>NC_090444.1:800431879-800768046 GCF_031143425.1 Pleurodeles waltl | reverse complement strand
GGGCACAATGAGCTGCCATGCACCAATGCAGGTACCATTGCACCATCGTGCAAGGGTGTCTGCATTGCAGGGATAATTGTTTTTATGCAGGAAGGGACACCTTCCTGCACAAAAACAATTAATGGAGGTGATTTCCTCTTTCTATGTGTGCTGCATGCTGCAGCACACATAAAAAAGAGGAAAACACTGTGAGAAACAGTTATTTCTCTTTGCTACAAGTCCCCTGGGAGGCGTAGGCTTTTGATGCATTCCCAGGTTTACGAAATTTAGTAAATCTGGGAATGTGTCAAATGCCATGGGTGTTATGTGGGAACACCCACCGTAACTCCCATGGCACATCTTCCTGTTGCAGTGCAGAGGAACACAGCGACTTGCATTGCATTGTTCCACTCCATATCTACAAGGTCATGAAAAGCCACACTGGGTGGCTTTAGGTGACCTTGTAGATATGGATCTGTAGTGTGTGCCACTGGACTGCCATAAAAGAGACTTTCCAACAGAGCACAGGGGCTTGTTAATAAGCCCTATAAAGTTATTTCTCTTCCTTACGTCTCCCCTGGGCAGATATAGGCTTTTGACACACTCCCAGGTTTATGAAATCTTGTACATCTGGTAATGTGTCTAATGCCATGAGTGCTATGTGGAAACACCCAACTTAATGCCCATGGTATGCCTTTCTATTGCAGTGAGGCAAAGCAGAAACCTTTGCTGCGTTGTCACATCCCATATATAGAAAGCCATGAAAACCTATTCAGGGTGCTTTAGTTGGCTTAGTACATATGGATCTGCTGTGTGCGCTGCCGGACTGTCATACAATTCACGTTCTGGCGGTATAGAGGCTTGTAAATAAGCCCCACTGTAGTTATCCTGGCAAAATAATCACCACACTTTCCATGTCTAGCTTTCACTTACCACCATCAGAGATGGTGACAGAGCAGCCACCTGAAACTGGGTTGCTGAATCACCACTATTTCTGGCAATGTTAACTGAATGCAACATAGAGAGGTGTCAAAGGAGGCTTTGCCTGCAAAAGATGCACTTTCAATGGAACTCCCAGTTCAGTCGATGATGGTGTGTTTGTAGATAACAGAACTTTTTTTGACTGACTTACCATGACTGTTGCCCTCAAAATCCGGATCTTTATCCCTTTCCAACAATAACAGAAATACATCGGCTCAAAGTGATTTTCAAAACTAATCCTGTTAGTGGCCTGTTTTCTCAATACTTCCCTAAACTTAGTAATGACTTCAATTTTCGGCTCAATTCTTCACTAATTATGTTCTGTTACATATCTATTGTACCAGCCAATTGCCCCATTGGTTATTTTCTTTATTTTTTTTATCTTTATTGTATACTTTAGGTACTATTTCTCCAATGTGCAATTTATTTTGTGATCATTAGTTGATAAGTTGGCAGTGTGCATGTGCTCTCTGCTTGCTTCAAATTTCCAAAGTTGTATATCCAATGATATTGCTGATTGTAAGGAAATGCCTCTGATTGCATGTACAGCCCCACATTATTAGACTTGTGCTGCTGGGTTTTCGACTCTGGGAGTGCACTGAGGCCTGCTAACCAGACATCAGTGCCAGTGTTTTAATGCTATGCAAATTGCATTTTGAATTTGATACTCCTATTTAGTAGGTCTGACTTACTTTTAAGTCCTTATATATGGTGCCCCTTGCATGTAAGACAGTGTGTCCTTTAAGGGCTGCAACACTATTTGTGCCGCCCTTCATGTGGCAAGGTACAAAATGGCTCCCAGCCGGCCACTGCAGACTCAAAGCACTGTGGCCCATATTTATACTTTTTGTCGCACAACTGCGCCAACGCAGTTGTGCGTCAAAAATTTTACCGCCGGCTAACGCCATTCCAACGTACCATGCGGGCACCTTATTTATGGAAGGATGTTAGCCGGCGCTGCGGACTGCTGGGTATCCTTGGGTATCCTTAGCCTTCAACCCTCCGCATTAGGACCACTCCACTGGAATCTATTGTGATCATCCTGTAAAGTTTGGATCTTGCTCTAAAAACGCTTTGGTGGTTAGGTAACTGTCTAAAGTATCCTTTCTGGCCCCCTAGTAAGTAACGTACTTACTGATTCACATTTTTCTTTTGTGATTTGGTATTAGGAAGGGGTAAGTTTAGGTCATCCCTTCCTAATACCGAATCGCACTGGCATGTAGAAAGGTTTTGTGTCCATTTATGCGGTCGCGAAACATTCTCAGTTACCACCATCTTCAAGTTGGTGATAACCAATTTGCAAAACCCCTGGGACCTCTTCCCCTTTGAGAATGGTAGCGAAAATCTTTTTTAAGAATAGGCACTGGTCCACGACCACTGCCTGCTCTTAAAAAATGTAAAGAAAACTATTCATTTTTCTTTTTTAAACACACCCCATTTTCCTTTTAGGAAAACAGGCTGCATTTAAAAAAAAAGATGTATTTATTTAAAAGCAATCACAGACATAGGCCCTCATTAGGACTTTGGTGGTCTTTTTGAAAGACTGCCAAAGCCATGGGCGCCAGAAGACCGCCAGATTTTGGGAGGAAATCCAGCAATAGTGGTGCTGGCGGATGGAAGTGCATGGACGGTTCCACCACTGGCCCTGCCAGAAGGACTCTGCCTGTTGTATTATGAGCAGTAATACAGTGTGGCGTGTTCTGATGGTGGTGTGCTGCCAGAGGTGGAAGTGGACAAAATAAGTAAGGAGTCCTACAGCACAGGGGGTCGGAGGGTGGGGGTGGTGTGTGTGCATGTGTGAGTGGGTATTGTCTGCATGTGTGAATGTGTGAATGCATGTGTGTATGTGTGTTTGTCTGCAGGTGTTTATGCGTGTATGAATGTTGTAGTGAATGCATGTATGAATGTTGTAGTGAATGCGTGTATGAAAGTTGTAGTGAATGCGTGTATGAATATTGTGAGTGTGAATATGAGTGTTGAAGTGAATGAGAGTATGAGTATTGTAGTGAATGAGAGTATGTGTGTTGTAGTGAATGCAAGTATGAGTGTTGAAGTGAATGTGTGTATGGATGCATGTGAGTGAGTGCATGTATTTCAGTGTTGGTGAATGCGTGTATGGGGGTTGCATGTGGGTGTCTATATACGTGTGCATGTATGTGGGGAGTGGGGTGGGGAGTATTGTGCTTGCTGGGGGTGGTGGGGGAGTCATCTGCCGGTGACAGGGAAGAAATTCCATGTCACCGGTAGCCTTTTGGACAGGGTTTTCATGGCGGTGCTACCACCGCGGAAACCCTGGTGGAAAGGCAGCTCATAATACTGCCAGCGGTCTCCTGTGGACTGTCGGATCAGAGATGCTCATCTCCGGCACGGTGGGTCCAACCACCCTGGCGGAATGAGTGGGAATGTTGTGGGATGGCAGATGTCAACCCACCACATTCATAATGTGTCAGTCTTCATTGCCAGCCGGTTGGTGGGGAAACTGCCACCATGGCACTGGCGGTCAGAAGACCACCAGGGTCATAACGAGGGCCATAGTGGCCTGCTGCCCCCAGCAAGCTGCCATCCGTGTGATTATGGCCATTCCATAATGGGTCGCAAACTGCAATCTGCCTAATGAATATTAATGAGGCAGGTCTCTTGTGACCTATTTGGGAATCGCAAGCAGTGTTGAACACACTGTCATACATTCCAGTTTGCAATTTCCTAATAGCGAATCACAAGGACACATTAATAGGAAATTGCAAACCACTTTTTTGATACATATTGCTTCTTGTTCCTTTGCTAAGCCTTACTGCTCAAAGCCACAACTACCCAGGGTTGAGCTTAAAGCCAAGTAAATGTACCTGACTGGATCCAAGATGAAATTTGTGAGTATACTGCACGGTAGGTCTTCCCAGCTATACCACATAGCACATACCAAATCCTGACACTAATGAGATCACATATATTATCTTCAAACATAACATGCAAGAAATCACAGGTTATCCCAATCCTAAGTGCTCTTAAAAGGTCCAGAGACCTTACAGTTCACAATCATATACATCTATACATTCAGGACACTTTGGGAAAGATAATGCAAATGTAAATAAAGAACGTGATAATGGCTGTGAATAGTTGCTTAATATGTTTAGCTGTATTCAAATAATGTTTGAAAGTGGATTATTGGTAAGTGCAGGTAAGTACCTTTACTTAGCAGTAGGCCACAAACCCCCACTAGGTCCAGTCAAGGTCACAATAAATTAATCCTGACTCAACCCTTGGTAGCTTGGCAATGAGCAGTTAGGCTTAACTTAAGAGACAAGTGTGTAAAGCAATTCATTTCCACAAAACAGTAAATCAGTCAAATGTTGGATTGCCTTTCCATGAGCCCCCGGTGAAATCCTGGTATAGGACTCTGGAGCTTTTCAGCGGGACAAACCTACAAGTCAAGCCGGGTCGTGGTCAATTTTGGCTGGCTTGACTCACGATGTCGGGTCGGTCCACTTACAGAGCTTTTTTCCAAAGTTGCTCCAAACATCTCTAAAATACTGGGGGGCATAGTTATACTCCGTTTGCGCCGAAATCGCGTCGTTTTTTTTTACGCAATTTCGACGCAAAACTAACTCCATATTTATACTTTGGCGTTAGACGCGTCTAGCGCCAAAGTCCATGGAGTTAGCGTCATTTCTTAGCGTGGACACCTACTTTGCGTTAATGATATGCAAGGTAGGCGTTCCCGTCTAAAAAATCAACTCCGAGGCATGTGCGTGGGATTTATACTCCTGGGCAAAAATCACGCCCGGGAGTGGGCGGGTCAAAAAAAATGACGTACGCCCGCTTTTGCGCCGTTTTTTAGCGCCTGTAAAAGGCAGGCGTTAAGGGACCTGTGGGCTCTGAAGGAGCCCAGAGGTGCCCTCCCATGCCCCCAGGGACACCCCCTGTCACCCATGCCCACCCCAGGAGGACACCCAAGGCTGGAGGGACCCATCCCAGGGACATTAAGGTAAGTTCAGGTAAGTTTTTATTTTTTATTTTTTTGTGGCATAGGGGGGCCTGATTTGTGCCCCCCTACATGCCACTATGCCCAATGACCATACCCAGGGGACAGAAGTCCCCTGGGCATGGCCATTGGGCAAGGGGGCATGACTCCTGTCTTTGCTAAGACAGGAGTCATTTCAATGGGGGATGGGCGTCGTAAAAAAATGGCGCGAATCGGGTTGAGGCGATTTTTTTGCCTCAGCCTGACTTGCACCATTTGTGGACGCCCATACGCCATTTTCCCCCTACGCCGGCGCTTCCTGGTGTACGTCGTTTTTTTTAACGCACACCAGACAGCGCCGGCGGCTAACGCCGGCTAACGTCATTCAATAAATACGGCGCCCGCATGGCGCTTCAGAATGGCGTTAGCCGGCGCTAATTTTTTTGACGCAAAACTGCGTTGGCGCAGTTTTGCATCAAAAAGTATAAATATGGCCCTGGATCTTCTTCCAGAAGTGCTATTAAGGTTCTTTGGGGGTCCACAACTCACCGGAAGGTTCCAGAAGCTCTGAGTTGCTCCTTGGGGGGTTAGAACTCCAACTCCAATAATGCACCTAGTCCAAATCCTTAAATGACCACCTGTCACTGGTCAGCTGGTCAATTTCTTCAGGGCTTAATGCAGGGGATTCTGGACAGCTCTCTTCTGCCTGTAGCTTATAGAGAGTCCCTTCGTAGAGCAGTAGAAGCAAGGCAAAGTAATTTTCTTAGTGAAGCTCAAAAGTGTGCAGCTGGTGCAGTCCTTGTGAGTGCAATGTCCAGGGCCAGGCCAGGGTTCCAGCAAGTCAGTGATCCGTCTTCTTGTCTTTTTCCAGTAGTGATCTGAAGTGTGGGGCAGCTCTGCCATATCTATCCTTGATCCTGGGTTGGCAAGCGGGGGGTGCTTCTGTCTAATCATGTGCCAGCCACCACCCTCTTGAGTGACCGCTTCCTGGAAAGAGGGGCAAAAATAAAATCCAGAGTGCAACAGTCCTCCAAAATGAAAGATGGCAAAAATTCAATCTTAGGCCCTCATTAGGACATTGGCGGTCTTTTCCATATACCACTGTGGTGACGGCCGCCAACAGACGCCGCTTCGGTTGCAATCCACTTGCCACATTATGACACCATAGCACAAAACCGACAGAAAGCAGCTGCAACCACAATACTGCCAGACCCAACAAAGGTGAAAAACTATTGTAACCACCACCCTCCCCTATATGCCTGCAACACACTGCCTTCCAAATTAGGAAGCACAAACCACCACAGCAGACACACAACAGCGGTCAGCAATTGGTGGCATGGATCGCCACGGTCGAATTGGCCACTCCACACCAACAGAAGGCAACATTGGCCAGATTGAAAAACCCTCACTTGACACATATACACACACCGTACACACCCACCAACAGCACTATAAAATACCCCCCAGACAAACCACAATTCTTTGCAAACTCAAAAAGACTGATACATGTTGCCAGACCACATATCCCTAGAACTGCACACACAAACCACAGCCACGTATACACCCCTCACGCATCATACACCATACCTCAACACCAAGCACCTGCTCCACAAAACACACACTACACAATAGGCATGTCCCCACAAAAGAACCCCGTTTCACTGATGAGGAGTTGCAGGTGATGGTGGAAGAAATCATAAGGGTAGAGCCACAGCTTTTCGGTGCATAGGTCCAGCAGATATTCATTGCAGGAAGATGGAGCTATGGCGGAGGATCATGGACAAGGTGAACTCCATGGGAACCTATCCACACACAAGGGAGGACATTTGCAAGAGGTGGAATGACCTTCGGGGGAAGGTGCGTGCAGTGGTCTGCAGGTACCATGTTGCCGTCATGAGAACTGACGGTGGACCCCCACCTCCTCCCCCACAGTTGACAGCATGGGAGGAGAAAAACTTGGCTATCCTGCACCCAGCGAGTCTCACTGGAATGATTGGAGGGCTGGACACTGGTAAGTCACAATTACTACCCCACCATCACCAATAGCTCCATGGCATGTCACCCCCTCACCCTGACTCCCTTCACCCCAATCCATCCCATACAGAGTAACCCCCATTACCACCCTCAACTGTGTACCCCTGCATTCCCTACCCACAGCAAGCATACCTCTCCCAGCTCTGCATGCACACACAACAGCAATGCATGGGCAGCATGTAGCACTACCAGTCCCACAATCCATCACCATACACTAACCAAAGGTGGAATGACAACGCCCATCCCATAGGGAAAGTCAGAAATGCTGAATATGTAACTAACAATGACTGTAACAAATCTTTTACATGTCCACAGGTACCCCAGCCAATGTCAGCGCCGACCATGTGCCACGGCAACCCAGCTCTCCACCAGAAAAAGCCATCAGTGATGACAGCAACTCTGGATGTCTAGACCTGGATGATCTCCCTGGCCCATCTGGGCCCACTGGTCAGTCGGGTACCACAGCCAATACCCAGTCTACCACAGGGCCCCCATCTGACTCCAATACCACAGCAGCCACCCAACATTCCCAAACCTCTGTCCCCAGGACAGGTCGATCAACAGTGTGCCCACCTATACAGGGACCCGAGTCGACACCACACAGGCAAGACGATGAAGGTCCTGGTGTTAGTGGGAGTGGGCATACAGTTCAGGAGACACAGGCACAAGGGGGAAGGGCCAGTGGGAGGTTAGCTGTGCGCCAAGGGGAGGCCCAACCTAGAGAACCAAATGCCCACGAGGCATTCACACATGTCCTGGGAACCTACCAGAAATCCCAGGAGAGGATAGGCAAGGTACTTACCATCTTGCAGGAGAACCAGTGGATGCAGGGGGAACAACGCCAGGAGGTCATACAGCAGTTGCAGGGCTTAAATGTCAACTTTGCCTCCATTGAAGGGGTGCTCGGTAACATGGCTACCATCATGCATGAGTACACACCACACCAGTGGGCCCCTTCCACTAGCCAGTGTACCCACCAGCCTTCCACATCTAATGCAGGTAGTGAATAGGAGGACCCGCCACAAGACTCCCAGGCCAACAGCACCCCTCCCTCTGCAGCAGAAGAACCACTCTGAAAATGTTCCCTGTGATGCAGACAGACACCAGAGACTGTAGCCAAGACCCAAACCACCGCCAGGAAATGTGTTCCTCCTGAATGTCTCCCTTGTGTGCCACTGAGACACCTTGTTCACTTTGGACTGTCATTGCTCCTTTTCCTATGGCCCCATGGATTTTTGACCTGTGCTACAAACCAACTGGGCCACTACACTGAAGATTTCGTCCACCATCACCCCACTCTATTGCACTTTCCCTTATTTTTTGTTACTTCAATAAACACCCTTGAACACAACTGAAGTTTCGGTGCTTTCTTTACAACAATATGCAATGTCTTGACCTGTATTATCTTGTGCAAATGTCATGTAAAGTGTGAATCCATCCACCAAATGTGTGAAAGCAGTCTGGAGTCATTACATTAGTTCTCACAAACATCTGCAAAAATGGAAAGCATTAGTGACTTGGTCAATTGGAAGTAAAGGTATTATAGCAACATGAGCCCCTGTAACATAACAGCCTACATTCAGCTGGTCACTTCTACTCAGTAATGTACACAGCAATTGACTCCAAAGACCGTCAGTGAGGATAAACAATCAATTTCAGGCCCTCACTCAAGATGCCACAGTATTAGCTATGCCATGTTGTCAGAATGTCAATCCCTCCTCTGGACCACCTAGTCTGGGGACTCTGTTAGGGAAAAAGAAGTCACAGATCAGTTGTGTAAGCACATTGTAAGTCACATGACATTTCTAGCAACATATGCTAAGTACTGTATGGGATGAGGACACAGTTTGGAGCAGCCATGTATTTGAGAAAGCTAAACTACTGACACATTGCATGGGCAGAATAAGCTTGTACAAATAACCATAACAGTGGTACAACTGACCACAGATGGAACAGTGTCAGCTCACTTAATACTCATATTTGTGCGTGGCACAACACTGCAGCCAGACAGCACTTAACTGTAATGGAGGTATGAAGAGAAGTTCAGTCTTACCTGAGTGTCATTGGAGGTACTGCTGTATCAGATGTGTCCTATTGTCCACATACCCATCCTCCTTATCCCCATCACTGTCTTCAGTGTCCTCTGCTGCCACAGTTACATTGTCTTCCCCCTCCTCCTGCAGGATGAGCACATGGCGTCTGAGGGCCAAATTGTGCAGCATGCAGAAAGCCACCACTATCTGGCAGACCTTCCCAGGGGTGTAGAGGAGGGATCCACCAGTTACATGGAGGTACCAGAATCTGTCTTTCAGTAGCCCAAACGTCGCTCAATTATCCTTCTGGTATGACCATGTGCTTCATTGTACTGATTTTCTGCACCTGTCCTCGTATTCCTCACTGGTGTCAACAGCTAGGATAGGTTTGGGTACCTGGAATCACTTGGAAGTAGTGAGAGACACACATTACCCATGTACAATGGTATAGAGTACAACTTCAGGTGGCATTCAGTGACATACATTGGGTTAAAACTCAATCTCACCTATGAGCCACACTCTCTTCCTCTGTAGTAATGCCATCACCTGTGGGACGCTGCTATTCCTCCTTACATAGGCATCAAGCAAGATCCTGGAAACTTGACAGTAACGTGAGAGATGTATTGATCTGCAAAGCACACCATATGGACAGTTATTGAGTGGTAACACTTCATATTCCTATAGACCTGCTCATTTGGCTTAGGAGGGACAAAGGCAACATCGGTCCCACCAATGGCCCTATTCACATGTGGTATGTGTCCCATGGTGTAGAATGCAGCCTTCACAGTGGGCAAATCTTCACTCTGGGGAAATGCGATATAGCTGCTCATGTGTTTCTTCAAGGCAGCCAATACTCTTTCAAGCAAATTTGAAAACATTGGCTGTAACATTCCTACAGCCAAGCCCACAGTCACCTGGAAAGAACCACTTGCCAGGAAATGGAGCACTGTCAGAACCTGAACTGCAGGGAGTATTGCTGTAGTGCTATGAATAGCAGGAACCAGATCTTGCTCCAAATGTTGACACAGTTCAGTCAGCGTGGCCCTGTCCAGATGATAGGTCATTATAATGTGCCTTTCCTCCAGTGTAGCCAAGTCGACTAGGGGCCTGTACACCGGTGCTTGCCTCCTCCTCTGCAGTGGTTGGTATCTAAGTAAACCAAACATCATAAGTGTGTGACCACAGGAAGGTTGGACACACAATGTCACAGTACACAGAGCAGTCACATCCAATATACTCCAACAATGATTGTAATTTGCACTGGTGTCCTCATTCATGCAAACGGACTTCCTCAAAAATACCAATACTGTTTATTAGCCATTGTTTCACACAGTTGTAGCCGGAGTCGTGTGTCATGATTAATAGCATCCCATTTTAAATGTAGTCAACTACTCATCTTCAAGCAGTGCACTAATATGAGATCTAATTTGAGTTCCAGAGTCTACAAGCAAACCAAAGTATATATCGGATGGGAATTGCATTGGTGTCTACCATCGGTACCTATGATGCACATTAAATTGAGCGCCATGAGTACCAGCATTAGGAATTAGCAATCGCCTGTCCTGTATGCAGGGACAGGTGGAAATGACCTCACTTTGCCGGCCTTTGGTGTCATGGCGGAAGGCGTTCAGCACCACCGTGCAACTCTCATAGATTAACAGATGCAGATGGTAGTGTTTGAGTTCATTTCTGCTGTGGTTCCTAGGCAATGGTTTGGTATTGTGGTTCATAGTGCACAGTGTTAGTGCCAGCAAGTTCTCGGGATGTGTATGCCATATGTGCTGTTGGTGCTGAAATTGACCTTGTGCTCCCTTTCTTTCTCCCCCACCCTCTCTCCTTTTCTCATTCTGTCCTTGTGTGCATCAGCATCATCATGTGAAGGAGCAGGAGCATCAACGAGTGGGGGAGCTGCAGCCCATGGGACCCAGGAGGCAGAGTCCACCGACGACAAGGGGACCAGTGGGTTGGAGGGCGAGGGGTGGTGGTGGACACTGGGACCACCCCAGCTACATCATCTTCCTCCATCCCCGGTACCAGCACCACCCTCCCATTAGCCCCCCACCCAGTTGCCCTTGCCCACTCACCCAGAAGGGTGGGCCTCTCCTTCACCCCAGGCACCACAGGCCATGCTCCAGTCAGCCCCGTTGCCCACACTGAGGAGGCTCTTGACTTCCTGAGATCCATCCAGGGGCTGGTATCACAGATGCAGCAATGCCTACCTGGAGGGCATTCACGGTGGCTTGACTGCCCTACAGTGATCGTTTCAGGCTCTGGCCTCCTCTTTGACGGCAGCCAGTGTCCCTGGTCCTCCCATTCCCCCCTCCAAATACCTGTTCCCAGTCCCAAACACCCCCCCCACCCATCCCAAGCACACAATCAGACCAGCATGCAGCCAAGACAACAGACAGGACTCACAAAGACAAACACAGGCACCACAGATCACACCACAAGAATGCACACAGCCAACACACAGAAGCACACACAACAACAGCCACTGCCTCCACTGTCTCACCCTCTTCCTCCTCCCTCACAGTCACATCAGCACTCACACCTGCAAGCACTGCATCTTCAGTCCCAGATCCTGACACTTGTACAGCCTTACACACAGTCACTACAGCAGATATGTAGAATAGCAACCCATTCAGCTCATGCACAGTCACCACCACACCACAATATCACAAACACATGCAGCACACCTACGTCTCTTACAGACATCATTATATCAAATCAAATCAAATCATTAACATTTATAAAGCGCGCTACTCACCCGTGCGGGTCTCCAGGCGCTAGGTGGAAGGGGTTACTGCTGCTCGAAGAGCCAGGTCTTGAGTAGTCTCCGGAATGCAGAGTGGTCCTGGGTGGTCCTGAGGATGGTGGGGAGGGTGTTCCAAGTCTTGGCTGCCAGGTAGGAGAAGGACCTCCCACCCGCCGTGGAGCGGCGGATGCGAGGGATGGCGGCGAGAACGAGGCTGGTGGAGCGGAGAAGACGGGTGGGAGCGTAGAAGCTGAGGCGACGGTTGAGGTATTCTGGTCCCTTGTTGTGGAGGGCTTTTTGTGCGTGGGTGAGGAGACGGAAGGTGATCCTTTTGCTGACGGGAAGCCAGTGCAGGTGTCTCAGGTGTGCGGAGATGTGGCTGTTGCGGGGTATGTTGAGGATGAGGCGGGCGGAGGCGTTTTGAATTCGTTGCAGACGTTTCTGGAGTTTAGCGGTGGTTCCTGCGTATAGGGTGTTGCCGTAGTCCAGGCGGCTCGTAACGAGGGCGTGGGTCAACATCTTTCTGGTGTCGGCGGGGATCCAACGGAAGATCTTTCGGAGCATGCGGAGGGTGAGGAAGCAGGAGGATGATACGGCGTTGACTTGTTTGGTCATGGTGAGAAGTGGGTCCAAGATGAAGCCGAGGTTGCGTGCGTGGTCTGAGGGGGTCGGTGCGGTGCCAAGGGCCGTGAGCCACCAGGAGTCGTCCCAGGTGGTCGGGGTGTTACCGAGGATGAGGACTTCCGTTTTGTCTGAGTTCAGTTTCAGACGGCTGAGTTTCATCCAATCTGCGACGTCTTTCATTCCATCTTGCAGGTTGGTCTTGGCGCTGGTGGGGTCCTTGGTGAGGGAAAGTATCAGTTGAGTGTCGTCGGCGTAGGAGGTGATGATGATGCTGTGTTTGCGTACGATGTCGGAGAGGGGGCTCATGTAGACATTGAAGAGTGTCGGGCTCAGCGAGGGGCCTTGTGGGACGCCGCAAATGATCTCTGTGGGGCCTGAGCGAAAAGGTGGGAGGTAGACTCTTTGGGAGCGATTGGAGAGGAAGGAGGCAATCCAGCCCAGGGCCTGGCCTTGGATCCCAGTGGAGCGGAGGCGGGTTATTAGGGTGCGGTGACAGACGGTGTCGAAGGCAGCCGAGAGGTCGAGGAGGATGAGGGCGACTGTTTCTCCGTTGTCCATCAGGGTTCTGATGTTGTCTGTGACTGAGATGAGGACGGTTTCTGTGCTGTGGTTGGCTCGGAATCCGGACTGAGAGGGGTCGAGAAGGTTGTTGTCTTCAAGGAAGTTGGTAAGCTGCTTGTTGACGGTCTTCTCTATGACTTTGGCAGGGAAGGGGAGGAGCGAGATGGGGCGCTTGGGTCAGCCGTAGGTTACTTCTGTAGGGTGTTGACTTCAGCGTGTTTCCAGCTCTCTGGGAAGGTAGCAGACAAAAACGAGGTGTTGATGATGGTCTGGAGGTGCGGGGCGATGATGTCGTCGGCTTTATTGAAGATGAAGTGTGGGCAGGGGTCCGAGGGGGGACCGGAGTGGATGGAGTTCATGGTGGCTTTGGTCTCTTCTGTGTTGATGTGGGTCCAGGTGTTGAGGGTGATGGCTGGGGTTGTGGGTTCTGTGGTGGTCGGCTGGGTCTGGAGTTCGAAGCTGTCGTGTAGGTCGGTAATCTTACGATGGAAGAAGGTGGCGAGGGAGTTGCAAAGGTCTTGTGATGGCATTGGCGTTGGGGTTGGAGAGCTCTTTTACGATGTTGAAGAGTTCTCTGCTGTTGTGGCTGTTTTTGTCCAGTCTGTCTGAAGAAATTCCTTTTGGCGGCGCGGATCAGGTGATGGTGTTCGTGTGTAGCGTTCTTGTGCGACAAGTTTTCTTTGATTCCTTAAGGGTGTCAGAGAACCAGAGAGGTTTTTTTGGTGTTGGACTGTCTTGGAAGGCGTCTGAGGGGAGCAAGGTTGTCTGCGCAGTTGGTGATCCAGTTCGTGAGGCTGAGGGCTGCGTCGTTGGGGTCGGCGGAGAAGGTGGGTTGGTTGTCGATGAGAGTGGAGAGAAGCTGTTCTTCGGGGATTTTGTTCCACTGTCGACGTGGGATGGGTTGTGTGCGGAGGTGGCGAGTTTCGCGTCGGAAGGTGAAGTGGACACATCTGTGGTCGGTAGTGTGTAGAGCGGAGGCGTGGCTGAAGGATACGTGTTTGCTGGCGGAAAAGATGGGGTCGAGCGTGTGTCCGGCGATGTGGGTGGGGGTGTTCACCAGTTGCTTGAGGCCGAGGTTGGCGAGGTTGTCGAGCAGGGCGGTGGTGTTGGGGTCGTTGTTCTGTTCCAGATGGAAGTTGAGGTCGCCGAGGAGGATGTAGTCTGGCGAGGCGAGGGCGTGCGGGGAGATGAAGTCGGTGATGGAGTCGCTGAAGAGGGCGCGCTGTCCGGGGGGACGGTAGATGAGGGATCCTCTGAGAGTGGTCCTGGGATCTGTGCGGATCTGGAAGTGCAGGTGTTCGGCGGCGAGGGGGGTGTCTTCGGTGGAAGTGGTGACGTTGATGGAGTCTTTGAAGACGATGGCGATTCCTCCTCCTACTTGGTTGGTGCGCTCTTTTCTGGAAATCTTGTAGCCTTCGGGGATGGCTGTGGCGATGTCGGGGGCCGAGGAGGCGTTCATCCAGGTCTCAGTGATGAAGGCGACGTCTGGTGCGGTGGAGTCCAGGAGGTCCCAGAGTTCAGCGGCGTGCTTGTGGACGGATTGTGCGTTGATCAGGATGCATTTGAGGTGGTTGATGGCGCGTGGGCTGGCGGTCGTGGTGGTTTCGTGGTGGAAGGTAAGTTTGCAGGTGTGACATACGAAGGGTCCGTGGGTATGTTTCGGGTTGGCTTGGAAGCAGGTGCTGGAGCGCCCCGGGTTGAGGGCGTGGAGGGTGATGGGGTCGTAGCGGTGCAGCGGGGTTTGGGAGTGCTGAGGGCCAGGGGTCGTGGAGCTGGCCGCCATAAGAGGGAGAGGGGGGGAGGGGTCAGCTGGGGGCGGGGACGGGAGTGGGGCAACGAATGGGAGCTGGGGGGGCGGGGGCGTGCAGGAGGTGGCGGCGGGAAAGCGGAGGGAGGGGGGACAGGTAGAGGGGAGAAAAGATGGGGGAGGAGGGGTTAAGGGTGGCGGGGAGTTAGGAAGAAAGTTAGGAGGAAAGTTAGGAAGATAGGGGAGGGGGGGTTACAGAGGTGGAGGTGAGTGAGGGAGAGAGTTAGAAGGGTAGAAAGATAGGAAGAAGGGGGGGTTACAGAGGAGGTGGCGAGTGAGGGAGAAAGATAGAAAGATAGGAAGATAGGGGCGTTACAGAGGGGGTGGCGAGTGAGGGAGGTCAGAGAGATGAGTCAGGAGCAGGAGGGCAGACGCTGGAAGATCCAAGAAGAAGGCAAAAGAAGAAGAGGAGCAGAAGAGAGAAGAGCAGAAGAGAGAAGATCCAAGAAGAAGGTAAAAGAAGAAGAGGAGCAGAAGAGAGAAGAGCAGAAGAGAGAAGATCCAAGAAGACGGTAAAGAAGAAATGAAGGGGGAGGGGGGTTAAGGGTGGCGGGGAGTTAGGAAGAAAGTTAGGAGGAAAGTTAGGAAGATAGGGGAGGGGGAGTTACAGTGGTGGAGGCGAGTGAGGGAGAGAGATAGAAGGGTAGAAAGATAGGAAGATAGGGGGGTTACAGAGGAGGTGGCGAGTGAGGGAGAAAGATAGAAAGATAGGAAGATAGGGGCGTTACAGAGGGGGTGGCGAGTGAGGGAGGTCAGAGAGACGAGTCAGGAGCAGGAGGGCAGACGCAGGAAGATCCAAGAAGAAGGTAAAAGAAGAAGAAGAGCAGAAGAGAGAAGAGCAGAAGAGAGAAGATCCAAGAAGAAGGTAAAGAAGAAGAGGAGCAGAAGAGAGAAGATCACAGAAGAAGGTAAAGAAGAAGAGGGGCGGAAGATCAGAAGAGAGAAGATCACAGAAGAAGGTAAAGAAGAAGAGGAGTGACGAGCAGAAGAGAGAAGAGCCAAGAAGACGGTAAAGAAGAAGAGGAGCAGAAGAGAGAAGATCACAGAAGAAGGAAAAGAAGAAGAGGAGCGACGAGCAGCAGTGAGAAGAGCCAAGAAGACGGTGAAAAAGAAGCGGAGCAGAGGAGAGAAGAGCCTAGAAGAAGGACACAGAAGAAGAAGGCACACGCGGTCGCGGTGCAGAGAAGAGAGAAAGAAGCACACAGAAGAAGAACACAGATGAAGACAGAAGAAACAACACGCAAGACGGGGAGCAGGGAAGAAAGAAGAGTACAGATGAAGAATACAGATGAAGAGCACAGAGGAAGATCAGAGATGAAGAAAAGAAGCAGGAGAGGAGGTGAGTTGCGCGGGGCAGGGCGAGGGGCTGGGCGGTGGGGGGGTTACTTACTGTGATTTAGCTGGGCTTGCTAGGAGGTCTCAGGAGCCTGGGCTGGTGGAGCTGCAGCGGCAGGGGGAGCGACCTACCCTTGGGTCAAGGGTCGCTAACTCTGTCGCGCCGCGGCCGCCATAAGAGGGAGGGGGGGAGGGGTCAGCTGGGGGCGGGGGACGGGAGTGGGGCGACGAATGGGAGCTGGGGAGGCGGGGGCATGCAGGAGGTGGCGGCAGGAAAGCGGAGGGAGGGGGGACAGGTAGAGGGGAGAAATGAAGGGGGAGGGGGGTTAAGGGTGGCGGGAGTTAGGAAGAAAGTTAGGAGGAAAGTTAGGAAGATAGGGGAGGGGGAGTTACAGTGGTGGAGGCGAGTGAGGGAGAGAGATAGAAGGGTAGAAAGATAGGAAGATAGGGGGGGTTACAGAGGAGGTGGCGAGTGAGGGAGAAAGATAGAAAGATAGGAAGATAGGGGCGTTACAGAGGGGGTGGCGAGTGAGGGAGGTCAGAGAGACGAGTCAGGAGCAGGAGGGCAGACGCAGGAAGATCCAAGAAGAAGGTAAAAGAAGAAGAAGAGCAGAAGAGAGAAGATCCAAGAAGAAGGTAAAGAAGAAGAGGAGCAGAAGAGCAGAAGAGAGAAGATCACAGAAGAAGGTAAAGAAGAAGAGGGGCGGAAGATCAGAAGAGAGAAGATCACAGAAGAAGGTAAAGAAGAAGAGGAGTGACGAGCAGCAGGGAGAAGAGCCAAGAAGACAGTAAAGAAGAAGAGGAGCAGAAGAGCAGAAGAGAGAAGATCACAGAAGAAGGAAAAGAAGAAGAGGAGCGACGAGCAGCAGTGAGAAGAGCCAAGAAGACGGTGAAAAAGAAGCGGAGCAGAGGAGAGAAGAGCCTAGAAGAAGGACACAGAATAAGAAGGCACACGCGATCGCGGTGCAGAGGAGAGAGAAAGAAGCACACAGAAGAAGAACACAGATGAAGACAGAAGAAACAACACGCAGGACGGGGAGCAGGGAAGAAAGAAGAGTACAGATGAAGAATACAGATGAAGAGCACAGAGGAAGATCAGAGATGAAGAAAAGAAGCAGAAGAGGAGGTGAGTAGCGCGGGGCAGGGCGAGGGGCTGGGCGGTGGGGGGGGGTACTTACTGTGATTTTGCTGGGCTTGCTAGGAGGTCTCAGGAGCCTGGGCTGGTGGAGCTGCAGCGGCAGGGGGAGCAACCTACCCTTGGGTCAAGGGTCGCTAACTCTGTTGCGCAGCGGCTGCCATAAGAGGGAGGGGGGAGGAGGGGTCAGCTGGGGGCGGGGGACGGGAGTGGGGCGACGAATGGGAGCTGGGGGGGGCGGGGTGTGCAGGAGGTGGCGGCGGGAAAGCGGAGGGAGGGGGGACAGGTAGAGGGGAGAAAAGATGGGGGAGGGAGGTTAAGGGTGGCGGGGAGTTAGGAAGAAAGTTAGGAGGAAAGTTAGGAAGATAGGGGAGGGGGTTACAGAGGTGGAGGTGAGTGAGGGAGAGAGATAGAAGGGTAGAAAGATAGGAAGATGGGGGGTTACAGAGGAGGTGGCGAGTGAGGGAGAAAGATAGAAAGATAGGAAGATAGGGGCGTTACAGAGGGGGTGGCGAGTGAGGGAGGTCAGAGAGACGAGTCAGGAGCAGGAGGGCAGACGCAGGAAGATCCAAGAAGAAGTTAAAAGAAGAAGAGGAGCAGAAGAGAGAAGAGCAGAAGAGAGAAGATCCAAGAAGAAGGTAAAAGAAGAAGAGGAGCAGAAGAGAGAAGAGCAGAAGATCACAGAAGAAGGAAAAGAAGAAGAGGAGCGACGAGCAGCAGTGAGAAGAGCCAAGAAGACGGTGAAAAAGAAGCGGCGCAGAGGAGAGAAGAGCCTAGAAGAAGGACACAGAAGAAGAAGGCACACACGGTCGCGGTGCAGAGGAGAGAGAAAGAAGCACACAGAAGAAGAACACAGATGAAGACAGAAGAAACAACACGCAGGACGGGGAGCAGGGAAGAAAGAAGAGTACAGATGAAGAATACAGATGAAGAGCACAAAGGAAGATCAGAGATGAAGAAAGAAGCAGGAGAGGAGGTGAGTAGCGCGGGGCAAGGCGAGGGGCTGGGCTGTGAGGGGGGTACTTACTGTGAATTCGCTGGGCTTGCTAGGAGCTCTCAGGAGCCTGGGCTGGTGGAGCTGCAGCGGCAGAGGCCCAACCCCTCCCAAATCCAAACCCAAGGACCCCCCTCTCAAGAAAACCCCATCCAACCCCCCACTCCCCGACCCCCGGCCCCTGAGGTGCCTGGCTTCCATCATGATGTACCTGCCCACTGGAGTAACTTGGGCTGTCAGGAGTCAAGTTGGGCCTTGCATGTTGCCCTGTGGGTTGTTCCTAACATTGGACTGGCCAATGGCCCTTTGAATATGGTTGCCTCATTTGTTGTGGGCCCAAGTCCACTGGAATATACTGGTTGGACTTAAGATATGTGTCCTGGCTTTCTTTACTTCTGGCTTATGTTGTTGTTGGATTTCTCAGCAGATTGTTCTTTGTATGTGGCATGTGTGTATGGTGTATGTTGTGTGTTTCACTCTCTCTTTCCTCCCTTGTGTGCTAGGCGGCTGTACTCACCGTCGTCATCTGCGTTACTGCTCCTGGACTGCCATTGCATGGTACAGCATCGGCAGGGCTTCCAGTTCAGGTTCCATGGCGGACACAACTCCTCTGTGTCCCTGGAGGTGAGTGTCTCCTTTTAAATGATTCATTTCCACCATTCTTTTCATGGCGGTGGTACCATCCCGGAAATCCTGGCGGCATGAAATGTCATAATATGGTGGGAGTGGAAAGTTGTTCCACCAGCCTGAAGATGTCAACCACCATGATTGGTGGCAGGACCACACTGGCGGTTCAGGTGGTATTTTGGTTGTCTGTGGGAGGGATCACCACCATGGTCATAATTTGGCGGTCTTCTCCACTAGCCTGATGACAGAACTACCGCCATCACAGGCGAGGTAGTCAGCTGACTGCTAATGACATGATGAGGGCCTTAGAGTTTAGATCAGGCTGAGTCCACCCACTGGTGTGGCTCAGTTTTATTTAGCACACTCCTTTCCAGCCCTCTCTTAATTTAATCAAGGGGCTCCTGGTTGTCTGAGTTTGGAGGAAACGGGGAGGTACAGTTGCTGTCCCAAAAGTCCATCTCTCCATTGAAGTCTAGTTTGGCTGCTCTCCCCCAATCCTGTTCTACCATCAGTTGAGGTAGATCTCCTCCCAATAGATGTTTCCTTTATTTCAGACCATGTCATTTTACACCTCATCGAGGCAGTCTGGCTCAGGCTGCCAGAGGCTGACCAATCAGAGAAGGGCACTACAGGGCTGAAGTTGGCAACTTTTAGCAAGAATTCTAAAACTCTTTCATGGTACAAGTTATATTAAATTCAACAGTGGCAAGTTGTAACTTAATTTGATATTAAACTTGCTATGTTTAGCACCTTCCTATGGAAAACAAGACTTTATTATTGTAAAATAAAGTCTCCCTGTTAGCATATGGAGCCCTTTCATTACAATGGGGAAAACAAATTTGGCTATTTTCCCTCTTTAGGGCTTATAAAACACCTTTTATAAAGTCAATGATTATAGTTACTCTCACCCAACCCTAGAGGCACTTAGGGCATACTTTAGTGGTGACTTATATGTAAAAATAAGGTAGCTTAGGATTTTGGAAATACTTTTATTTTCAAAGTCGAATTTGGGTTTAACTTTAACTTAAAAGCAGCCAGCAAGGCAGACCTGGCTTTAAAATGACACTGGGCACCACAGCAGTGCACCTCGGGATGTACTATCAATGCTGATGTTCATAAACCTACGTGCCCTACCATGTAATGGAGACTTATTGGTAGGTTGTTACACCAAATTATAATTAGCCAGTTTGCATATTCCATTTTACACAGAGCACTGGCCCTGGAACAGCAGTGTCCAGGGCACAGGCAGAGCCAGTAACCACCAGTCTCACTCAAAAACTTTGGGGGTGACCAGGGTAATAAGTAGGACTTTCCTAAAGAGGATAACAAGATATTAACAGAATGAAAAAAGCACTATGGATAACACCTGGGTGGTCATTATGAGTTTGGTGGTCCTAGGACTGCCACTGTGGTGACAGCAGTTGCACTGCCACAGGGCCGGCAGTGAAGACCCCCATGTTATGCCCATGGTGGTGTTCCTAACGGAACACAGCCAAAATCCCGCCAGTGCAGATGGACATCCCCAGGCCGGCGGGGAGCATGTTACCGCTCATCATATTACGAGGTTGCATACCGCCAGGATTTCTGCTGCCGTTACACCATCACAAAAAACCTGGCAGAAATGAACTACATAAAAGTCTTCCCATTGCTCCTGATGGCAATACAACCCCAGAAGCAGTGACGCCGGCGAAGACAACTACCGTAAGTACACCCACCTAGTACATACCGGAGGGAAGAACATTAGTACACACCCATATAGAACACAGAACCCCGCTATGGCTAGCCACGCCTACACACAAACACATGCAAACATACATCCATACCAATACGCACACACACACAAACCAAAGACACCAAATCACACATATACAACACATACATGTGGAAAGAAAGCCAGGACACGTTTGGTACCCTCAACACCAACGGGTGACTGGTGCAGATATATTAAATAGATAATAAATAGGAAGTGCAAAACTATGTACAATATAGGTCTACTGGCCAGTCCAAGTTAATATGGTACCCCAAGCACATAGGGCAATGTCTATTGCCTCAACTTTATTCCTGACTGCAAAGTGGCCTCCACATTGCAGGGGCATCAATGGGTCATGTAGACACCTCAAGGTGATGGGGGGCTGAGGTGGGAATTTGGGTTTGGGGGGGGCCCTTAGGTTTGGTTTAGGAGGAGTTAGGTTTGGACTTTGCTTTTGGGGGAGGGGGCTTGGGTTTGGGTTTGGGAGGGGTAACTTTGGGCTTTGTGGGGATAAAACATTTAGGTGGGGGAGGAGCATGGCTGTACCAGGGGGACTATGGGAGGACTGGGAGGTGCAAGGCAGGTGTATTATGGTGCTTGGGGGGAACAGGGACTGGGACAGTGGGAGGGAACAGGCAACATTCATGAAGGAAACATTTTTTAGGAACATAAGGTTGGTCATGGGAAAAACGTTTGGCAGTTGACATTTGGGAGTGGTCGAGATGTGTGTACATGTAGGTGCCTTGGGTGCGGGTGCGAGCGTGGATGCCATTTGTCTGCTGTGTGACTCTTGGGTGGCTGAGTGTGGACATTTAGGTGTAGTGGGAGGAGGGGTGGAGGAGATGCAGGGAGATGGCAGTGTGGGTGTGTAACTGTATGTTGTGGTGATGTCTGCAGGTAGGGTGCATGTGCTACGTGTGGTGGTGTTGATGGTTATGTTGAGTGTGCATGTGATCCATGGGGTGCATGTAGGGGGGCTGCTATTGTTGTGACAGTGGGAATAAGGTCATATGTGGCAGGATCTGGGAGTGATGGTGTGGGGATTGCAGGTTTGAATGGTGTAGTGTCTGTGAGGGGGAGGTGGTGTGGGAGTTAGTGTAGGGAGTGGATGTTGTTGTGTTTGCAAGTGTCTGTTGTGTGTGTGGATGGTGGTGGTGGCTTTTGTCGTGGTTATGTTTGTCCTTGCGAACCGTGTCTGTTGATGTGGAGGCAAGTTGGTCGGAGATTGGGCATGGATGGGTTTGGGATTGGGAATGGGTAGCTGGAAGGAGGACGGAAGAAGAAGAGAAACTGGCTGCCGCCAATGAGGAGGCCAGAGCCTGAAAGGATCTCTGCAGGGCAGCCGAGGCACAGTGAATGCCTTTCAGGTAGGCATTGAACTGCTACATCTGTTATGCCAGTCCCTGGATGGCATTCACGATTGTTGACTGCCCCACAGAGATGGACCTCAGGAGGTCAATAGCCCCCTCATTGAGGGCAGCAGGGCTGACTGGGGCAGGGGCAGAGGTGCCTGCGGTGAAGGAGATGCCCACCCTTCTGGGTGAGATGGCACGGGCAACTGGATGGGAGCTACAGGGAAGGCAGTGCTGGTTAAGACCGGCAACGGACAAGAATGGTGCTGGGATGGTCCCAGATGGGTCAGCCGTTGCCAGGGAGTGCCCATCGGAGGAGGAATCTGAAGATGTTGTCATTGATCCTGTCTCCCCCATGGCAATCCTCTCACCCTCTGTCCCATTTGTCCCCTCGGCTCCGCTGGTATCAGCCTCCTGGGTCCTATGGGCTGCAGCTTCCTCACTCGCCGGTGCCCCTTCTCCTTCGCCTGACGATGCTGATGTACATAAAGGTAGAGGAGGAGAGGGAAGGGAAGGGGATGGCTGAGAAAGACAGGGTGAAATGGGTCAATACCAACCCAACATTCACACAGAGTAACAAAATCATTATCCGCTGCTATGCCATGGCAAGTCATGCCTTCACACATACATGCAACAACAGCAGGAAACCATGAGGGAAACTACAGCAATGCTGATTTAAACTGCTGATTTGGGAACATTTGCACTCACGTACTTGATGAGGGTCATGCTAGTCACACTTGCCCAGTACTTGGTACATTCTCCTGGTCGTTTATATTGGCATAGCCTATACTCCTTACTCAACAGAATCCTGCTTGAGTAGATAGCATGTCCATTAATCTACACATACAAAACAAGGCAGCCGATTAAGGACTCACTAATTACCTCAGTCACAGTGGTAAACTGATGCTGATGGGTGGGACTGGGCTGTCGAACTTTGTTAAGGGTGACCACACAAATCCTAAATTGGAACTAAATGCCCTCATAAGTCACAGTCTACGCACGGTATACGCACACATCTTTGATACCATTCCTGCCAGGGTGGCTGATACCCATAGTTGATGTGCATCTACCAATGATCTACGCTACATCTTCCCTCTAGTAGGTTACCCAAAGCCTTCCAAGCATTACATTATCGAGGTGTGAGTGTGTACTTGCCCCCTTGTGGCTGCTGTTCTGCCCTCAAGCGCCCATACACCTCAGGGCAGGCCACTGGCAAAATCCTTCCCATTAAGGGTGTTAGGGTCCGATGGGCACCCCTCCCTCATTGGGAGGATGTCCCCAGCTGGACCTCTGTGGTCTTACAAGCCCAGCGTCTCAGTTCCTCTTACTGTTTTCTGTAGTCGGTGCTCTGCTGGCTCTGGACCCCCATGGTCCGTACTTGCTTGTCAATAGCACACCAAATCCCCTTCTGATGAGCACTGACCTGCATGGGTGACACAGGCAGAAGGACAAAGTCATGTATAATGGCATCACAGGGACAGCAGTGGACATCACACATCAGACATATCTCATGGCCACACTAACTTGTCTTCACACGACTAACGCTCCGGCTCCTCACCCATCTCCATGCATCCTCTTTGCCCTGCCATGTCCCAATGCAGCTCAATCTCACACACATCACTATCAGACAGTACAGTGACAGAAGGCTCACCTGCTGCTCTGGTGCCCCATACAACTGTCCATACAGGACCCTGTCCACACACTGCTCCAGCTCCTCCTGGGTGAAGGTTGGGGCTCTATCCTATGTAGGACGTGGCATTCTGGCTCCCAGCGAGAGTACACAGCAGCTCACACAGTGGAGGCCTTGCTTGCACGAGTGTCAGGAGTCAAGTGGGCTATGCTACAGAAAATGGTGGTCACGGCAGCACCGTACATGACTGTCATTGCCGACGGTGATCACCATTGGCCCCAGTCTCCCATAGGCAACAATGTTAGCCAATGAGGAGTTGCACTGCTGTTGCAACCGTCTTCCGCCATGATGACTAATGCCAACGTAATGGGGTCACTTCTATCTGCCCCGTACATGCAAGACAGGCGACTGCCATTTTACATGTAGTTAGTAAATTGGTGAATTTTAGGTGCGTCATAGATGAAATATAGTGACTACTGCATGGATTGACTATGTGCAGACATTCAAGACATCAAATCTTGGCTTATCCTCTCTCCTATTCCAAGATACCACACAATGGTGAGAATGAGACATGCCCCTGTGTACCGGCCATTTGTCGACCTTGCTACCCTGGAAGAGAGACATGTCATACAGATGTATCATCTGAACCATCAGACCATCATGGAGCTGTGTACTCAGTTGGAGCTGGATCTGTTGCCTGCCACACGTCATCCCCATGCCATTCCTCCCACAGTACAGGTGTTGTCAGTGCTCCACTTCCTTGCCTCAGGGTCATTCCAGATGACAGTGAGTTTGGAAGCAGGGATGTCACAGCCAATGTTCAGTCTTGTGTTGAAGGATGTACTGTGTACTTTACTCAAACACCTACCCAGCTGCATCAGGTTCCCCCAACGTGTGGATTTGACTACTGTTAAAGCTGACTTTTATGATATGGTACATATCCCTCATGTGCTAGGGGCCATAGATGGCACCCACATTGTCTTGGGTCCTTCCAGGAGAAATCAACAAGTGTACAGGAAACGGATAACCTTCTACTCCATTAATGCCCAGGTGGTGTGTCTCGCTGAACAATATATCTCCAAAGTTATGGCGAAGTACCCTGGTTCTGTGCATGACTCCTACATTCTGAGAAACATCAACATTACACACATGATGGCACAACTACAGAGGGACAGTGCCTGGCTCATTGGTGTGTATCCAATAGTATGTGTGCCCCTGTAATCTCACCTCTCTTCACATTCTGCCCTGTGTCTCTACTGGTATTGAGTTGGATCAAACCTTTGTGCACACAGGAGACTCTGGCTATTCTAACCTTCCCTGGCTGCTGATACTTGTGAGATATCCAACTACAGATGGTGAAAACCGTTTCAAAGAGGCCCCTGGCAGGACGAGGCATGTTATTGAGAGGACGCTTGGGCTACTGGAGCCCAGATTCCGGAGTCTACTCTCCTGGGGTGCCCTGCTCTACAGACCACTTAAAGTCTGCCAGATATCTGTTGCCTGCTGCCTGCTGCATGCTACCCAAGGTGCTGGATATAGAGGAGATAGCAGCTGGACCATGTTGTACAACAGAAAATCATAATTGTTTAAATTTTAAATAAAGACACGTAAGCAGTAGCTGTGCTCAAAGGTGTTTAATGTGATTCACAAGTGCAACGGGTGATGAGTGGGGTCATGGTGGGTAAAAACATCAGAGTAGGTGTCCCAGCTGTAGGTAGTCCAGATCCAGAATCCAAGGGGCCATGGGAAAATGGAGATATGACAGTGGACAGTCAACAGGGTGTCGGTGCCACACAAAGGAGAATGTTCAGAAGAGGGTCACTTCCTGGCAGTGGTTTTGGTCTTGGCATCAGGTCCTGCAGGATGTCTGGATGGTCGACCTTACTTGCGTGTGGGTTCCTCAGCTACTGAGGGAGGGGTGCTGGTGGTCTGTGGGTCCTCTGACAGGGCCTCCTTTCCATTCTATGCTGCAGAAGTGGAGGGCTGGGTTAGAATGGGACTAGTGGAAGGGGCCTGCTGGTGGGTGGAGGAAGCCCATAGGATGGTGGTGAGTTCCTTGAGCACCCCTGCAGTGGAGGCGATGGTGGCATTTAGGGTTTGCCACTGCTGCATAGCCCCCTGGTGGTATTCTCTCTGTAGCCTTTGGTTCTCCTGCAAGGTTATAAGGAACTAGCACATCTTCTCCTGGGATTGGTAGTATGCTGCCAGTACTAGCGGAATGGCCTCCTGGCCAGTCGTTTGCCTTCAGTGGCCCTTTTTGCTTGGGCCATTGGTGTCCTCCCACTGCCCCTGGCCTCCTGTAACTGTGCCCCTGGCACAGTGTGCCCACTCCCAGTTATACCAGGACCTTCTTCACCTTGTGTGTGTTGACTTGACTCTGATCCCTGTACTGTGGGGCACGCTGCTGACTGAACAGTCTTTGGGACACACATTTGGGGATGACGGGTTGGCTGTGGTCTTGTAGCCACTGCGGTGGGGAATCTGATGTGTCCAGGGCGGGTGATGGTAGTTGTGTACTGGACCAGATGGACCAGGCAAGTCATCAATGTCCAGACATCCACTGGGGCCTTCTTCCTGGGGAAGGCTGTCAGTCTCTGGCATCCTCTGCAGGGTGGCAGTGGCAGGATTACCTGTGGATGGAAAAGGAGAGAGTTACATTGTGAAGATGTACTTGTTTGTATCATCGTCTGATGCATGGAGTAGCTTGTCTTGCTTCCTAGTGATGCCAATGCCAGATGCACCACTGCAGACATTGTTTGCTGGTGAAGGCTTGTGACAGTATTTCCATTTTCCATTCAGGGTTGAGGATAATGGATGGCACTGAGGTCATTGCCATTTAGTGGAAGGCAGTAGAAGCATCCAGTTGGTGTTGCTTGTGCTATGGTTTTCTGTGCAGGTATTCCACTGTGAAGTGGGACTGTCATCTTTTGATGTGTAGGGAGTGATGCATTGTGGAAGGTGTGGCGCTTGGCATTGTGACTGGTATCCGTGCACTAGGGAGTAACTGTGTCGGGATAGTGGGACTCTGGTAGTGTGGTATGCGGGGAGGGGCGTGTGGTGATTGGGGGGTACAGAAGTGTGAGATGGGGTGGATTGCGAAGTGATAAGGTGGTGTAGACGCATGCTGTCAAGGAGTGGTTAGTGCCTGGAGAGTGTTGTTTAATTACCAGTGTTGAGCCCTCCGATGATTCCAGTCAGACCCCCAGGATGCAGTATGTCCAAGACCTTCTCCTCCCACAATATGAATTCAGGGGGAGTAGGTGGGAGTCCACCGCCAGTCTTGTTAATGGCAATCTGATGATGTGATGCAATGGAATACACCTTCCCCCAAAGATTCTTCTACCTCTTCCTTATGTACTCCCTTGTGCGTGGATGGGTTCCCACTGAGTTGACCCTGTCACAGACCCTCCTACATAGCTCAATTTTCCTGGCAATGGATGTTTGCTGGACCTGTACTCCAAATAGTTGTGCTCTACCCTGATGATTTGATCAACCATAACCCTCAACTACTCATCGGTGAAGCATTTGTGCCTTTGTGGGGACATGGTAGTCATGTAGTGGTTTGGTGGGGGTGTTGTGCCCAAGGGTGTGGTGTTTGGGGATTGATGGTGGTGTGGGGTGATAATTTAGGTGTGCAGGTGTGTTTTGGTGTTTGTGTGCAGTTGTGATGTGTTTGTTGTGTACTGCGTGAAATGTGTAAGTGTGCCTATAGTGTCAAAGTGCTAAATATGTGTATATGCATGCTGTCGGTGTCTGTGTGTGTGGAAGTAGTTGCAAATGATTGTGGGTTGTGTGGGTGTATGTTTTATAGTGGTGGGTGTAGGTGTGTGTAGTATGGGTATGTGTGTGATGGGTTGGGTATTCATACTGTCCAATGTGGTCTTGGGTTTTAGTGGTGGAGATCTTTTTTGTGCGTGGCAGTTTTCACCACCAATGGTTTTCTGTCGTGCAATGACCACTGTGCTCATTTGTGGTTCGTAATATGGAGGGTGGGATGTTGTCGGCATGGTGGGGCTGGTGAGGGGACTGTCTCTCTCTCCCACTCTCAGTCGGCCTGGCAGTGTCAGATTTGTGGCTGTATTTGATTTTGGCTGTCTTCAGTTTGTAACTCGTAATACTGAAGACAAGAGACCACCATCACTGTTGGTCTTTTGGGGGCCACCAGCACGGCAGTCTTGCCACAAGACCACCATACTCGTAATGAGGGTCTCAGTAAGAGCTAAACAGAATATCAGAAACTAAAATATTTTGGGACAAAATATTGTGTCAAGAATATCGAGGACAAAATATTGTGAAGGTAAGTTTGTATAGGTAAGCAAAGTTTTTCTATTTATAACTCCACAAATATTTACCTTCATATATAACTCCACAAATATATATATATATATATATATATATATATATATATATATATATATATATATATATATATTGATATTTTGGTCCCCAATATGTTTGACACAACATCCTGTCCACACAATATGTTTGTATCCAATATTTTATTAGTGATCTGCTGCTGAAGACACAATATGGGAAATATTGTGAAAATTAATTAATGCAATCAATCCTCGGCAACACCCCGTCCGCCTGGGACGACTCCTGGTGGCCCACGGCCCTCGGCACCGCACCGACCCCCACAGACCACGCCCGCAACCTCGGCTTCATCTTGGACCCTCTTCTCACCATGACCAAGCAAGTCAACGCCGTATCCTCCACCTGCTTCCTCACCCTCCGCATGCTCCGCAAGATCTTCCGCTGGATCCCCGCCGACACCAGAAAAACCGTGACCCACGCCCTCGTCACGAGCTGCCTGGACTACGGCAACACCCTCTACGCCGGGACCACAGCCAAACTCCAAAATCACCTGCAACGCATTCAAAACGCCTCGGCCCGCCTCATCCTCGACATACCCCGCAGCAGCCACATCTCCGCACACCTGAGACATCTGCATTAGCTCCCTGTCAGCAAAAGGATCACCTTTCGACTTCTCACCCACGCACACAAAGCCCTCTACGACAAGGGACCGGAATACCTCAACAGACGCCTCAGCTTCTACGTCCCCACCCGCCTCCTCCGCTCCTCTGGCCTCGCACT
The DNA here is from genome assembly GCF_031143425.1 of Pleurodeles waltl. NCBI lineage: Eukaryota > Metazoa > Chordata > Amphibia > Caudata > Salamandridae > Pleurodeles > Pleurodeles waltl. The sequence goes on along the minus strand of NC_090444.1, from coordinate 800,739,397 downwards.
CGCTGCTGTCCCTCGCATCCGCCGCTCCACGGCGGGTGGGAGATCTTTCTCCTTCCTGGCGGCCAAGACCTGGAACTCCCTCCCCACCAGCCTCAGGACCACCCAGGACCACTCCGCTTTCCGGAGACTCCTAAAGACCTGGCTGTTCGAACAGCGATAACCCCCCCCCTTTTTCCCCTAGCGCCTTGAGACCCGCACGGGTGAGTAGCGCGCTATATAAATGTTAATGATTTGATTTGATTTGAATCTATGAACACATTTCAAAGTAGTCCTGCAAAATTAATTTCATGGAAACGTAATCAGAAAGCCACGCCTTCAGTATTTCCCATCCATCATTACATTTGAGTAACAGACCAGTATCTGTTCTGAAAAAAATGTAAACACGCAACGACAAAAGTCTGGTGAAGACTGACTAATAGCAAGGTGAAAAGCTTGATGGGCCAGATATAAAGCAAGGCAGGGCTACCTATGAAGTCTAAAGGTGGAGAACGCCAGTCAGCTGCCTAATGGCCCAAGTTTCCTGAATAGGCACTGAATGCAGCACATAAAGTCCAAGCAATCAGAAGAGGGACAGTTACTGTAATTAGGCACCAGGCAACAAACATGCTTGCACCAAACTTAAAATTATAAACAACAAACTTCCAAAGGAGATGTTAGAGTAGTCTTCTACCTGCAGAAAAAACCACATCTAACAAACACCCATTGCACATGGATTCTCCACATACACCTCACCCTTTCACATACATTTATTTAGGTTGAAATGCACCGAAAGGTCAGGATAAGAAACCTACACAACTGCAAATCAAACCTCATTTACTGTGGATAGATAGCCTACCTAACTGCAAAGAACGCAAGATTAATAGACCATAATCTATAGGACAAATCATGTATTCACATCCAGATGTAATTCATTATTTTATCATTTTGAGTACCATTTTAAGAAATAGCAAAGCTTAGTAGTTTACACTCCATGAACCAAGTATGGCATGCATTGTTCACCAGCATTTTAAAAAGGCAGGCTAAAGGTATCTTCCAGGCATCAACTAGCAATTGTCAATGCTGAAATTTTACTAATGAATATTCATGCATTCTGAATGTTAAATGTACAAAGGAGATGAGTTAATATAGAAAATAATACACATGTTTGAAAATGTGCCTATTCGAGTGACCACCAATAATTAAAAAGTGTACATATTAACGGCTTATTAATGTAAAATGTTGAGCTTATATTTGGATTAATGCAGTAGTATGTCATATCAATGTTTATGTATGTACTTGCTCTATTAATCATAGGCCTTAATTTAGTGAGGTCTTGGGCCCAGTTGCATGTCCTCATGCCAAGTTGCATTGCTTAGAAAACTCATAAAATGGCTACTTAGAGAACTAAATTGTAATTTTCCATTGCGTTGACCAAATGTTAGTAGCTGAAATCCTTTCTCATGAGAACTGCTTACTAGAAAATGTTGTACTGGCTATAGATACTTTTTATAACTTAGTGTGTGTAAAGGTGATGTTCCCAGGAGTGGACAATGGAAGCATTGACTGGAGTATAAGCTGACACAATTTTGTTACCTGAGGAGCCCAATGACGGGAACAGGAGAAGAGGTGCTAATCATCAACATGTGAACAATGGGTTGGTAAATTCTTAGATTTGAGGTTCTACTTTCATTGGACTAAACGTAAATGTAAACATACAATTTGTTCACCAATAGCAACGTGGGAAATAATTTTAGGGAATTTAACTTAGCCAGACTGCACAGAGAAGAGAGAGGCCATTCTGCGTTTTCCCTTGACCGTCCCGAGAGGAGAAGTGTTTAACTTTTCCAAACTTTCCTTGCATGGAAGCAACATTCTATTATGTCTCTTCTTGAGACATTTCTATCTTGAACTCTACTGCTGAATTCCAACTCTTTGCTGATTGAACAGATGTCCAGTTGATGAGGACTTCTACCACTTGCTGAACCATATTGAGACATGGTATAAGACGATGGTACTGATTGTTATGTCTATTTGCTTTTGTCCTGAGGTACCAACCACTAATTTGATAGAGCCATAGTTAGATGTTTTCCAAATTTGTGCTGACTAAATTGTTTTGAATGAAGCCCAAAACATGCTATTCTAATCAGAAGGTTAATTAGGTTCTAAATATTAATTCCAGTTGATGTATTTTCTTTGCTGAAACTAAATGTATGCCATTTCTATTGCACAGTTCTTCTTGCTATTAATCTGTACAGTAACCTTAGAATGTGTAGTGATCCATGCTTTGATTAAATTGAGATTCTTTAGAAGATTTGGTCAACCATTATTTCTGTAGGCTTATCATTTGATTTTGAGACTAAGTTACGTGATATTAGCGTTGTTAATATAGGGAAATAAACATTTAAACTTTTACATAAAGGTGTTGTTATTCATCTCTAAGGAGTCATGGTGTATGGAAATTACTGACTCCTAGAGCATTGATGTTATTGATTGACATTGCTATTGATTTGTACCTGAACTGAGTTTATGGTGGGAACTACTCTAAGCGAAGTCAAAAGGTCCACCAAACCTCTCACGCCATTTTGCAGCCTGCACAAGCAGTATGCACATTAAGTGATCAGGATTTTAAGCACGTTTAACAAATGGCCCAACATGAAGAGACCTCAACTGTGGCAAAAATGTTGGGCATGCAAGGAGCTCATCAAACTCACCTGTAGAATCAATTAAGAGCATTCCAACATTGAACAATTTACTTAAATTTCAGGTTTTCATGGATTAGTGCAACTGATCACAAATTCATATAAAAACTGAAGAAAGACAAGTGACAATGTTTAGGCATGTAAGGAATAAGTTAGTTGGGGTGCCACAGAACCCTGTACATTTCTGCAACGTTAAATCGCACAATTAGATTGGATATTCAGGCTCACATGTGTATAGGCCCAGATTTACCAAGGACTTGCTTTGTCCTTGTGTGATGCAAGTCATCACAAGGAAACACAAGTGATTATCTGTCTTTTACGTATTTTTTTACGTGGTTTAATAAATTCAAAGTAACACAACACAGCACATAGTGCTGCACTGCATTACTTTGTATCAGGGATGCATTCCATGGTAGGAGTATGGTCGTTCCCATGCATCCACCCCTGGATTTTGAGCAATTCCAGATTACCTAAGGTCAATAAACCTGGGATTGTGCCAAAATGTAAAACAGACATCCTTGTACCATAGTACAAGGGTGCCTGCCTTGGCACTAGGCAGCCTTAAGAACTTCAACACAAGGAGGGAGCAGAGGTGCGCCATCTTAGTAGATATGGCAAATTTCGTCTCTCTTCATTTCAGACCAAGTAGCACAGCAACTTTGCTTGCTACCCTACAGTGGGTGAAGTGTTAGTAAAAATACCCTTAAATGATTTGCCCAGATTGACAACATTTGCAATCAGGGCGTCTCAGCTGGGATTTGAATCCAGATCCATGTGCGATGTAAGCACCATAACTCCTAGACTGCATATCTTTACTCATGACTCAACACAGTTCTGAGTTAGGTGAAGCAAACACATCCCAAAAGATTATAAACTGCACTTTATTGGCTAAGTATTGAGGAACATGAAATACCCTGAAAATTTAAATTACATGTGGCTGAGCTACATAAACTAAGATGTTTTAAAAATATAAACTGTACGAAATCAGGAAAAGGCAAAAAGAAGGAGATAAGACAAAAAAATGAATAGGTGAATATGAGTTTTCATGTCAGCACTTGCAAAGTCTTGTACTAAAAGCAAACATAATTCATCATAACCTCCTGCAGTAAGAGCACACGCAGCTGCTCAGATACATACAAACTCTGACGATAATCATGGATACCTTGGTGTGTGGAAATTATTTCCTTTTCAATCACTGTCTTCTTTGTAAATGCATTTCCTTGACACACACTCGACCTCGCCTTGAAGCTGTTGCATGTGGTCGAGACACGATCAAAGGATATTTAAACGAGTTGGCATTTGCGGAAATTCAAAAATGTCTGCCACTACTAGGAAGGTCAGGAGTAGGGGCAGGATGTGAAGTATGCAATTTTAAATGGTTCCAGAGATACGGGCATTGAATGAGCTTCAGCATTTGAAATGTATTTGAGCTTTTTCAAGAGTCTGGAATGGAGCCGCCTTCTATAAAAAATACTCACTTGCTGCAAATAAACAGCACCACTGAAGCAGAAGAAAGCCAAGACGATCATTGCTTTCTCTTAGTAACACAAGTGAAATCATACACCCGGAGAAACAATATGCAAAATACATTACACTCATGCAATACATGAAATAAGACATGGCTGGCTATTTTTTGGGGGCGAATATTTTCCTAACAGACCTACTACGTGTAATGTTTTCATTTGAGTGTCAGCAGCACAAACTCTACAAAATCGTTTGGTCTATCCCAGTACTACGTTAAGCTGACCCCCTACAATTTATTCATAAAGGTGGTGTGAGGCTATACTCTCCTAGGAGCTCCCAGGACTTTCTATGTTATTCTAGATATGCTTCAAGAATTTTTATGACGGCCTATTTACCAAGGTAAACTCTGTTGTATACTATGGTGCATATTTACAAGGATTGACACATCGCTGTGTTGCGGCAGCGATGCATAAAAATTTCTTGCACTGAGTCAAGACAAGTTATGACACCATGGATGCGTCATATTTACAATACGAGGCAACATGGCATGAGGTCCTAAGGATTCGTCAGAAATTCTGACGCAGCAGTGGCAAGACTGCTGCAAGGCATAATCCCCAAATGTAGGCATTGCTGAAGTTGGCGTTACGAAAAAAACAGAGAAAAATGTGTGCGTATCAAAGTAAAGGGCTGTAAAATTGTGGAATAGTCACCTTGTGCACCATTTACATTGGTCCTGGATGTAATGCAGACAAGTACGAAGTATGTCTATGTGTCATTACAGTGGGCATAGTCTACTTATGTGTACGTAGAGGCTAAGCATGTGCAACATAGTGAATGATGCTTAAATGTGAGTAGATACCGGCATATGTTGTAATGTGAAGTAGCAATTCATGTGTTACCTACCCTATGTGCGTACTTAACTGTTGTACCTTGGAGTGCGCTTTGCTGGACTTGGGGACCGATTCCTCCATGGAGATGTGACAATCCTGGCCTGTCCCTTACATGGAGTACAAACGTCACATTGCCTTGCTGCAGTGGATTATGATTTCTTAAGTGCCATTGTCCTAGGTTGGTCAAGGGGTCCTACAACATGATTGTCACATGTGTAGACCTACTACTATTAGAGGGATGTGATTTATTAACTTATTCTAGTGTGTAAAGTGACTTCACCTGGTCAGATTCCTATTGAAAAGCAACTGCGTCATTTCTTATGAAACTGGAATCTGTGCTGAGAGTTTGTAGGATTTTGTATTCTTGGAGCCTATCATCATAAAGTGTGACTTCCTGAAATTTGTAAATAAATCCAGATTATTCATAAAATCAATAAACACATCTATAAGTAGTTGGAGGGTCCTAGCTGTGCGGGCAATTAAGACTGCATCATCAGTATCTAAAAGTACTGGAATTCGTCTGCAACCAACGCTAGCGACATCAGAACCGATATCAATGAGGACCTCCTCTAGCTGATTTATATATATATATATATATATATATATATATATATATATATATATATATATATATGTAGTTATATTTCTGTCTTTGCCCTATTGAATTTGAGTAAAAGGTACATAGAGCAGAAACATAATTTCTTTTCACTAGGTTTGTGCAACTTTCACTTGATCCTGAAATACAGAAGTTCAGTTTAGAAGTAAGTGGGAGGATTAAAGTCAGCAGAAAGGAAAAAAGGTAGAAAGGGTAAAGAAGACAGATAGAGCATGACAGTTTTTAACTAGGAGTATATCTGAGATCTTGAATATATGTATTTGACTCATAAGAAAGCAGAATCAACCAAGAATATGAAGGTTTGAGTTTCTTACATTCTAAAGAATCACTTTGATTGGTGAATGGTCTCCACGGTTATTTTGGTTTAATGGAGATATGACAAGGACAGTTCAAAGAAGAACACCAGTTAGTAATACGATTCTACAATTGAGGAACAGGAAATACTTTGAGGAGATGCTTGAGGAAAGGTTGAGGGCAAGTGATCTCTAGTGGGGACAAAAGGGAATGAGATCCTAAGGTTTACAGCAGGTCAGCTGCATGTATGACAGCACTACCTGGTTGCACAACAAAGAAATAAAGTCTGCACATACCCCATCTTTGTAGCATCATTCTTGGTGCTTCCGGTGGACACTGCAGCATTCAGGACACTGCAGCGTTCATGACACACATGATAAGAGATATACCCTCAAGCTCATGAATACCACCAACTCTCAGGCACCCTTGGATCCATGCCCCCACCACATCTTTAATTAAGCTTTAATTAAGCCAGAGGCGTCATCGCTCCCGAACTATGCTGTACCATCAACCACTACATTGAAACCGCCACCTTTCAGGACACCTGGAAACAGGTGGAGATAACTACTGAAGAAACCTGCAGACCCAACTGAGCTGAAAAACTACAGACCAATCTATCTGCTCCCTTTGAAAAGAGATTAACGCACAGCTTGCCAAGTTCATCAAAGCCAACCACATCCTCAACCCCTCCCAATCCAGATTCAGGAGCAACCACAGCACCAAAACTGCACTCCTAACAGCCATGGACTACATCAGCACCCTACTGGACCAGCGTGAGACAGCTGCCCTCATCCTCCTCGACATCTCCACCACCTTCTACAATGTCTCCCACACCGCCCTGTGCACCAGACTACACTACATAGCATCCGTGGCAGAGCCCTGGAATGGAACCACTCCTTCGTCACCGGCTGAACCCAGAGAGGATTCCACCTCTCACCTCAAAGCTGATGGATCCAGATGCGGAGTTCCCCAGGGCTCCTCCCAGAACCCTACCCTCTTCAACATCTACATGACCCAGCTTGAGGAGATCGTCAAACACCATGGGCTCAACATTGTCTCATATGCTAACAACACACAGCTCATGTTCTCTCTCACTGATGAACCATCATCAGCCAACAAAAACTTTCACAACGGAATCAAGGGAGTCGCCGACTGGATGAGGGATCCGATTCTGCTGTGCCAATCGGGTCAAAGCCCTTGTGCAGCAGGGATACAGTGACCTCATCTGCCAGGAGGGGTCACCGGGACCAGCAATACGTGTGATCTATTTTGTATCATCACCAGAGAATTGAGGCCACTGGAGGGACACCTACAAACCTAATCCTGGGTGCAGCATCAGGATCTTCGCACCCCCCACCCTCTGCGGAATGGAGCAAATATGTACCTTGCTTGGAGGAGCTGCGAAAATCCTCTGGTCCCTGCGCTTGCATCCCCGCAAGTGAGGAATTTAAAGGCCACAGAGTGTGGCTGTGTGCTGTGAACTCACCTGAAGAAGCCGATGCCACTCCAGCATCCGTAGGGGGGGCTCAGAAAATCTAGTTGCTCCATGTCCAGTTGCATCTCACGCAGTAAGATTGATTTCAGGCTATTCAACCCTAGGTGAACTCACTTGTTAGACAGCGCTTTGCCACTGGACCACTTTTTACTTTAATACAGAGTTGAATTGGACTCCTGAGACTTCGTCTACTGGGGCATACCATGGATGTTGCCTCTAGTAAATGGGGAATAACCACTATTTCTAGAGTGAGGAGGGAATGGGACACAGGGAACTGCCTACAAAACACTAGAACCCCGACCTCAGGGGGGCTGTGTAGTTGCATGTGGATGCCATATTTACCTTTGTGTTAGCACTGGTAAAATAAAATACTTCTCTTTTTTCATAAAAGTGAGTATTTGCCTGGGCAATAATGTATTGATGCTGCTGCTTGTATTTTGAGTTGCGAGCCTGTGTTCATCCCCTGTATATACCTTCCATGCAACCCCGACTGAGCTTTGGACTGCTTGGATCAACATATTCTGGGGAGTCCAGTGCTGATGGGCTACATGGCCTAGTTGCTCTGGATCCACAAGAGGCCGGGCCCAGGAGTAAAATGTTTCATCCCCATGGCTGGGCTCAGTCTGCTTGCCTGTGGCCCTCTGAAAAGAGTTCTGACATGGTTTTTGCTAACCTTATACGCACAGTTGTTTAAGCTAGTTGCTCTATCCAGATTACAATGGCTGGAATTCAGTGTCAGATTCTCGAAGCTATTAGACACAAAAGTGTGATTACCTCTGAAAAATTCCTATGCTACGCATGAATATTGTTCTGGTTACTTACAAAACCATAACATGCACAAGAGGATTTCATTTACTTGTGTGTAATTGACATAGCTACGGGAGATAACTTCGTGATGGCAGGACTCTATAGCCCTTATTACAGGAGGGTCAGTGTTTACGACCCTTTCTCAAACCTGTGTTTGCGCAGGAACAGAATAAGAGTTGTATAGTATCTACCTTGTCCGATAATTAAACTTTGGCAGGTCAAGCCTGCTGAAATTGAAAGGGGAAAGGAGTATGGTATTTACCACAATGAGAATGTTGGTGCCGTTGCAATAGGCAATATTTATTACACCCAATAAATTCCGAACCTTGGTTTATTGGGGGCAATAAATAACATCTACTCCTCTGACACACTCATAATCATTGCATGTATATAATTCTTTACCCGAGCCTTCATTGAACATTTAACGGATCCGAGCTTTCTGGAAGCAATAGCTTTGTATCCAGTGGCGGCCGGCAGCTTTAGGAGAGAGTGGGGCGGGCGGGACACACATACACACACACACTCTCTCATTCTTTCACACAAAGACACGCATGCACATCCATTAACAACACTCATACCATTCAAACATGCACACACGCACCAAACATTCATTTTAAAAGATTGAACACACTCATTCTTTCACACACGCACGGACGCATTTTCATTAACAACACTCATAACACTTAACCATGCACACGCGCACCAAACATTCAATTTAAAACATCACACACATATACACACACACACTTACCTCAGCTTCCAGGTCCCAGGAGGGTTGGGACTGCTGCCTTCCCTCATTGGCTGACCTGAGGGAGTGACCCCGACCTTAGGTCAGCCAATGAGGGAAGGCAGCAGTCACACCCTCATCACAGAGTGGGATGGGGTCAGTGAGACTGCTGACCCCACCCCACTCTGTGACGAAGTGTCACTGATTGACACTCGCCCTGGGCACTTCAGGGCTTAAACTGAAGCGCCCAGGGAGAGTGTCAATTGGTGACGCTTTCCTCGTCACCCAGGGGAGGGCCTCGAGGCAACTTTGCTGCGCCGAGGAGGTCATGCCCATAGGAGCTGTGACCTCCTCAGCCCAGCAGAGTTCAGCTAAGGCAGCCAGGAGGCTGCACAAATCGCGCATGTCTGCTCCTGGCTGCCTGAGCTGAACATGAAGAGTGTCTGTCAAGCTGACCTTTGTGCAGCCTGACAGACACTTTTCATGAGGGGCAAAAGGTCCTAAAGGACGGGCCGCCACTGCTTGTATCTGCATAAAATTCACACTTCTTTGTGATTTACATGCTCCACAGGGGTACGCCAGGATAAACTACCACTTCAATTTCTGGCATATGTAGGTTTATACCTGCGGGGTATGTGTAGAACAGAAAATCCGCACAATGGTAAATGTGCAATTGCAGCTCGTTTTTCTTTAGTTTTTAATATAGAGAATATTTTTTAATGTGAAGAAATCATTTCCATACACGAGCCGTAATATTTAGAGATTCTGACGAACAAGCACTTACAACTTCATTGGCTTGGCCCATAAGAGAAATAGTTGTATGTTTAGACGTGGCATGAATGTATAAAAATGCAAGTCTGCAAATGTTTGCGAATACACACAAAGGAAAATTTTATGGGTATGGACACACTAGTAAAATCTGCGAATACTAGTTTTTGGGATCCAGCTCTGATATCTGCATTCTTTGGTGGTGCCTTTTGGCAAGCATACATTTTATTTATGTGCACAAAAATGTTTTGTGAATGAGGTAATTCACAGTAGTTCAGAAATGCATTTACTACACATCTATAAGCATCTAACTGACCTTCAAATCTACCCTGCATAAGTAGTCTATTTTTTTTTCTGTAAGTCCTCATGTCATCTTCAGATATATCCCAGCAGGGCGTCTCTGGAATGGAACCGAAGATGAGATGTTCCATCTGAGTGAGGTGACACTGGAAAAAAACAGAGGAAAAGAATTACCCACGGTTAGCCAAAGGGAAAGTATTGTTATCAAACTGTACATATATCACATTATGGGCGTAATTTACTAAGTTTTGGTGCAGGGCAACGCCCCAAGCCTCTTTGCTGTGCCATCCCCTGCCAAAACCAAAAGGGCAGGAATACGCCCAATCTATAAAATACAGCGGATTACTGTCCATGTCCCTTGAGCTGGCATACAAATAGCTACCTAGCACCAATGCAGGCATCCTTGCACAATGGTGCAAGGGCTCTTGCATTGCTGGGATGATTGTCTATGTGCAGTATGGGACACCAATAGCTAATGGTGTTTTCCTTTGTATGTGTGCTGCAGAATGCTTCTGCAGCACACATAGAAAGAGGGAAAAACAGGGAAAATAATCATATTTCTCCCCATTGCACCACTTTGACACCACCCTGAGGTGGCATAGGAATCTGACGCATTACTAGACATGTGAACCTGGGAATGCATCAGATTCCATTGGATTTCATGGGTTTAGCTGTGGGAACACCCGCAACAAAATCCATGGAATGCCCCTTTCACGCAGTGTCATGCATGAAAGGGGTCCATATTTACAAGGCCATGAAAAGCCTCGCAAATTGGCTTTGCCTGGCCTTGTAAGTATGGGCCAGCACAGTGCGCCACCAGAGTATAAAAAAACTTACCCTTCAGTGATACAGTGTGCAGTTAGGGCCTTGTAAATGAGGCCCTATGTTTTCTTCATCTTCTTCTCTCACCAATATTTTAAGTATACATCAAAAAATCTGTACTTTATTCATTCATCTTCTCATATCCTGCATAAATATGCTTTACACTGTTCTTAACCAGTCGAATGTCATTGGTAGTGTATTTAAGTCTATTTCTTGCATATTGAGAGCATCATTTACAAGAATCTGACACATCAGGTGCGATCTGTTAGAATTCTTCCACTGCCCTACGACCCCTTAACAATGCCATGGATGTGCTGTATTTACAATACAGAGTCCCATGGTGCACATTTTTACAGATGTGTCAGAAATTCTGAAGCATCTGTGGCGCTAAACACATGAATTGCTGCACTGGCATCAAAAAAATGATGATACTCCCACAATGCCAGGAGGCCCTCATTGAGAAAAGCCCTGTGTCGTTTTGTGCCTGCTCTGAGCAGGCAGTAAAATTCTGCCGCAATGAAGTCGCAGAATGATGCAGTGAAATGTTGTAAATTTCACTGTGCCAGTTCTGCGTGGCTTTTCTCGTGGGACCTACCGTGCATACATTATACCTGGCGCAGGCATAATGTGATTCAAGACTTTACAAACTGCTGCAGTGGGACCAGTGCACCAGTTTGTAAATGTAAATGTAGAGAAGTGTAGAGCACTGCTTGCACCACCGTTGCATCAGAAACAATGACACAAAGGTGGTGCAAATGTCGTGTAAATGAGGCCTTACATGTTTTGCCAAGAGCATGCAGTAAAACAAAATTGCTTATTTGGAAGCACAAGATTATTATCCCCTGTGAGAACAAAAAGAATTAAAGAGGAGCTTACCTTGATGTCTTAAACAATTTAAGCAGTGCTGCTGCGAATCTCGATGGGGCCCCCCTGCAAAGTACCTTAAGGAGCCTCCTCTTCGAACTAACTCAGGAGCTCTCAGGCCAGGGTACTGTGCTGAGGGTGGCCCCTGGAGCTTAGGTGCCCACCCGCACCTTGGGGCTGTGGGGACCTTTGTGACACCACTGAACTTAAAAGGAAATAATTCTGTTCAAATTACACCAGTATTCCTCAAGAGTGAGAAAATTCACAAACATAAGCATATCATTGGCTTCCAGGGTTAGAACATAAAAGGGTCCTCCTTCTCTGAATTTGGACAGTTTCTTGGGTGTCCTCTAGAATCTCTGGAAAGTGAAGAAGTGCACTTCCTCACTCTGGCTGATCTGACAATGAGGTATAGAATATTTTTTTATTCTTGTCAGTTATTCTCATAGCCAGTTTTGGCAAGCATCTAGTCCAAACGTGTTCCACAGGATACAGCCTTTCCTCAGTAGCTTCAAGTAACAACCACTTTCAAACTTCCCTCATCACCATTGTGCCTTGATATTCCAACCCGAACACCTTATGCACAGTAATGGTATTACTAAGATACAGTGACAATATCCAAGAAAATTGCTGGATGTACCTGAATCCGGACAAACGACCACCAATAACATCAGAAAGGAATTCTCAATGCCTGACTTCAATCTCTAACAAATCACCAAACCCTCAGTCCTGAACTCTGTGCAAGTAAAATAAAGATATCACAAAAACATTCAGTTGTCCCAGGGAAGTCACAAATTGGTTGCCAGGTCTAACAGTTTTGCACACCCAATATTCTCCCCTTGTATCACATTCTAACTGTCACCTGTAGAATCGTCAATTCAATTTTTAAAACAATATTTGACGGGCGAGTCCATTAAGATATTCTGGCAGCATAGCATTCCAAAGTAACCCTCGTGTACAGTCATCAGGGAAATATTCTAACATTTCAACATGTTTCACTAAAAAGGAGCCCAGTAATATAGTAGGATGTCAGAAAGAGATAGCCCACAATTATAAATAGATCTCCACAGTTCTCCATGACGCCTTGTGCCTCTGGAAGCAAAGACAAATCTTTTAACTTTCCTTGAATCTTTTCCATACTTTTTCCTTCTCCTCAAAAGAACAGTATTGATCAAAAGTTTTATTTGGAAGGATAAACATTTTGAGTAAATAACTACCAAAACGTGTCATCGGGAAATTCTGCCACTTCAGCAGTAGTATGTCAACTTACCTTGTAACTTTGTTTAACATTTTAGTCATCAACTTATGAAGGTTTAATGTCATTTTTCGTTCTGAATTTGGGGTCATCCGTACGCCATGTTACATACCTCTGACTCAGACTTACTGTAGCTCACTTTCAATATTCAGATAGGCACATAATCCTGTTCAGTAACTCGTTAACCCAACGCATTGCCTATACTTTCCAAACTATAAATTAGCAAATCAACTAACTTCCAACTGTGGTGCAACCAGACTTGAGCCCCCGCCCCTGCAAAGTACAGAGGGGGTCCCCTTCCCCCAGACCCAATCAGGGGCCTGCTGCTCATTAATGTGTAAAGATTATTAGTGAATAAATATTCCTTTTCTATCATTGTGTGAAGTGGCACCATTCTTTATTTCTTTACCCCTGGAACTATTGTTGTTAATAATAGCATTTTTTAGCACCCAAGTTCTGCGTCCGGCAGGGCAGCCCTGTAGTCTAAATACTGATTAATTGTGTGGCATGATAAAAGTTTTCTCCATGTCAGTGATAGGACTTTTAAAAGCATTAATAACTCAATTATTTTCCTGAGCTTCATACATAGAAATGTGGACCATTATCCTCTTAAAATGCCTTGAATGTGTCATATCTAGTTCTGGGCGGAGTGAACAGAGTCTGGCTTTGCAGGATTCCATGGAGTTGAAAAAAAAACTCAGTGCGATTCCGCAAACCCAGAGTTCTTTGCCCAGCAGAGTCCTCCTGAATGAGCCCATCTCTGAAGTGCTAAGCAGGGTCGGGCCTGGTCAGCCAGGCCCGACCCTGCTTATCGCTTCTGAGATAGGTGCATTCAGGAGGGCCGTAGGCAGTCAAAGCTGCCATTTCAGTCTTCTTGTGCACCAGCCTGTCCCATGTGCAGTGCAGACGGGACAGGCCAGTGCACAAGAGGCCTGAATCGGCAGCTTTCTTTCACTGCCTATGGCCCTGGCCTGAATTTAGGCCAGGGCCATAGGCAGCGAAAGCTGCCATTTCAATCCTTGTTTGTGCACCAGTGAGCACAAGCAATGACAACCAAAGAGATGATGACTGACCTGGGTCTTCCCAGGGGGCCTCCTCTCCTCCTCGTCTGAAGGCGATGACAAATCCTCTTCAGTGGATGCCTACCTCCTCTGCTCCGGTGCGTGCTGCAGCCCAGTTATGGGCTGCACAACGCAAGAACAGACTGTCTACACTTGCACTGTGCAGCCCAAACTGGGCTCCAGCGCGCACCAGGTGAGCTCCGTTGGTGGGGCTATTGGAGTTTTTCAGATAATTCAAGAGCGGCTTTCCAAAAAATCCACTAGCGGAGAAGAGCTCCCTGCACAGGACTAATCATATCAACGTCTTGAAGGATCATCAAAAGATGTACTGTAAAAGCTTTTCTGTAGTATGCTGATAAGGGTCTACCTGTCTAATGTCCTCTGCAATATCTTCATGCTTCATAGTCAATTGCAAAATTATCCACAGTTTGAAGGACCTAAGAGATGCATTGCTAAGTGAGAACCTTCTCCAACTGCCTCCACCATGTTCTATCAATTAGAAAAAAATCTTTGTTTGAAAATATATCAGAGAAGGAAATGTGTAGCCCCTTAGTAATATTGTATGCTCCCTCCAAACATCACAGATATCAAGGACCAGCATAATTTCTAGCAAAGCTCTATGGGCCCTATAGGTGTCAATAACATCAAACTCAATCTAAGACATTAGACCACCCCATTATCATTCACCCCCTGTGGTATATGGGTAGGGTAATCCAGCAATTCAGAAAAGAGAGAAATATGACCAAATCAGCAATATTCCGTTTTTACAAAGAGGCTACAATACACATATTCCCATTGCTCAAGACTTTGTTATGAGTCATCTAACAGAATTGTCAATCCTATGGTTTTAAACCTTTATTCCTGAACAAGATCTAATCAGGATGCAAACCCCTTTGATTCTAAGCTATCTAGCGAAGACTTGTTTGGTTATATTAAAGAGTGTGATTTAATTTGTTTTCTAAAGACTTGGGCCTGGATGATATCTCTGTATGAAGCTAAGTTCCATTCTATTGCTAAATATGGGGCATGAGTGAGAGCATTGTGACTGCTCGAGACTCCAGAAAGAAGAAAATAGCTTTCTGCGTAGATTACTTATGGTGCCTCATAGTGCACCTACTCTCTTCTGTCATTCAGAAGTTGGTTTGAATTATGAGGAGGATGCTCTGGGGCTTGCCCCACTGTCATTATGGTTCAAAATCTGGTAAACACTTGGGCTCTCTCAAACCATCCAATTGGACTGCATAGCCATGGAAAATTCAGTTTCCATTTCTTGGTTAGGGTATCTCAACAGTACTTTTAGTAGGCAGGGAATTCCTGAGCCCAGATAAAGCCATCTTAATTTGAGCAGGGACAGTTTACTGTAGAGACAAGGCTGACCAACTTTCCTCTCTAGTTGACTATTATGCCCTATCCCCTAGTCATAAGTTGGAATTTTATCTCACTTACATCGAAAACGCCCAAATTCATTTTTTTATTTGACTAGGCTACGAATGGGGTGACTGCACTTTCTTTTCAGTCTTCCCACAGCAAGGGAAATGGTTTGAAAATGTACTGCCATGCCCATGAGATAACAAATCAAGGCAAAGTACACTGCATTTTATGCTTTTTTTGCACTTTATCAATCTATGAGAATTGTTTTTTTAGCCTCCCTTAAGCATATTATGTACCCATTCCGACAAGAGGGAATTCAGATTTTTATTGCACCTTGATTCACAAGGGGTTTGTCACACTGTGATCATTTATATCGGGGGTCTTTAAGTATCAGAAAAAGGTAATGTATTTGGGCACAGATGAACCTTGTTTAATAACTTTTTTTGGTATTTGAGATATTCTATTGTATTTTAGTTGTATACAAAGCTTTACTTTTTTATATTGAGATTTTATCAACCATGTAATTGTGTTTTAATTAAATGGATTTCTTGTGATCGTTTGTGTAAGCTGTATTTATGCTGATCTTTTATAGCTTCCCGACGAATTAAGACTGACTTACTGATAGCGCTAGATTGAATGGACCAAACAAATTCTGCTGAAATTTCCGTGATCTTAACATGTCATTACATTCAAAGTTTATCATGTGTGTTCCTGGTGAGAGAATGATCTGGTGCTTACAATTCTATAGGTTTTAAATAACTATGGAACGGTTAGCAGTGTCACATAAACCATTAACTTCAAAGGAGAGAAAATACATTGTTTTGTGCTTGTTGTGTGCAGCCATACTCACTGAATAACCAGTTTGTAAGTATTGTTCTTTTTATAGGAGCTGCCATCATTGGATCCATCAGACCTAATCATAAGGACTTATTTTTTTATGTTTTCTCTGTGGGTGCAACTTCCTAGTAAATTCCCCCAATTTTACATAGACTCACAAACGTCTTGGTACTGTCCTGTGCTTGTTTGAAATTCGCCACCCCCATACTCTGGGAACTTCATCTGCACTGGGACTACCATCTTTCTCAGTACTTCAATCCTTTTTTTCAACTTCCACTTTCTATGTTTTGAAGCCTGTCAAATGTATGAGCAGATAGGAAATAAAAATAAATTTATATCTGAAACTTATGTATGATTACAACCTGCTCTTTAACAGTGAAATAATGGAAATTTACAACAGTCTTTGGTGGATTTTTCCATTAAGGTCTCAGCTGAAATGGATCACAACACACGTACTTAATATCTTGTTTGAAATCAATATTACTCATTTTGGTTGCTTCAAAAGCTTAATGCAAATACTTTTTGAAGCTTCAGGAAGATAAATAATGTTATTACATCTCATTTGATTTTATGTCACCTCACAGTTTTCATCAACTAGTTTATCATAGGTCGTAATATGTGCATAACCTGGTCATATTGGTAACATTTATTTACATTATTTCAAAAAATCCTCTACAATGTTAGTTCTTATGGTTTATACATCAAACATTTGTTTCCAAAATCATATGAGGGACGTGGATCTTCTCCTGGTTTGCTTCTTTTATCTCAAATTTATTCAGCATATCCTTACCAAGCTCTTTCATCATCCATTCCTCATAACCAACCTATGAATTTCCAGAGGTCAATCTGGCAAGCGCTACATCCCCTGCCTTACCTCCGAACCGCCTTTTTCAATTTCTACCTGCTCCCCTCATCCTTCCAATCATTAACCTTTTCAAGTGTTGACAACACTTTATATTGGTTGGTGTTGGCAATGGCAACTGAATGCATAGAAAAGATATTTATTTCACCATAACTCCAATTTTGATCTTGCAAGAATACTCACAGACTTAACCATTCCTCTGGAGATCTGCACTTTGTGGGCCTTCATGAAAGGTCACTTTCTGGTGAGGGACCCAGTAATAAAGGTCAATGAAACAGCAAAACCATGTCCTCTCCTAACATCACCATATTTCTTTTACCATGCCTCCTTTGTCTGGCCTGTGTGTGTGTGTTTGCCAGAGGCCACCATTTATTTTAGTTTTACATGCTATGTGGCCAGGGGCCATTATTTGTAGTCTGTGTCCATAGGCCTGAATGTGTCCTTTGTTCTCCATGCCTCCTTGCTCATTGTTGTTTTTTGACCTTGTGGCTCATGGGGATATTTGTGCAACCAGCCAATATGCTTTTTTGCCATAGGCTTGCACGTGTTCTCTAATCTCCATGCCTCCTTGCTCACTGTTGTTGTTTGACCATGTGGCTGGTGGCCATTTTGTGCAGCCAGCTAGTGTGCCTTCGCTATAGGCTTGCATGTGTTCTTTGCTCTTCATGCCACCTTGCTCATTGTTCTTCTTCGACCACATGGCTAGTGGCCATTTTGTGCAGCCAGGCTGTGTATTTTTGCCATAGGCTTACATGTGATATCATGTGCTTGAGGATCATTGTAGTAAATGTCAACAATGAATATAATTATTATGAGCAGAGCTTTATATTACATTATTATTTTTTTGCATTTTTCATCTGCACCTCCTTACCTCTCAGTAGGTTTCTAATACTCCCACATTGCAAACATCATTTTTAAAAACTTTATTTTAATTTTTAGTTTTATTTTTTTAATTTTAATGTTTTTGTTATTCTATTTTTTATTTATGTTTTTATCTTTTTTTAAACTGTTTTTAGTTATTATTCCATTTCCCCCTGGGGCCCTGTCTGCCGGAGAGTAGATGCACTGAACAGACAAACCACCATCATTCGTTGTTTAATGATTGTTCCATTTCCCCTTTGTATGTGTGTGATCCAGATTGGAAATTAAATTGTATTTTATGGTGGTGTGATTTGACTTTAAAATGGTTGGTTAAATTGTTGTTAATTATTATTACCTAAGTAACCGACCATACTAAATTGTACTGTCTTTGTCTGCACTAATTCAAACTGCAACAATGCTATGTTTCACTAGATTTTTTTTTTTTTGCTTGTTTGCTTTTAGGTGCACAACAGAAGAAGAGACATCACCAACAGCATTGCTGTAAAAAACACATATGACATCGGTTCTCAAAATATTTCCATAGTGCAGCTTAGTCCTACTGCTCAACTGACAGCTTTAAGGTGGCCCCAAAGAAAGGTGCTGCCAAGAAACTGGCCGGTGAGAAGAAGCAGCTTTCTGCCAATGGTGTGCTAACCACAACCTTTTTTGGGAGACGTGTGCCTGTTGTACTGGCCTCTAGGGAGGAACCTGGGAGCAGCATTCATGCATCAACAGCACCATCCAAACTTAAGCCCAAGCCCATGCCTATCAGAAAGGCAGCCACTACAATCATGGTGACACCAATGAGCAGTGACGTTATATTGGATGTTTCCCTTTTACAAAGTAGTACACATCCTTTCAGGAAAACGAGTAGTAGATCTTCCTGAAGTTGGACAGAACAGGTTGAGCAAGAACCTCCTTTTTGAGAATCATTGGCTCCCAGATCTCCAGCAAGAAAAAGGAAGGGTACTCCACCATTTACTCCAAGCTCCCCGTTTGATGATGATGATGTTGACATGGAGTGGACCCCGTCAGAGTCCAGGAGATGCCAGGAGAGACAAGGGAAAAAAAAGTTCCTGAAAGCCTTAGATTTATTCGAGGTAGTAGGATGACGACGAGGCAGTCATTGTGGAAGCTGACACAGAGGAGTCTAGCACCACCAGCTTTCATATTTGTAACACACCAGCTGAGACCTGCACCAGCCCCTACCTCAGTAGAAATATGCACTGTAGAGAGGATATCGATGACGTACCCACCTACCTCCAGTTCTTCTTCAGGCATTGCCACTAGTCCACTAAGAAAGTACTCAGGACTTTTTCAATCTTAGCAAGCAGGAGAAGAACATTGCAATATGCACCATTTTAAACATGAGTGTTCGTTGAAGTAAGCCTAGTTCACACTATGGCACTGGATGACAAATGACTCATATAAAAAAACATCACGCAATCTGGTGGGAGGAGCACCTTAAACAAGTTGCTGAACGTGGTCGTGGATGAGAAAGAAAAGAGTGACATCTTTACACAAAAGAACCCTGTCCCCAGCAGTGCGCCAGCATCACCCACCTCTGCGACTTCAAAATGGCACAAGACTCAGAGTCAGATGTAGACACCATGGTACAAAATGATGCCCCAAGATGTACGTTGAGTCTACCACCTCCTACTTCTCAGGAGTCGCTTGTGTCAGTGGCATCAGAAAAGAAGAAGATCCAGGCTACTATTATGGGTATGTTTAGACAGGAGGGGCCCAATGACCGCAACCACCCAATGGCATGTTAGTGCAATGGAAATTGGCTAAAATCTTAGCACTGGACCTCTTCCATATTTCTTTTGTGGAAGGAGTGGGGCTTTTAGAATTTGTGTGGGCCATCTGCCCAAAATGGAAGATTCCAAGTCATACCTATTGTGTCACAATTGCTGTTCCAGCCCTCCATCACGATCTGCTGCAATAGGTTGGATTAGCTTTGCAGCAAAGTGCTGTTCACACTATCCTCCTGCCGACAGACATGTCGACCAGTTGTCAAGTAGCTGATTACATGTCTATTGCTGCACACTGGATCTCTTTCACAGGGTTACGCAACAGCTATCTACAGGTCTCAATGTCAAAGATACTTTTAAGGGCATTCAGCGACATACAACAGTAGTCATGTTTGCCATGAAAAAATCCCATATAGCTGCAAACATCTTGGAGGAGTCTAACAGCAAGGTGTGTGAATGTCTGTGACCCAGAGGTCTCAGAATTATTTTTGTTGCCATGGACAATGGCAGTAATATTGTTAAGACCATTGCAGATGGTAGCTGTTTCAGGGTCCCGTTCCTGGTGATGCAGAAATTTGTAAAAAAAGAAGACATAGGGGGTCATTCCAACCTTGGCGGTAAAATCAGCTTACCGCTGTCAGAAGACCGCCAACATACCGACGCGGCCACGGTAACCCGCCACGGTCATTCTGACCCACAACAGGCAAACCGCCAAAATACAGACATCCACAAAAGTCCGCCACACCAAAGGCCAGCGAGAAACTAGCGATGACCAAACCTCCACCGTCACGCCAACAGAAATACGCCCACACTATCACGACACACGAATCCACGCGGCGGTCTTTCAACCGCGGTATACTATTGGCGGTACACACCGCCGCACTCAAAATACACACACACGTACAAAATACAACCATATTGGACAAATCAAAATACACACACCTGATACACATACAAACACCACTCACACACACCCAAGACAATATAAAACACACAACCACATCACCCTCAAACCCCCACTCCTCCAGAATCGGGACCACGCACAGAGAAATAGAGATCCGAGCACCCAGACGCGCATTTTACTTTCACCCAGCAATATTACCACGCAGTTCACACAACACACCAATACACATCACCACACTTAGCATCACACAATCCACCCCACACATCACCCACACCACCCCATGGCACCGCAAAGACACCCCAGGTTTTCTGAGGATGAACTCAGGGTCATGGTGGAGGAAATTGTACGGGTAGAGCCACAGCTCTTCGGGACACAGGTGCAGCACACCACCATTGCCAGGAAGATGGAGCTATGGAGCAGAATAGTCGACAGGGTAAATGCAGTGGGACAGCACCCAAGAAATAGGGACGACATCAGGAAGCGGTGGAACGACCTACGGGGGAAGGTGCGTTCAATGGTATCCAGGCACAACATTGCGGTGCAGCGGACTGGCGGCGGACCCCCACCTCCTCCCCCAGAATTTACAACATGGGAGGAGCAGGTCTTGGCGATCCTGCATCCTGAGGGCCTCGCAGGAGTATCTGGAGGAATGGACTCTGGTAAGTCTCATCTTCACAACTTCATCCCCCCACCCCACCAGCATGCCAACTCATACCCCCACCCTCACCCTCACCCCCATCACACCTACTCCTTGCAAATGTATCACCATCACAACCCACCCATCCCAACCCCAAGCCCTGCATGCGACCACAAAGCATGGACACCCATCACCAAAGCATGCCCACTGCACATACCCATCCCCCCCCAAACCACTGTCACAAAAGCCCCCACACAGGAATGCCAGCACTGGGGTACACGGGCACCCACCCATTGCACGCTATGGCACACACAGATGCAATAACCATCCATTTATACCCCTGCAGGACCCGAACGCCACGTCACCGCGCAGGAGGGTCCACAAATGTCCACTCCACCCCCAGAAGAGGCCCACAGTGATGACAGCACCTCTGTCGACCTGGATCTAGATGACCAGCCCGGCCCATCGGGGACCTCAGGACAGTCGGTTCCCCTCAGACAGCCACAGCAGACCTTCCCCCCTCTGGGAAAACCAGCACAGCACCCACCCAGCGGGCCCATCCCTCTGTCCCCAGGACACGTGAAGCAGCGGTGTGTCCACACAGGTTAACCCACCACCCCAACAACAACAGGGACCTGGGGGCAGTGGTAGTGGGCACACGGTCCAGGGGACAGAGGCCCAGGGAAACAGGGGAACTGGGAGGGGTGCTGTGCGACAGGGGGGGACAGGCCCAGGGAACCCACTCTCCACGAGGCCCTCTCCTCCATCATGGGAGCCTACAATCATTCCCAGGAGACGATGGCGACGGTCCTGGCCAGGTTTCAGGAGATCCAGCTCCTGCAGGAGGAACAGTATTTGGGGTTCAGGGAGGAACTACGAATCATCAGTACCGCCCTGGGCACCATTGTAGGGGCTCTGAATCAGGAAGTCACCACATTGGGGGACACTGTGGCACCACAAAGGGCCCCTGACACTAGCATGGACCAAGAACTGCCTACCACCTCTGCCGGCGCTAGTGGACAGGAGGCCCCGCCAAAGGACCAACAGGGCACCAGCACCCCACCCTCTGCAGAAGGAGAACCACCCCGCAAGCGGGCCCTGAGATCCAGGAAGAAGACAGAGTAAGATGCCAAGACCCCCGCCAGCAAAGGATACCTCCCTGATTGTCATCCCACTGACCCACATTGTCACCCTGTCCATCCTTAAACTGCCCCTGCTCCACTTCCCACAGACATTTGGACAATGCACCTGTGATAATACTAGTCTGGACTCTGCCATGGACAATCCTCCACCATCACCCCTCACCGATTTGCAACCACCCACCAATATAGAGCACAGAAATAAACACAGTTATTGCACAAAACATTCTGGAGTTTGGCTGTGATTTAGTACAAATGTATTAGAGATTACTGTGCCAAAATGCATATTTACATTGTAATGCCTACATTCCACTGTCACACAGCTGTAGTCCATGGGGAAACAAAGCAGATGTCACGCAGTGGGGCCCACATCTCTGAAATCGGAAGGGAAAGTCACAACTCAGTTACCATACACTGGGGGAAAAGGACAGACAGTAGAGACGTAGTAGTGGTGAAGTATATGTAATATGCCGGTGTGGATTCTTACCTGTGTGTCACTGAAAATACTGCTGTATTACTGTGTTCCTGTTGTCTATGTCGTCCTCTTCGGCTTCCTCGTCTTCACTCTCCACAGGCTCCACAGCTGCTACAATACCACCATCTGGACCATCCTCCTACAGAAAAGGCACCTGTCATCGCAAAGCCAGGTTGTGAAGCATACAGCAGGCCACGATGATCTGGCACACCTTCTTTGGTGAGTAGTAGAGAGAACCACCTGTCATATGGAGGCACCAGAACCTGGCCTTCAGGAGGCCGAAGGTCCGCTCGATCACCCTCCTAGTTTGCCCATGGGCCTCATTGTACCGTTCCTCTGCCCTTGTCCTGGGATTCCTCACTAGGGTCAGTAGCCATGACAGGTTGGGGTAACCAGAGTCACCAATTAGCCACACACGGTGCCTCTAGAGTTGACCCATCACGTAAGGGATGCTGCTATTCCGCATGATGTACGCGTCATGCACTGAGCCAGGGAACTTGGCATTCACATGGGAGATGTACTGGTCTGCCAAACACACCATCTGTACATTCATCGAATGATAACTCTTCCTGTTTCTGTACACCTGTTCACTCCTGCTGGGGGGTACCAAAGCCACATGTGTCCCATCAATGGCACCTATGATGTTGGGGATATGTCCAAGGGCATAGAAGTCACCTTTCAATGTAGGCAAATCCCCCACCTCAGGGAAAACGATGTAGCTGCGCATGTGTTTCAGCAGGGCAGACAACACTCTGGACAAAACCTTGGAAAACATAGGTTGAGACATCCCTGATGATATGGCCACTGTTGTTTGAAATGACCCACTTGCTAAGAAATGGAACACTGACAGCACCTGCACTAGAGGGGGGATCCCTGTGGGTTGGCGGATTGGTGACATCAGGTCTGGCTCCAGCTGGGCACGCAGTTCATGGATAGTGGCTCGGTCAAGCCTGTATGTCAGTATGACATGTCTTTCCTCCATTGTCGACTGGTCCACCAGCGGTCTGTACACAGGAAGATTCCTCCATCTCCTCGCATGTCCCAGCGGACGGTGCCTATGAAGGACAACAGCGAGCACAGAGTCAATCAACCCACAGGTTCGTAACCACAGCTTGCACATAACACGATTCCCAATGCATTGAATGGCTTGTATGAGTGTTGATGCAAGGCCTAGGTATGTGTAACGCAGTAGAAAGAAAGCCATGTGGGCCCCTGAAATGGCGGCTGCCTGACCTGTGAAGTGCGACAATGGGATGTGAGGTAAATGCGCTGCCGTGGCACACCGTGGCGGTAGGCGGTCGAAGAAAGCGGCGCTAAGCACCATTGGTTAACATTGAACCCTATGGGTCTCAGGAGCCAATGAAGATGTGCGCCGGCGGTCGCGGTACGCACCGCCGCGGTACGCACCGCCACGGGCGTGACCGCCATTTTCTATCAGCTTAATCACTCGATACCTGATCTTCGACAGGAGAGGACCTACACTGCAAGTGCTGCTGTGACCTCGGTCTGGAAGAGACAATGGCTCATGCGACTGGGGAAAGGGCCCCTGCCTTCACTGCTCAGGAATTGGAGAAACTTGTGGATGGGGTCCTCCCCCAGTATGCGCTACTCTACGGTCCTCCAGACCAACAGGTAAGTACACTGGGACCATGCTTTGTGGGCAATGCCTGTGTTGAGTGGGGTGGATGAATGATGGTGGGGAGGGGAGCGATTGAGGCATGCATCAAACGACGGTGAGAGCATGTGCCACATGGCAAGGGTAGGGATGGGGAGCCAGTCAAATTGAGGGTGCAGAAGGTGATGACTATTCTTCTCCCCCTGTACATTTCACATAGGTCAGTGCCCACCAGAAGATCGATATTTGGTGTGCCATCGCCAAGGACGTCCGGACCCTGGGGGTCCACCACAGACGGGGCACCCACTGCCGGAAGAGATGGGAGGACATCCGCCGCTGGAGCAGGAAGACGGCGGAGGCTCAGCTGGGGATGGCCTCCTAACGTGGGAGGGGTGCCAGTCGGACTTTGACCCCCCTGATGTCCCGGATCCTGGCGGTGGCGGTGGCCCGGATCCTGGCGGTGGCCGATTTGGATGGGCGCGTGAGGACATCACAGCAGACACAAGGGGGTGAGTACACTCTCATTCTGTTGACTTTGCGCGCAGTGGAGGTGTCTGGGTGGGGGAGGAGGGCTGTGGGTATCCCTAGGCCAGGGCGATTTCTGTACGCTAGGCCCCTCCGTAAGGCATGGCCCTGTGCCCCCGCCCCCCACCTCTGTAGGGTGCCAAGTACAGCTAATCAAGGCCCTGTGTCATCTATGTGTGCAGATGTCGTCCATAGGCTTGCAGGCCATGTTCCACAAATTGAGTAGTCGACCCCAAGTGTGCGGCGTAGTGCAGGAGGCTTCTGTGTCTGTCCTGTCCGCCAACGGTGTCGCCAATGCATGCACTCAACATGTCTTTATTTTCTCCTCCCCCCACTTTTTTGTGGTCTTCCTGTTCATGTGTGCATTAGCATCATCAGGTGGAGGAGAAGTGGCATCGGAGCACGAGGGAGCTGCATCCCACATGGCCATGGAGGGCCATGCAACGGACTCCGAATTCACCAGTGGGATGGAGGGCGAGGGGAGCTCCACAGCGGGGACTCGGCAGACATCAGCGACACAGACTCGTCCTCTGAAGGGAGCTCCCTTGTGGTGGCGGCAACATCTGTGTCCCCCGCAACAACAGGTACAGCTGCCACCCACCGCACCAGCACCGCCCTCCCAGCAGCCCCTCAGCGTTTACCCCGTGCTCGCTCACCCAGGAAGGTGTGCATCTCCTTCGCCCCAGGCACCTCAGGCCCTGCCCCAGTCACCCCTGCTGCCCTCAGTGAGGAGGTCATTGACCTCCTGAGGACGCTCACTGTTGGGCAGTCTACCATTTTGAATGCCATCCAGGGTATAGAAAGAGAGGTGCACCAGAATAATGCATACCTGGAGGGCATTCATTCTGGTCAGGCTGCCCTACAGCGATCGTTCAACACTCTGGCCTCAGCACTGATGGCAGCCATTGTCCCTGTCTCTAGCCTCCCCCCTCCAACTTCCTCCACCCAGACCCTATCACCTGTACCTCTGCCTATCCCTGACACACCATCAGACCAGCCTGCACACACCTCAACACCCAAGGGAAGCTCACGCAGACATAAGCACCACACATCACACAGGCATTCACACAAGCAACATCCACATACAGACATACCAACACCCACTGCCTCCACTGTGTCCCCCTCCTCCTCGTCTCCCTCCTCCCTCCCTGTCACGTCTCTACTCACACCTGCATGCACAACATCTTCAGCCACTACGTCCATCACCAGCACACACACCAGAACCCCCCGTACACGTGCACTCACCACCCCCACTACCATTTACAGGTCTCCTGTGTCCTCTCCCAGTGTGTCTGTGACCCCCTCTTCCAAGATACACAAACGCAGGCAGCCACCCGCCCAACAGCCATCCACCTCACGACAGCCTCCAACCCAAGCACCTGCACCCAAAGACACCAGACTTCATACTCCTACAACCACAACCTCTTCCTCCACTCCCATACCCACTACACCTACCCGTCCCACTGCTCCTAAGAAGCTTTTCCTGTCCAAACTCAACCTCTTTCCACCGACTCCCCCACCCCATCCATGTCATAGGACTATAGTCAGCACCTCAGCCACGACAAAACCGGGCCCTGTCATGACAGTCTGCCATGGACTGTGGAGTCCCTCACCCTCCAGGGCAGCAAGTTCAGTACAGAGCCAAGGCACGGGCAGCCCACCCCCGGAGAAACATCGAAAGATAGGCAGTGGCCGGCACGAGAGGGTGAAAACAGCAGGGACAAAAAGCCCTACTATGGCTCCGGCAGCAAGTGTGGGGACAGCTGGCACACCGCCCAAGGTGGGGAAGGGACACAGGCGATCAGGGAAGGCTGGGAAGGGCAGCACGCCCGACAACACCGCCATCAGCCCAGCTGGCCAGGAGGGCCCCGCCAGCCCTGTCCCAGGTGGGCAGGAGGGCCCCGCCAGCCCCATCCCAGGTGAGCAGGAGGCCACCAACAGGCCCGGCACTGCAGCCCAGGAGGGCCCCGCCAGCCACAGGACAAATGGGCAGGAAGGCTCTGCCAGCCACAGGACAGGTGGCAAATGACCTCCACGCCATGGCCAGATCCGCTACACTGGGCACCGCCGTCTCAAGCACCGCTGAACTGGGCACCACCGACTCAAGCACCGCTGAACTGGGCCCTTCATCTCAAGCACCGCTGAACTGGGCACCGCCGTCTCAAGCACCGCTGAACTGGGCCCTTCATCTCAAGCATCGCTGAACAGGGCACCGCCGTCTCAAGCACCACTGAACAGGGCACCGCCGTCTCAAGCACCACTGAACAGGGCCCTTCATCTCAAGCACCGCTGAACTGGGCACCGCCGTCTCAAGCACCGCTGAACTGGGCCCTTCATCACAAGCATCGCTGAACAGGGCACCGCCGTCTCAAGCACCGCTGAACTGAGCACCGCCGTCTCAAGCAAGGCTGAACTGGGCCCTTCATCTCAAGCACCGCTGAACAGGGCACCGCCGTCTCAAGCACCGCTGAACGGGGCCCTTCAGCTCAAGCACCGCTGAACAGGGCACCGCCGTCTCAAGCACCGCTGAACAGGGAACCGCCGTCTCAAGCACCGCTGAACAGGGCACCACCATCTCAAGCACCGCTGAACAGGGCACCGCCATCTCAAGCACCGCTGAACTGGGCCCTTCATCTCAAGCACCGCTGAACAGGGCACCGCCGTCTCAAGCACCGCTGAACAGGGCAACGCCGTCTCAAGCACCGCTGAACAGGGCACCGCCGTCTCAAGCACCGCTGAACTGGGCCCTTCATCTCAAGCACCACTGAACTGGGCACCGCCGTCTCAAGCACCGCTGAACTGGGCCCTTCATCTCAAGCACCGCTGAACAGGGCACCGCCGTCTCAAGCACTGCTGAACTGGGCACCACCGTCTCAAGCAGCGCAGAACAGGGCACCGCCGTCTCAAGCACCGCTGAACAGGGAACCGCCGTCTCAAGCACCGCTGAACTGGGCCCTTCATCTCAAGCACAGCTGAACTGGGCACCGCCGTCTCAAGCACCGCTGAACTGGGCTCTTCATTTCAAGCACCGCTGAACAGGGCACCGCCGTCTCAAGCACCACTGAACAGGGCACCGCCGTCTCAAGCACCACTGAACTGGGCCCTTCATCTCAAGCACCGCTGAACTGGGCACCACCGTCTCAAGCACCGCTGAACTGGGCCCTTCATCTCAAGCACCGCTGAACAGGGCACCGCCGTCTCAAGCACCGCTGAACAGGTCACCGCCGTCTCAAGCACCGCTGAACTGGGCCCTTCATCTCAAGCACCGCTGAACAGGGCACTGCCGTCTCAAGCACCGCTGAACTGGGCCCTTCATCTCAAGCACCGCTGCCCCATGAGCGGCAGGGGCTGGCCCGCATCTGTGTTGGGCAGGGCTGCACGAAGCACTCTGGGCACAAAACCCCCTCCAGAACCAGTGGAGACTGTTATCCACTTGTGAGACTGTGGCTTTGCACTCCCCAGGATGGTCCATGGGCAAACCACCCACTGCAGAGACTTGTGAGACTGTGGCTTTGCACTCCCCAGGATAGTCCAGTGGGCAAACCACCCACTGCAGAGACTTGTGAGACTGTGGCTTTGCACTCCCCAGGATTGAACAGTGGCCATGGAGGCCCCTCGTGGATCTGGCGTCGTTCACTCATCTGGCTGAGGTGCCCCCCCTTCCCTTCCCCCTGAGGTGCCTGTAGTTTTGCTATCTAATGCCCCTAAAGTGTTCTCTCCGTTGGAGTCAGGTATCTTGTGTGGGCTTTGCCCATGTGATTTGGGCCCAGTGGTCAACGGACAATGCATGCTACAATGGTCGGACTTGTACATTTATGTATATAAGATTTTTTGATGTGTAGATATATTTTTAAGCCAGTTATACAATATATTCCAATGTTTAGAATCATTTCCTTTTGTATTTGCATTCTTCCGGGGGGTTTGGGGGGTGTCATTATGATGTGTTGCTATGCATTGATGTGTGTGTTGTAGTGAGTGAGGGTGGGTGTGTTGCGTATGTGTGTACCCGTAATATGTTCTTCTCCCCCCTCCCCTGTGTCGTAGGTGCTGTACTCACCGTTGTCTTCTGCGCCGGCGTTCGTGCTCCTAGTAGAGGAGTAGGAACACTATCGCTGGGAGTATGTGGAGTTCGGGTTCCATGCTGTCCTGATTCCTCGTGGGCGTTTTCCATTCGAAATGGCTGTTTCTGCCGTGTTTTTATCGGCGGGGCTACCGCCCCGGAAAAGGTGGCGGATTGGTAGCTTGTGATACAGTGGGCGGTACATTGTCTCCCGCCTGTCTGTTGGCGGTGACCGCCGCGCTGTTTGTTTGTGCCGCCGTGGTGGGCGGTGTGGTAATGTGGCGGTCTCTGTTGGCGGTTTTCGCCAGGGTCGGAATTCCATTTTTTACCCCGCCAGCCTGTTTGCGGTTTGGCCGCAGGTTTAACACTGACCGCCAGGGTTGGAATGACCCCCATAGTCAGCAACATACTGATCATCTGTAAAGGAATCTGTACTCATTTCAGCCATTCTTTTAAAGCCCCAAAGCAGTTGTGGATTATTCAGCATGCTAAAAGAGTACTAGTTAAAGCCCTCATACAGGAGGTTCCAACAAATTGGAACTTGATTTGTTATATGTTGCAACATCTGTTTTAACAATACAGACAGATCAATGACTATGTCAATCAAAGAGGAGTTGATGCAATTGGGAAAGCTATGACCATAGATGCGGACAAATGGGGCCTAGTCAAATGCCTCACACAAATGCTACTCCATTTTCAGGTTTTCACATGGAAAGTTAGCAAAGAGGACAGTACGATGGGCCAAGCTATCCAATTGTTGCATCTGCTACAGGACCAGCTAAAGAAGGTACCTGAAAGATTTGCAGGTGTGAACGAAAATGCAAAAGAGAATGCCTTAGCTGAGAGCCTAATCCTTTACTTGGCTTACAATGCAAGGCTGCAAAATTACATCATCTTGTCAAAAGAGTACATCTGTACCACACTACTTGATACATTCTACAAAAAAACTCTGGCCACTTTAATTCCTTTTTCTGAAGGGGATGTTTGGAATACGAGTGGTGGATTGCTGAGCAAGCCAGAGACCAGGAAGAAGAACTGTTGAAAATTACCAGGGTTCAACTCCATGGCAGAAGTTTTGGGGTGCCGCCTTTAACTTCCAGAAAGAGCAGTCTTGTCTCACAGTAGCCAACACCAGTAACAAGAACACTAATAAAAAACACAACTACAGGAACAGAAGAATTGTTCCCAACCTCTGCATTGGCTTGGTTTCAAGTGTCAGGTCTGAAATCCAGTGCAGAGGTAAAGGCAAAAGAGGTTGAGCAAGTGGCAGCACCAATGACCATTGGGAGGATGTTCCAGGAATGTCTGGAAGACACAAAAGAGGTCTATGAGGATCAAATCCCATTGGTGTCTTGGAATGTGAAAGTGTGCCAATGGCCACTACTCATCAGACTGGCAATAAAGTATCATGCTTGTCCTGTTGCCAATGTGTCCACTAAGCATGTGTTCAGTTCAGCTGGCGCAGTTGTCACAGAGACAAGGACCAGTCTCTCACCTCAAACGTGGAGAGATTGACCATGATCAAAATTAACTAATATTTCAAACCACATGTTTACACAATTCCTGAAACAGCACAGAAGGATGAATATGATTGGTCTGCATCCGGTGTGTTAGCTGACCAACTTCTGGGCAAACCACCTGAGTTTGAGAATGAACTATACTTTCCTGATTGAGTATGCCACCATAGTACTTTATATTTATCGTTGAATATCTTTTTTTGCCCCAAAAGTATAAGATATAGAAAGTGCAACAATATGCCCTACAATTTGTAAGTCCCACGTATTGCCAGCCAGGAGTTGTACCAGTGTACAGGGAAGAAGCCTCCACATTCCCTTCAGGACATTGAAACCAATGACTGCCTCCCTTGCAGGCCTATCCTTTTTTTGCATCACCTAGCAGGGCTGTCCAAGAAGACCTTTGATTTATAGGACTACCAGTGCTAATGCCAAATTCCAATTTGTTGCTTGCATCAAAGAGGAAATACAATATGTACCTACCACTGTGCTTGGATTGGAAGAGGTAACTACTAACTATTTCATCAATGAGTGATGATATATTATTGAGTGATTGTGAGTGATGATTGTATGTGATAGCAGACGATAAGGGAGGAGGTTCATCTAATTTGTAATATTGATTTTGATGATTTGCAAGGTTTGGGGTCTGATGGGTGATCATTTTTCCGGAAGGTGATTTGCCTTTCAAACTTGGCAAAATTTACCTGCAGGGTGCAGTCCCTTTCCTAGTTCTTCAAAGACCAGACCAGTCACTTTAGTTAACAATCACAAATCTACACAAAACACTCCAATTCAATTTCTCTAGTTTTTCTTCACCAGCAGTGCACTACAGGTCTACCGTGCTTTGGTTGGGAGTGGGACAGGCTTACTTAGAGTCAGGAGGGGGTTGGAAGGTTTCAGTTATTGCCTTCAAATGGAAATCATGATGATGATGACTCAGAAACCTAGTACTCACTCAGTTCTGTGGACTAGAGAGAGGTGTGTGGATTTGGGAAATGGGTGTGCATTGCTGACTCAAATGTGGAACTCCTCTTATGGTCTTACCCTGCCTCTGAGTTTTCTTGGTACACTCCTGACTCCTGATGAAGCTTAAATTCCTTCTGCAGTTCTCCTTCACTCTAAAATACAGTTTCTGTTTTTCAATCCACAGGTCTTCTCCTCTTCTGCATGAATAAAAGGGGAAAGCTCAACATTCCCGCTTACCTACTGGACAGGTTCAACTAGGCACCCATGAGTGAAAAACATTCTGAGAAGAATTCAGCTGCTCCGGCCACTTTGGCAATACAGTATCATTTTTCTTTTAACAATCATCATTTATAGAACTTGGTGGGTTCACTCCACTCATCCACATTTTGTATTTTTCAAACCTAGATTGCAAAACATTTAAATATATATTCTGTTTTGTCTCTGGGGCTGAAGCACTGTTTGCAATGTATTTAACCAAACTGTGTCATTTTCATTGTTTTATTTCCTTCCATAACAGACTGAGGATGGTGTGCTCCTCAGTGCCCTGATGAATATTGTCATTGTTTTGTGCAGTGTTTGTCTTTGTCCCACCTTTTCTCAAATCCCCTTTCCATCCTTTCATCGAAACCCTAAACCTCTTCCCCCAGGCTGTGTGATTTATTGAGGTGTGACTTAATTTTACACCATGAATTAATCACACAGTTGGTGGGGCGGATGTGGTGAAAGTAACACCAGCTCACTGCAGGATCTTCTATTACCTGGGCAATTGCCACACCTGCCTCATTTACCCACCGACGTATCATTCATGGACATCATCATTTAGGCCTTGTGCTATGTAATGCTTAACCTTCGTTTACCAAGGCACACCACAGTAGTCCATAAAGTCAGTTCCTTAGTATACTGCATCAATCAAAGTTCCAAATACATATCTGTATAAGGTAGAAATTGTATTCATCCAAGGCACAATGAATCTAATGAACATCAGCTGACACATGTTTCGTCATCTAGACTTTCTCAAGGCTGCACAGTGAATATGCGAAAGGGAATGCAGTCAGGTAAACTCATGATAACAGGGAATCTGATTGTTGTTACATCATACATCAAAGCCTGTGCATATTATCCAATCGAGTGAGTCTAGATTACTTAGACCAGAGGATGACGAGGGGGGAGAAAAGAATACATACATCACTCCAGGTCATAAGGTAAAGAGCCCATGTAGCGGAGAATAGATCTAATGATGAACATGTGAATAATAGTGTGTCACATACATGCTAGAAACCACTGACCAAAAGATTCCAAGGAATTCACGTGTACGAAAAATAAATTTAAGTGTCCCGAAAAGATGGGCCCATACACTCATTCGTCAAAAAGCAGCAACCAAAGGTGATGTCAAACTTGCATGAGGTCATGCAATTCATGTAAACCTAAAGTGAGGCCTCCTTAAGAAGGGTCAGATAAGGTGAGGATGAGTGATACATATAAAACTGTGGATACCATAGGTTTGTGAGCAGTATAATGTCCCAAAAGTAATGCGGAATTCCCAACATCGAGGACATGCAGGAATGGCGGGTTGTTTTGCCAAATATGGAAGGGTTTATGGATATTGCTGGTAGACACAGCCATGATACGCCTAAGTGAAAACAAGTCACCATATTAAACATTGGCATGTATGTTATAGGGATATAGTTGGTTCCATACTCAAGGGGATAACCAGGAGAAAGTAGTTGTACCCTGCTTGGACTGGAAGAAGACCAAAAATTAGGTATCCAGAATACAAAACTATGTACAAACTTGCCAAAACCCCTCATTAAAGAGAGCATCAGAAAGGGTGACATCTACAACTACCCGTGTGTGTGTACATCCGAAAAATACGAATGTGTCCCTGAAACGTGCATCTTAGAAAGACGTATCGTATGAGCCACAATTGTGAATATCTAAAGAAAGAATGTGGAAAATCTTTAAAAATGTACAGGTAGTGTCAAAAGATTAACGTCCACATATAGACCCTCATTACAACCCTGGCGGTTGGTGTTAAAGCGGCGGTAAAACCGGCAACAGGTCGGTGGTAAAATAAATGGAATCACGACCGTGGCGGAAACCGCCAACATAGACAACCACTTTAACACTCCGACCGCCACGGCGGTACAAACAAACAACTCGACGGTCACCGCCAACAGACAGGTGGAAGACAAGGTTACGCCCACTGTATTACAACAGTCCAATCCGCCACCTTTTCCAGGGCGGATTCACTGCGTACAAAAACATGGCGGAAACAGGACTTGGAAGGGAAAACGCTCACCTCTACACACCCCATGAAGAATCAGGACGCCATGGAGCCCGAGCTCCAGATACTGCCAGATTATCTTCCTGCTTCTCTACCAGGAACAACAAAGACGGCGGCGAAGACCACGGTGAGTACTGCCCCTACGACACAGAGGAGGTGGGGAAGAGTGACACACACACGCGACACGCAACACCCCCACCCTCACCCACTACAACACACACACAAGTACATGTTGATACATTACATTATCAACCCCCAACTCCCCCTGGAAGATTGCAAGGACAAAGGGAAATGATTTGAACGTTTGTAATCTATTCAAAAACAGTAATAAAAAATATATACATTCATATACATATATTTACACTAGAAACAAATATATACACCAAGAATACAAGTCCAAGCTATTCCACCATCATAGTCCATGGACCACTGGGCCCAAAATGCATGGGCGAGGCCCCCACTCAATACCCGATCAAAACGGAGAGAACACTGCTGGGGCATCTGATAGAAATACGGCAGGCACCTTAGGGGGATGGGAAGGGGGGGCACCTCAGCCGGATGAGTGCACGACGCCAGATCCAGATGTATCCTGGGGGGTGCAAATCCACAGTCTCTCAAGTCTCTCCAGTGGGTGGTTTGCCCACTGCTTTATCCTGGGGAGTGCAAAACCACAGTCTCTCCAGTCTCTCCAGTGGGTGGCTCGCCCACTGCTTTATCCTGGGGAGAGCTAAGCCCCAGTTTCTCAAGTCTCTCCAGTGGGTGGCTTGCCCACTGCTTTATCCTGGGGAGTGCAAAGCCACAGTCTCACAAGTGGATAACAGTCTCCACTGGTTCTGGAGTGGGCTTTGTGCCCAGAGTGCTTCATCCTGCCAAGGACAGAGGTAGTGGATGCCTTTCTCCACTGGTTCTGGAGGGGGCTTTGTGCCCAGAGTGCTTCATCCTGCCAAGGACAGAGGTAGTGGATGCCTTTCTCCACTGGCTCTGGAGGGGGCTTTGTGCCCAGAGTGCTTCATCCTGCCAAGGACAGAGGTAGTGGATGTGAATCTCCACTGGTTCTGGAGGGGGCTTGGTGCCCAGAGTGCTTCATCCTGCTAAGGTCAGAGGTAGTGGATGCTTTTCTCCACTGGTTCTGGAGGGGGCTTTGTGCCGAGAGTGCTTCATTCTGTGGTGGCGGCCTCAGTAGCGTCTGAATCTTTGGCGCTCACTGGCCTGCGGTGCTGGTGGCGGCGGTGTCCTGTTCAGCAGTGCTGGTGGTGGCGGTGTCCTTGGCAGTGGTGCTGTTGACGGCGGAGTCCTTGGCAGCGGTGCTGGAGGTGGGGGTGTCCTGTTCAGTGGTGCTGGTGGCGGCGGTGTCCTTGGCAGCGGTGCCTGTGGTGGCGGTGTCCTGTTCAGCGGTGCTTGTGGATGCGGTGTCCTTGGCAGCGGTGCTTGTGGCGGCTGTGTCCTTGGCAGCGGTGCTTGTGGCGGTCTTGTACGCAGTGCAGGTTTTCCAAGACTTGCCTGTTTTACTGTGCCCCTTCCCCACCTTGGATGGTGGCGCAGCTGTCTCCACATCCCCAACTGTACCCCTGGGAGAGGCTTTGGTGGAAGTTTTTTTCCTCTCTCCCGCCGGGCACTGGCCAACTTTTTGTGCTTTTGAGGTGGGGGACTGTCTGTGCTCTGGCTCCTTGGCACACTGGCTGCCCTGCTGCCTGGTGCACTCCAGAATCCGGCTACTATGGCACCACTGTTCCCTCAGATGTTGTGGCTGAGGCGCTGGGTTGGGACCTGGAGAGGTGGGCCCTAGGAGACTGAAGGGGTAGGGGAGGTGAGGGGAAGAGGTCAAGGTTGGACAGGAAAAGTTTTTGGGACACACTGGGACGGGTAGATGGAGGGGGTATCGGAGTGGAGGAAGAGGTAGAAGTTGTAGGAGGTGTACGTTTGGTGACTTTGGGTGAAGGTGCATGGGCTGGAGGCTGTCGTGAGGTGGATGGCTGTTGGGTGGGTGTGTGGCTGCATTTGTGTACCTTGGGAGGTGGGCTCACAGACACACTGGGAGAGGACACAGGGGATGTGTGAATGGTAGTGGGGGTGGTGACTGCACATGAGCGGGGTGTGGTGGTGGGTGTGCTGGTGATGGAGGTAGTGGCTGACGATGTAGTGCATGCAGATGTGAGTGGAGATGAGACTGGGAGGGAGGAGGGAGACGAGGAGGAGGGGGACACAGTGGAGGCAGTGGATGTTGATATGTCTGCATGTGTATGATGCTTGCGTGAGTGCCTGTGGGATTTTGGTGCTTATGTTTGCCTGAGCTTCCCTTGTGTGTTGACGTGTGTGCATGCTGGTCTGATGGTGTGCTTGGGATAGGCTGAGGTACAGGGGTTTGGGTCTGGGTGGAGGATGTTGGAGGGGGAGGCTAGAGACAGGGACAATGGCTGCCATCAGTGCTGAGACCAGAGTCTGAAAAGCTCGCTGATTGGCTGCCTGACCAGAATGAATGCCCTCCAGGTATGCATTGGTCTGTTGGAACTGCCTCTATACACACTGGATGGAATCCAAAATAGTAGACTGCCCAAAAGTGAGGGACCTGAGGAGGTCAATGGCCTCCTCACTGAGGGCAGCAGGGCTGAAAGGGGCAGGGCCTGAGGTGCCTGGGGTGAAGGAGATGCCCACCCTCCTGGGGGAGCGGCCACGGGGTAAATGCTGAGGGGCTGCTGGGAGGGCGGTACTGGTAGGGGGGGTGGCGGATGTACCTGTAGATGCGGGGGGCACAGAGGGGCCCGCCACCGCAAGGGAGCTCCCATCAGAGGAAGAGTCCGTGTCGCTGGTCTCAGCTCCTGTCCCCGCCGTGGAGCTCCCCTCGCCCTCTGTCCCACTGGTGGCTTCTGACTCCGTTGTGTCGCCCTCCAGGGCCATGTGGGATGCAGCTCCCTCCTGCTCCGGTGCCACTGCTCCTCTGCCTGATGATGCTAATGCACACAAGCACAGGGAGACCACAAAAAGGGAGGGGGAGACAGAAGAAAGACATGTTGAGTGCATCCAATACCGCTACAGTTGGCGGACACTACAGACACAGAAGCCCCCTGCACTACGTTGTGCACTTGGAGTACCCTAATCAATCACAGGGACATAGGTTACAAGGCTATGCCCGATTGCTGCACACATCCAAGTCACAGGAGCCTGACTAGGTGTAGTTGACTCTGTACACAGGTGGGGTGGGGTACCACAGGGCCTGCCTTAAGAAGGTATCTTGCCAACTAAACTCGCCCTGGCCTAGGGGATCCCACAGCCCACCTCCCCCACCCAGACACCTACAATGTGCGCTGAATCAGCTGAATGAGAGTGTACTCACCCCATTGTGGCTGCTGTGATGCCTTCAAGCACCCATCCAACTCCGGGTATGCCACCGCCAGGATCCAGAACATCAGGGGGATCATGGTGCGATGGGCACCCCTCCCACGTTGGGAGGCCATCCCCAGCTGGGTCTCCACCGTCTTCTTGCTCCAGCGGCGAATGTCCTCCCATCTTTTCCGGCAGTGAATGCTCCGTCTGTGGTAGACCCCCAGTGTTAGGACTTCCTTGGTGATGGCACGCCAAATATCCTTCTTCTGGTGGGAGCTGACCTACAGGAATAGTACAGGAGAAAAGGAGAATATATAACCGTCCGCACCGTCAGATTCATTGGCCCGCATCCCTACCCTTGCCATGACGCACAAGCACTCACCGTCGTTTCATACATGACTCATTCTCCCCCCCATCTTTCATCCACACCACTCCAAACAGGCATTGCCCATACAGCATGCTCACAGTGTACTCACCTGTTTGTCTGGAGGACCGTAAAGAGTAGCGTGTACTGGGGGAGGACCCCATCCACTAGTTTCTCCAACTCCTCTGTGCTGAAGGCAGGGGCCCTTCCCCAGACACACAAGCCATTGTCTCTTCCAGACCGAGGTCAGAGCAGCACTTGCAGTGTAGGTCCTCTCCTGTCGAAGATCAGGTTTCAAGTGAGTGAACAGAGAGAAAATGGCACTGACGTCCGCGGCAGTGCGTACCGTTACTGCTGGCGTACATCGTCATTGGCTCTGGTGACCCATAGGGTCCAATGTTAACCAATGCAGGATTGCGCCGCTGTCTTTGACCGCCTACCGCGACGGTGTACAACGCCAGCGCAGTTACCTCATATCCCCTTGTCCCACATTACAGGTCAGGCAGCCGCCATTTCAGGGGGCCAGATGGCATTATTTTTGACTGCGTCACACATATCTAGGCCTTGCTTAAACACTAATACAGCCATATGTCGATTTTAAAACATTTTTCGATTAAGTTGTGTTTACGTACCTCAGTGTTGGGTGACTCTCTGCTCGCTGTTCTCCTCCACAGAGCACGTCCGCTGGGGCAGGTGAGGAGATGGCGGCATCCTCCGGTGTACAGACAGCTGGTGGACCTGTCGACAATGGAGGAGTGACATGTAATTATCACCTACAGACTTGATCGTACCACAATCCTGGAACTGTGTGCCCAGTTGGAGCCAGACCTGATGTCAGCTACCCGCCATCCCACAGGAATCCCCCCTCTAGTGCAGGTGCTGTCAGTACTCCATTTCCTGGCAAGTGGGTCTTTTCAGACGACAGTGGCCATAGCATCAGGGGATGTCCCAGCCTATGTTCTCCAACGTTTTGTCCAGAGTGTTGTCTGCCCTGCTGAAACACATGCACAGCTACATCGTGTTCCCTCAGGTGGAGGATTTGCCTACAGTGAAAGGTGACTTCTATGCCCTGGGACATATCCCCAACATCATAGGTGCCATTGATGGGACACATGTCGCCTTGGTACCCCCCGCAGGAGTGAACAGGTGTACAGAAACCAGCAGAGTTACCATTCTATGAATGTGCAGATGGTGTGTTTGGCAGACCAGTACATCTCCCATGTGAATGCCAAATTTCCTGGCTCAGTGCATGACGCTTACATTCTGCGGAATAGCAGCATCCCTTATGTGATGGGGAAACTCCAGAGGCACTGTGTGTGGCTATTAGGTAAGGACATGGACCCAATACAGTGTGACTAGTTGTCTGGGTCTGGGGATGTCCCTAAGAGTTAGTGTGTGTCTAACAGTTGTCCCTCGACATTTGCAGGTGACTGTGGTTACCCCAACCTGTCATGGCTACTGACCCCACTGAGAAATCCCAGGACAAGGGCAGAGGAATGCTGCAATGAGGCCCATGGCCAGACTAGGAGGATTATAGAGAGGATCTTTGGCCTCCTGAAGGCCAGGTTCCGGTGCCTCCATATGACAGGCGGTTCCCTATTCTACTTACCAAAGAAGGTGTGCCAGATCATCGTGGCCTGCTGTATGCTTCACAACTTGGCTTTGCGACGACAGGTACCTTTTCTGCAGGAGGATGGTCCAGATGGAGGTGTTGTGGCAGCTGTGGAGCCTGTGGACAGTGAAGAAGAGGAAGCAGAAGAAGAGGACATAGACCACAGTAACACGGTGATCCAGCAATACTTCCAGTGAGACACAGGTAAGAAGACAACATTGCCTGCTACATCTGATTGAATTCTTCTACCTCTCATCTGTCTGTCATTTTCACCCAGTGTATGGACACTGAGTTGTCACTTTCCCTTTCGATTTCACAGATGTGGGTCCCACTGTGTGACCTCTGCTTTGTTTCCGCATGGACTAGAGTTGTGTGGCATAGGTATTTTGACCTTACATTGGATATAGCATTTTGCCACTGTTATTGCTAATACACATTTTCGAAAGCACAGACTGGCTACAGATTGTTTTGTGATTTAAGGGTGTTTATTTAAGTGCTAAATAGTGGAGGGGGTTGTAAAATGGTCAGGGGTGATGGTGGAGGAATGTCCATGGCAGAGTCCAGTTTGTTAGTCTCACAGGTGCATTGTCCAAAGGGGCCTAGGAAGTGGAGCTGGGGCAGTTGATGGATGGACAGGGTGACAAAGTGGGACAGAAGGATGACAATCAGGGTGGTCTCATTTCTTGGCAGGGGTCTTGGCATTGTTCTCTGTCTTTGTCCTGGATCTCAGGGACCGCTTGCGGGGTGATTCTCTATCTGCAGGGGGTGGGGTGCTGGTGTTGTGGTCCTGTGGCAGTGCATCCTGTCCACTAGCGCGGGCGGAGGTGGCGGGCAGTTCATCGTCCAGGCTAGTGTCAGGGTCCTCTTGTTGTGCCACAGTGTCCTTCCTGGTGTTGACGAGTTCCTTAAGCACCCCTACAATGGACCCCAAATACTGTTCCTCCTGCAGCCACTGGGTTTCCTGAAACTTGGTCAGCACTGTTGACATCGTCTCCTGGGAATGGTGGTAGGCTCCCATGATGTTGGAGAGGGCCTTATGGAGAGTGGGTTCCCTGGGCCTGTCCTCCCCCTGTCGCACAGCAGCCCTCCCAGTTCCCCTGTTTCCCTGGGCCTCTGTCCCCTGAACCATGTGCCCACTACCACTACCCCAAGGTCCCTGGTGTTGTTGGGGTGGTGGGTTAGCCTGGATTCCCTCTAGTGGTGGACACACTGCTGCCTAACGTGTCCTGGGGACAGAGGTATGGGCCCACTGGGTGGGTGCTGTGCTGGTGTTTCCAGAGAGGGGGAGGCTCTGTAGTGGCTTGTGCCAGTGTGAGGGGAACCAACTGTCCCGAGGCCCCAGATGGGCCGGGCTGGTCATCTAGATCCAGTTGGACAGAGATGCTGTCATCACTGTGGGCCTCTTCTGTGGGTGGAGTGGACATGTCTGGACCCTCCTGTTCGGTGACGTTGTGTAGGGGTCCTGCAGGGGTGTAAAAGCATGATTATTGCATCTGTGTGTGCCATGGTGTGCAAAGGGGTGGGTGACCCTGTAGTCCAGTGCTTCCATTCTTGTGTGGGACCTTGTGTGATAATGGTTGAGGGGGGTGTATGGGTATGTGCAGTGGACATGCTTTGGTGATGGGTGTCCATGCTTTGGTGTTACATGCAGGGCTTGGGTTTGGGATGTGTGGTTTGTAATATTGGGACATATGTGAGGAGTTGGAGAGATGGGGGTGTACGTCTGCTGAGTTTGGGTGAAGGTGCATGGGTTGGAGGCTGTTGCGAGATGGATGGCTGTTGAGTGGGTGTGTGCCTGCATTTGTGTACTTTAGGAGGAGGGCTTATAGACACTGGGAGAGGACACAGGGGACATGTGAATGGTAGTGGGGGTGGTGTTTGCATGTGAGCAGTGTGTAGTGATGGGTGTGCTGGTGATGGAGACATTGGCTGATGATGTAGTGCATCCAGGTGTGAGTGGAGACGAGACTGGGAGGGAGGTGGAGGACGTGGAGGAGGGGGACACAGTGGAGGAAGTGGATGTTGGTATGTGTGCATGGGTATGGTACTTGTGTGAGTGCCTGTGGGATGTGCGGTGCTTATGTTTTCCTGAGCCACTTTTGTGTGTTGATGTGTGTGCATGCTGGTCTGACGGTGTGCTTGGGATAGGCTGAGGTAGAGGGGATTGGGTCTGGGCAGTGGAAGTTGGAGGGGGGAGGCTGGACACAGGGACAATGGCTGCCATCAGTGCTGAGGCCAGAGCCTGAAATACTCTCTGTTGGGCCGCCACACCAGAATGAATGCCCTCTATGCATGCATTTGTTTGCTGCAAATGCCTCTCGACACCCTGGATGGCATTCAGAATGGGTGACTGCCCAACAGTGAGGGATCTCAGGAGGTCAATAGCCTCCTGACTGAGGGCAGCAGGGCTGAGTGGGGCACGGCCTGAGGTGCCTGGGGCGAAGGAGATGCCCACCCTCCCAACATGCTGAGGGGCTGCTGGGAGGGCGGTGCTGGTAGGGGGGTTGTCGGCTGTACCTGTTGTTGGGGTGGGCACAGAGGTAGCCACCACCGCCAGGGAGCTTTCATCAGAGGAGGAGTTTCTGTCACTGGTATCCCCTCCTGTCCCTGTCGTGGAGCTCCCCTCGCCCTTCGTCCCACTGGTTCCTTCACCCTCCGTAGATTCACCCTCCAGGGCCATGTGGGATGCAGCTCCCTCCATCGCTGGTGCCTCTGCTCCTCCGCCAGATGATGCTAATGCACACAAGGGCAGGGTGAACAAACAGGAAGGGGGAGAAAGACAGAAAACACACATGGTCAATGCCAGCAACACCACTACTGTTGGCAGACACAACCCACAGGGAGCAGCCCTCTGCACTAGGCCATGCATTAGCAGTTAGAGGAAATTCACCTGGCCATGGGGTACTATGCTGAACACCATTTGCTGCACAACTGTAACCCACAGGAGCCTGCCCAGTTGTAGATGCCCACTAAAAATATTGGGGTTTGAGTGCCTCAGAGCCTGCCCAACATGGGACCTACCCTACCAAGTTCGCCCTGGCCTAGGGGAACCCACAGCCCACATCCCCTACCCAGACACTTCGTAAAGCGCACACAGTCAACTCAATGACACTGTACTCACCCCCTTGTGGCTGTTGTGATGGCCCCAAGCACCCATCCAACTCCGGATATGCCACTGCCAGGATCCGGAACATTAGGGGGGTCATGGTGCGACGGGCACCCCTTCCACGTTGGGAGGCCAGCCCCAGCTGGGCCTCCTCCGTCTTCTTGCTCCAGCGGTGCAGGTCCTCCCATCTCTTGTGGCAGTGGGGGCTCTGTCTATGATAGACCCCCAGGGTCTGCACTTCCTTTGTGATGGCACGCCAAATACCCTTCTTCTGATGGGCGCTGACCTAGAGGAAGTTGCAGGAGGAAAGGAAATTACTCACCCATCCGGACCATCATACTCATTGCCCACCAGTTCCCACCCATGCCCTGACGCACATTCACTCACCATCCTCACATGCAGGCCTCAGCCCCCCCGCATGTATCTTCCATCCACACCACTCCAAACAGGCATTACCCACGCATCATGCTCAGAGTGTACTCCAGAGTGTACTCACCTGTTTGTCTGGAGGACCGTATAGTAGCGTGAACTGGGGGAGGACCCCATCCACCAGTTTGTCCAACTCCTCCGCAGTGAAGGCAGGGGCCCTTTCCCCAGACAATCAAGCCCTTGTTGCTTCCAGACTCAGGTCACATCAGCACTTGCAGTGTAGGTCCTCTCCTGTTGAAGGTCAGGTATCAAGTGAGTGAACAGATAGAAAATGGTGGTCACGTCCGCGGCGGAGCATACAGTCACCACCGGCGTACATCGTCATTGGCTCCTGGAACCCAAAGGGCTCAATGATAACCAATGCTGAGTTTCACGGCGGTCTTTGACTGCCTACCACGACGTTGCACAATGCCAGCACAGTTACCTCATTTCCCCTTGTCCCTCCTCACAGGTCAGGCAGCCCCCATTTTAGGGGGGCAAATGGCATGGCACCTAACTGTGTCACAGCACAATTTGGCAGATATACGGACAAACTAAGCCACACACAGATTTACTCACATTACTGCAAACACACTTGTGCAACCTATGTGGTACATGACCCTCTGCTCACCATTTTCCTCCATAGGGCACATCCGCTGGGGCAGATGATGAGATGGCGGCATCCTCCTGTGTACAGAACCCTGGTGGACCCGCCATCCCACAGGAATCCCCCCTCTAGTGCAGGTCCTGTCAGTGCTCCATTTCCTGGCAAGTAGCTCCTTTCAAACTACAGTGGCCATGGCATCAGGGATGTCTCAGCTAATGTTTTCTAACGTGTTGACCAGAGTGTTGTCAGCCCTGCTGAAACACATGCGTAGCTACATCATGTTTCCACAGGTGGAGGATTTCCCCACAGTGAAAGCTGACTTTTATGCCCTGGGACATATCCCCAACATCATTGGAGCCATTGATGGTACACATGTGGCATTTTTACCCCCCGTAGAAATGAACAAGTGTACCGAAATCGAAAAAGCTACCATTCAATGAATGTGCAGATGGTGTGTTTGGCGGACCAGTACATCTCTCATGTGAATGCCAAGTATCCAGGCTCTGTGCATGACGCCTACATTTTGAGGAATATCAGTATCCCTTATGTAATGTGCCAACTCCAGAGGCAACGTGTGTAGCTATATGGTGAGCCCAAGGTCCCTACACAGTATGAATAAGTGTCTGGTTA
Source organism: Pleurodeles waltl (assembly GCF_031143425.1). Lineage (NCBI taxonomy): Eukaryota > Metazoa > Chordata > Amphibia > Caudata > Salamandridae > Pleurodeles > Pleurodeles waltl. Next base: position 800,695,504 of record NC_090444.1, on the reverse strand, counting down.
TGGGGTAGTCCCTAAGGGTTAGAGTGTGTCTAACAGGTATCCGTCGACATATGCAGGTTACCCCAAACTCTCATGGCTACTAACCCCAGTGAGGCATGCCTGGACAAGGGCAGAGGAACGCTACTATGAGCCAAATGGGCGAACTAGGTGTATTATTGAGAGGACGTTCACCTCCTGAAGGCCAGATTCCGGTGCCTCCATCTAACAGGTGGATCCCTATACTACTCACCGAAGAAGGTGTGCCAGATAATCATGGCATGCTGCATGTTGCACAACCTGGCATTGAGGCGCCAGGTGCCTTTTCTGCAGGAGGATGGGCCTGATGATGGTCTTGTGGCAGCAGTGGAGCCTGTGGACAGTGAGAAAGAGGAGGCAGAAGAAGAAGACATTGACAACCGAACAAACATCATCATGCAGTACTTCCAGTGACACACAGGTAAGAGACTGTCACTGCTCCTCACATTTCTGAATACTGTAGGACACTGTAGAAGTCAGCATCTTCACCTCTGTCTATGGACACTGACAGTTCACTTTGGCTTTCCATTTTTCAGATCTGGGTACTTCATTCTGCTATATGTACTGCTGCACAAAAACTGTCATACATTGGTATGAGCAACTGAACGTTTACATTGATATTTGTTGGTGATGTTGTAATAATACATTTGTGAAAGGACAGACTGACTCCAGATTAGTTTGTGATTCAAGGGTGTTTATTTAGGGGATAATGTGTAAAGGGGTATGTGGAAGGGGCAGGGGTGATGGTGGAGGAAGGCCCATAGTAGAGTCCAGTCTCTTGGTATCACAGATGCATTGTCAAATGGGGCATAGGAAGGGGAGTAATGGCAATTCAAGGTGGACAGGGTTACATAGTGGGACAGAAGGGTAACAATCAGGAGGGTCCTATTTCCTGGCGGGGTCTTGGCAATGTTCTCTGTCTGATGCCTGGATCGCAGGGACCGTTTGCGGGGTGGTTCTCCTTCTGCAGGGGGTGGGGTGCTGGTGGGATGTTGTTCCTGTGGTGGGGCCTCCTGTCCACTAGCACCGGCGGAGGTGAAGGGCTGTTCCTCAATTTGGCTAGTGTCAGGGGCCCTTTGTTGTGCCACTGCCTCCCTCATGGTCTTGCCTATGTCAGCCAGCACCCCTGCTTTGGTGACCAGGATGGTGTAGATGTTGGTGAGGTCCTCCCTGATCCCCATGTATTGTCCCTCCTGCAACCGCTGGGTCTCCTGAAACTTGGCCAGTATCGTGCCCATTGTCTCCTGGGAATGGTGGTATGCTCCCATGATGTTTGATAGTGCCTCGTGGAGGGACGGCTCCCTGGGCCTGTCCTCCCCCTGTTGCACAGCAGTCCTCCCAGCTTCCCTGTTGTCCTGTGCCTTCGTCACCCTGAACCGTGTGCCCACGGCCACTCACCCCAGGTCCCTGATCGTCCTGGGTTTGTGGGGGTTGCCTGGGGTCCCTGTAGTGGTGGACACAGAGCTGATTGACGTGTCCTGGGGACAGGAGCATGGGCCCGCTGGGTTGGTGCTGTGTTGGTGTTTCCTGAGGGGGGAGGTTCTGTGGTGGCTTGGGACTGTTGCAGGTGAACCGACCGTCCAGTGGTCCATGATGGGCCAGGCTGGTCATCTTGACCCACGCGTGCAGAGATGCAGTCATCGCTGTCGGGCCTCTTCAGTGGGGCTACTGGATATGGCTTGCACCTCCTGTCCGGTGATGTAGGGGTCCTATTGGGGTGTAAATGCATTGTTATTTTATCTGTGTGTGCCATCTTGTGTAATGGGTGTGTTTCACTCTATTCCTGTGCTTGCATTATCATCTTGGCCCTTGTGTGAGTGGTGATGGTGTGCCCTGGGTGAGTCTCTCTCTTGGACATGCTTTAGTGATGAGTGACCATGCATCTCTGTGATGGGTGTCCATGCATTGTTGTTGCATGCAGGGCTTGGTTGTGGGAGTTGTGGGACGTGATGGTGGGGTGTGTGGGAGATGGTGGAGTCATGGGAGTGAGGGTGAGGGTGGGAGTATGTGATGGCATGCATGTAGGGTGGGGGGATATAATAGTAAAGATTTGACTTACCAGAGTCCAGTCCTCCTGCTAATCCTGCGAGGCCCTCAGGATGCATTATTACCAAGACTTGCTCCTCCCATGTTGTTAGTTGTGGGGGAGGAGGTGGGGGTCCACCACCAGTCCTCTGTACGGCTACCTGGTATCTGGATACCACGGAACACACCTTCCCCCATAGTTCGTTCCACCTCTTCCTGATGTCATCCCTTGTTCTTGGATGCTGTCCCACTGCGTCGACAATTCTCCGCCATAGCTCCATCTTGCTTGCAATGGATGTCTGCTGCACCTGTGACTCGAATAGCTGTGGCTCTACCCAGATGATTTTCTCCACCATGACCCTGAGCTCCTCCTCAGAAAACCTGTGGTGTCTTTGAGGTGCCATGATGTGGTGTGAGTGATGTGTGAGGTGATGGTTGATGTGATGTGTGGGGTGATGTGTTGGGGTGTGTGGTGTGTTGTGCGTGGATGGTGTATGAGTGATGGTGTTGTGTGCTTCTGGATGCTGGTGTGGTCTTTGCTTTTCTCTCCCTCTGCTTCTTCAAACTTTTTCGGTGTAAGGGGTTGTGGGTAATGTGGGTGTTTGTTTTATATTGGATTGGGTGTGGTGTGTGTGTATGTCTGTCAGGTGTGTGTATTTTGAAATGTCCAATGTGGTGTAGTTTTGTAAGTGTGTGTGTATTTTGGGCGCGGCGGTGTGTACCGACAATGGTTTACCACGGTTCAATGACCGCCGTATTGATTTGTGGGTTGTGATACTATGGGTGTATTCCTGTTGGCATAACGGTGTGGGTTTTGATACCACCAGTTTATCACTGACCTTTGGTCTGGCGGCCTTGTGTGGGTGCCTGTATAGTGGCGGAATTCTCAGTGGGGGTTGTAATACCCATTGCAGATTTCCGCCGTGGACAAGGTATGTTGGCGGCCGTCAGCACGGCGGTCAGTGGGATTTACCGCCAGGGTTGTAATGAGGGCCATAGTGTGGGACAGGAGGTTGAAACAAACATAATATGAACACCGGGATCCAGAAAAGTGGGTAATCAGTCAGTGTCTAACCTGATTGATAAAGTAAGAACCACCGACAGTTCGGTTCCGCTATGTAGCTGAAAAACATGATGATGGAAGCTTTCCCAAAACTGATAGGTGCCGCATAGAAGAAAAAAATGTGTTAGTAGGTTGTGCGGGCCCCGCCATTTTGGTTTATTTAAATGCATCTAACATGGCAGTAAAGAGAGGACTTTAACAAGTGAAAGGGGTAGACGAAAAGGAGCGGAGGCACCACATTCGAACGTGATAGATAACATGCAAAGCTGCAAAGCAGAATTCTGGGCGATCAAAAAGACAAGTGCACAAAGCATGAAGCATCTGTAAATGCAAGATATAACAAACAGGCTCCCATGTCAAAACAGAATCTTCAACACAAAACTTGTATAATGAATACATAAATATTACCTTTAAGATCCACAGAACAGGAGGCATAGTGAAAACATGCAAAAGGGCATATATCATGAAAGAGTAATCCAATCATACCCAATAATTATAAATGGTCTTGTATACAAGGTAAAGCACCTGGTCATGAATGATGTAAAGGTGCCCTGCGAATAGTAGAACAGAGAAAGAGAAAAGCAAGAGATAAGATGTAATCATGACCATGCATCTGTATAGGACCATGCATCTGCATAGAAGAAATTATAGGGCACGGACTAGAATCTAACGGTAATGAGAACATAGACATAGTCACAATGAATTAGCACAATATAACATTTAGAAAGAGAACAACGGCAAGCTATCAAAATCCTTGCTGGGGTAATATTACTGTGTGAAGTAACATGAGGTCCATAGAGAACTGTCATCTCCAAGTACTCCAAGCACCTTAGAATAGAAAAGTAAAAGCAAGAGGCTTCTAGCTGGTTCACCTTACCTCACTTTCTTCATTGTATGAAGTGCAGCATCATTCCATATTTACCTCACTTTGTGCCTCATGCACAAGGAAATGACACAGTGCAGAACAGCCAGCCAGCTTGCTGTGCTGCACTGTGTCATGTAGAATGTGCAGACATGCGTTGCATTCATTGAAATTCAAGGCATCCCTCTACTTTCTTCAGCGATGAGGCACAAACTGCTACCTAGCTCCAATACAGGCATCCTTGCACCATGTAGCTACTTGGGCGGTCATTCCTACCTTGGCGGGCGGCGGTCGCCGCCCGCCTGGCGGGAACCGCCAGAAGACCGTACCGTGGTCAAAAGACCGCGGCGGTCATTCTGTCTTTCCCGCTGGGCTGGCGGGTGACCGGCAAAAGGCCGCCCGCCCGCCCGCCCAGCGGGAAAGCACCATCAATGAGGAAGCCGGCTCCGAATGGAGCCGGCGGAGTTGCTGGTGTGCGACGGGTGCAGTTGCACCCGTCGCGATTTTCAGTGTCTGCCAAGCAGACACTGAAAATCGATGTGGGGCCCTGTTAGGGGGCCCCTGCAGTGCCCATGCCAGTGGCATGGGCACTGCAGGTGCCCCCAGGGGCCCCACGACACCCGTTCCCGCCAGCCAGGTTCTGGCGGTGAAAACCGCCAGAACCAGGCTGGCGGGAAGGGGGTCGGAATCCCCATGGCGGCGCTGCTTGCAGCGCCGCCGTGGAGGATTCACAGGGGCAGCGGGAAGCCGGCGGGAAACCGCCGGCTTCCCTTTTCTGACCACGGCTTTACCGCTGCGGTCAGAATAGCCCCAGAAGCACCACTAGCCTGTTGGCGGTGCTTCCTCCGTCCCCTACCCTGGCGGTCTCGGACCGCCAGGGTAGGAATGACCCCCTTGGTCTCACTTCGGCCTATGCACACTAATCTAGGATGTAAATCCTCAAAATGGAATGCTTGTGTCACAGGACAAAAAACTCATTTGAGAGGGGTCAGATGTGGACGATAGGAGGCATGTACACATAGGGGCATGGCAAGAGACATGTCTATTATACCCTGCATGAAACTAAATTGCAACCAGCTGACATGGCAGGCAGGGGAGTGAATTGGGTATGAGTTGGGTAGACTCACTGTGTGACACTTACCTGGTTACCAGGACCCAAAGGTTGGTAATCTGAAGAGGTCTGTACACATACAATGGTATGGGCCTGAGTCATATGATATGTGACAGTCTGTAGTTAAACAACTCACATCAGAGTGTTATGGGGAAAATTTAAGTGAGCTCAACTTCACAGTAGGACAGAGCCCATCCCCTCAGAGCAGGCACACAGTGCCCCTGAGAACAAATCTATTTGTAATATAAATCTTGAGAAACTGTGCATCAATACCCATACCCAACAGGTGTACCACACATTACTGTTCAACTCAGGGTCCCATGTATGAGGAAATTATGCAACGTGGTGCTGCAAGCCAGCTTGCTGTGTGGCGCAGCATCATTTTGAAAGTGCAGGGATGTGTTGTATTTATCAAAATGGAACACATACCTGTACTTTCCTCAGTGATGGCATACTCATTGCTTCCTAGCTGCAACATAGGCTTTGTTGCACCATGGTGTAGTGTTGCCTGCGTTGCAGTGATGATTGCTCATTTGCTGAAAGGGATACTTTATTGAATGTGAACAATGCAGAATGTAGCACACGTTGAAATAGGGAAAATGGGGACTAAAATGACAATTTTCTCCGATGCAGAACTTCAATGCCACCCCTGAGGCTGTGGAGGAATCTAACGCATTTCCAGAGATCTAAAACTGGAAATGTGTCATATTCCTTTGGATTCAATGGGTGTTGCGGGGAAACACCCACAGCAACACCCATTGAACTCACCTTTTATGCAGTGTAATGCATGAAAGGGTTACACAATTACAGGGCCACGACAAGCTACACAAGTTGGTGTGGTGTGGCCTTGTTTTTGTGGCTCCTAAGCATGTAATACAACAGGTATGATGTAGTCATTGTGGGAGATGGTGCAATTCACAGCACGAATGGCTGGTCCAAGCAGGGACAGTTGCAACAATCTCACATTGATGTAACAACCAAATTATGCTGGTTTAAGTCTGTGAGGGGCTGGCATAAGTGTCTGAGCAACAAATCCATGATTTGGGGTGAGATGCAATAACAACAACATTCCAGAAATGTATGTCCCATGACTTACCAGCACAGAGAAAATGTATGTGAATACCTGTTATGGGATGTGTGCCAATTCACATGCAGATTATCATTTACATTGCCCAGTGATGTTTGTAGATAACTGATATCACCCCATTGACATCTGACAAGTACTTACCAATAAGGAATACACCTAGTTACACATTTCAAAATACTGTTGGCAAAGCCAGATGCATGATGTAGTTGTCCGGACATGCTAAATCCTAGACACTAAGAGGGTCATTCTGACCCTGGCGGCCGGTGGCCGCCAGGGCCACCGACCACGGGAGCACCGCCAACAGGCTGGCGGTGCTCCAATGAGCATTCTGACCGCGGCGGTTCAGCCGCGGTCAGAAGCGGAAAGTCAGCGGTCTCCCGCTGACTTTCCGCTGCTCTTTGGAATCCTCCATGGCTGCGGAGCGCGCTCCGCAGCTATGAGGATTCTGACCCCCCCTACCGCCATCCAGTTCATGGCGGGAAAGCCATGCAGACACTGAAATACACGACGGGTGCCACTGCACCCGTCGCACCTTCCCACTCCGCCGGCTCGATTACGAGCCGGCATCCTCGTGGGAAGGTCGTTTTCCCCTGGGCTGGCGGGCGGTTTTACTGGAACCGCCCGCCAGCCCAGGGGAAAACTCGTAATACCCGCCGCGGTCTTTTGACCGCGGCGCGGTAATTTGGAGGGCGGGATCCTGGCGGGCGGCCTCCGCCGCCCGCCAGGGTCATAATGAGGCCCTAAATCATGATGGACGCCATAATGTATGAAACAACAAAATGTTTATAAAACTATTAATCTTTGACTAAAATTTACCTAAACAACTTAGCCTCCCTATCCTTGACTGTCCTACAGTACCTTAAACTACTTTACAACTGCAACTAACTTAACTTATCTTAATTTATCCTATTTGTTTAAAGCCACATGATAAACATGACTCCCAGCCCCTGACGGTAGACAAGGACAACAGTAACTTTAGCTATAGCTAAAGTAGTTAAACATCTACACCTAAACAAAGATATTATTTTTTTAATATTTGTTTTAAACATTTTTAATATATTTCGTCTTTTTTTTAAAGTACACAGACCTAAAATATCACCCCCCAACGAACACCCAAAAATAAGAAACCCCACCTAAAGTACCCACCCCTAAACCTACTACGTTCTAAAACTATACTATACTGAACTCTAAAAAAAACGATATACATGGGAAAGGGAGGAGAGTGTCCATTTGGGCCATGCTACTCATTATTGTCTGACGGCTGCCTTGATCTCTCAGAACATGATTATCATCTTGTCATGCTTGTGCTCCAGGTTGGACAAATGCAACATCATGTGTACCATTTCCTGCTGAATGTCCTGCTCAAGTTCTGCCTAAAGTACATTTGGTGGGGCCTGTGGTTTGGATGGGACAGTTGTGGTGATGGTGTGGGTGGAAGGACCTGCCCCTGCAGGCCCATCCCTGTCTGCGTAACGAGCTTTGCCCTTTCCATGGTGGATGGAGGTGGCTGGTTCCACGGCTGGAGCTCCTTGAGGAAATGCACTCCGGGACACCAATGCTCCCTGCCGGTCATATGTCTTACCCATCCTCTTGAATGCCTTTCGCAGATGTCAGATGTGGCGATAGCGGTCAGCCCTTTTTTTAAAATTACCCTTCTGGGATTGGGTCATGTTTCCTGTTAAACACAAGGAATATATGTCATACATAGGTTCACTTGGCAAATGTACATCAAGCATCCCATATAAATACTATCTGTAGACATCACATGATGCACTTCACAAATCACAATAACACCTTGGAGGGCAAAGTGAATAGACATCTGCCCAATATCTATCATGTCCATATTGATTATGGTAAAGACATCAAGGCCAAGTGAATTTTACACAATAGCAATGCCACCCTTGTGACATCTTTGATTGACCATTTCATCACTGACTATGGTTATGATATATGCTATTTGGTGATTATGGTATGGCAAACTTATTATGTTGCATTGCTCATCAATGTCCCCTCTGCATTCTCCATTGCCTTTGGATCCATTGGCATTAGCAAAGTCATCTGAGCAAGGACTGTAAATTAGATGGCATGCCTTACAACATTATGTGCCTGAAATGGCAAGTGCACTTATCTGGACACATTGCTATATGGAATATACATGCACCAGGTACCATATGTGAGAATGGAGGGTGGATAGCTCACACATATCACCCAGAGAAACACGAGCCTACTCCCATATCCACTCATGTAAGTATATGGTGGGCCGTGCCATGACTCCTAGCATATCCCTTGAGTAACTGGATGTGTCCCATTATGCAGCCCATTGCCTGTACATGTGGATGCAAAATTCATGTCACCTTGCTACACACCAGCACACATCATAGCCATTTAATAAGTGGGTACATGCATGCCTTACAACTCATCTGCCAAGGGATCTTGGAACAGCAATGGCTAATGTTGTTCATTGTATGTATGTGTTTGCATCACATCCTGTAGACTATCAGGGCCGGCGCTATCTAAAACTGAATTTGGTATTGGCATGTTGTATGACCCTGTTGAAGTCTGATACATATTTATAGATCTTTAAAGATGACAGGGGATAGCAATGTTGAAATATACAACATAGAGTGTGGGGCATCACACGAAATGAGTGGATAATTCCACTGCAAATCCAAGTGTGGCATGTCAACCACTGTCCTGCTAATCTTAGCTCCCTAATCACATTGTCCTCAGTCCTGGAAGTAAATGATTTATGTACTGTTCCAGTGGCATATACAGCAGGAACATGTTCTGTGAACCACAAACTGTCACCCGGCACAGATGTGTAGGACCCTGTGCTTCTGCCACATGTTCTGACTGTCATCACTGTGTTTTGACTCATACATCATGTGTGGCCTAGCAAAACATATCAGATAGAGATTGCACCACGAGTAACAACGGCCTATCTGTGCGTGTGAAAAGCTTTACTCAAGTATACAGTGCCCTGCCACGTTCAGTTATGATTCCACCACCACATATGTTCATAGATCCTTGCACTGTGGTCATTGCTCTTTGGTCATACCACCATATTTATGGGCCTTCAGTGATAGCAATCAGCTTGACATTAGTCTGATGCAAAGGCATTTTATTAAACAATGGTTCCTCAGATTGTCTGCTCATGCTTCATTTCTAGATCATAGGCAAGTTAAAAGTGCAGTTGAAGTTTTGGATGCGATTCCAGTTGAAGTTTTTATCATTCCGACCCCCCCTACCGCCATCCAGATCCCGGCGGTCGGACCGCCGAGATCCGGATGGCGGTAGGGGGGGTCGCGGAGCCCCTGGGGGCCCCTGCAGTGCCCATGCCACTGGCATGGGCATTGCAGGTGCCCCCGTAAGAGGGCCCCTACATGTATTTCACTGTCTGCTGCGCAGACAGTGAAATACGCGACGGGTGCAACTGCACCCGTCACACAGCTTCCACTCCGCCGGCTCGATTCCGAGCCGGCTTCATCGTGGAAGCCTCTTTCCCGCTGGGCTGGCTGGCGGTCTGAAGGCGACCGCCCGCCAGCCCAGCGGGAAAGTCAGAATTACCGCCGCGGTCTTTCGACCGCGGAACGGTAACCTGACGGCGGGACTTTGGCGGGCGGCCTCCGCCGCCCGCCAAGGTCAGAATGAGGGCCCATGTCATCTTGTGAGATCCTTTACTTCCTAATCCATTAGCAGGAACCTCACAGAAAGGAATGCATCAGAAAATGTTTTAGATACTGCCTGCATATCATCTTATAATGTAATTTACCTACAGTCCACTAACTCCAGATTGACAGCATTAAAGTGCTATTCACAACTGAAGTGCAAAGACAAATTACTTTTCACAGTTAAAATAAGCACATGTGGAAAGTATGACACGTTTTTAAATAACTAAAGTAATTTCACTAAAGGCTACAGTTGGAATCAACTTTATATATTCCACAAACTAAAGCCTCTAGATGTGAGTGAGCCTCCCTCTTTTTAATTACGAGTCGGACATAAATAGACACTGCATTGCACAAGCTCTAATTTTCAAGGTACAGATAAAATTAAAGGCATCCTCATACAAAACATAATTCTTGTGGAGAAAAAAGGTCGTAAAATTTGTTTCCTGAGATCCTTATACAAAAAAGGATAAAATGCAGGGTTGACTGGTGGGATTTGCCTTTGCATGGGCACTTAGGTAGCTTTTGACCCATGTCCTCATATTGGGGAAAAATACTATAAAGTGAAAGGTGCCTTTAGTCTGGTAAGGTGAAATCTGTGTTGTAAATTAGATACCATTGACCTTGCTCTGTTGGCCCTTCACAAAATTGTTCCTTAGCAGATTCGTTAACTTCTCCTACAGACTCTCTGTACCCTATAAGGACCATCTTTACTATAACACGAGATGCTAAAAGGGTCCATGATACCAATATTTGCATCCAAGTCCTGTAGATGGTTGTTGACATATGCCAATCAGGGAATTTTCCACTAAAATGAAGGGTAAGGCAATCAGCTATGATTCCATTGGTAAACTTAGGGCCAACTTTTCTCCAGATAGTATCCCAGATGATATTCAGGCTGATGCTAATAGTATCTTCTATATAAGGGACAGCAAGCTCTTTCTGGATAATATAAGATGGGTTTGAGTTTGGAACTGCCAATAGTCTGTGTAAGAAGTGATTCTCTATCTTCTGTAATAATGATCAGTTGGACATTCCCACAATGGGGCCCCCATACCAAACTCAAATTAGACACTTGCTGTTATATAGCATCAGCATTTCTCTGATTAGCGTGTTTCCTCTTTTGGCAGTAGATCTCAAAATGGGTTCTATTGCTATAACAAACTTTAGCGTACAGATTTCCAGCTAAGGGACCCAATGTTCATTGCTTGAAAATTGTATACTCAAATATGTAAAAGTGTGGGTTTCAGCTAAGGCCTCCCCTTTCATTTGATGGACTCTATTTTTAGGTTTTCCTTTCCTACACAGCATTATGTATGTTTTCTTTAGGTTTAACTTTAAATCTTTCTCCTCCACATATGTGTCAACATTCTCAATCAGGCACTGAGGTCAATTGGCGGTTCTGGATAATTGGACCGCATTGTCCAACCTTAGGCTCGTCAACATTCAGCCACACCATTGATATAAAGGGAAAAGAGGAGGAGACCAAGGACACAGCCTTGCCGAATCCTACATGTGAACCTAAAGCGAGTTAAGGATATAACTGCAGCAGATATATGGTAATCTCTTTATCCAATGTCTGCCATAGCTTAACATGGTTCACTAGGTCAAATGTACTACTTAGATCTGTGAAGCATAAGTTAATGTGACGTTCTTTGGAAAGAGTGTATTTAATAATAATTGAATTTAAATGAATACATTGATCCATGGCCCCTACCTCTCTTATAAACCTTTACGGGGAATTAGTAAGTATATCATTCTCATTCACCCACGTCTGCAGCCTCTCTAAATGGACCCTGTCTAATTATCTGGCCCTAGAATCGAGAAGAGATGTTGGGGAGGTAACATCTTGTGTCCCCCATCCCATTTCTTAAATATCAGAACAATAATGCTCTCAGTTCAAGCTGCTGGCAAGAAACCACTAGCCGCTGCATTACATACGATTGTCAGTATGGTCACCCAAAGAGGAATATTTCATTTAAAGGTGTCTATGGGCAACCCATGGGGCCAAGGCCCTTCCCATTGGTACATTTTTCAAAGCATTTGTTACATCTTCTTGACTACACAGTGTTAAAATAGAGGGGCCTATCATTAATATCTCTTTATCATGTGCTTCTAGCCCATCATCATTAGGATTTAATATTCCACCTTAATGGTTTATCCAGTCTGATTGTAGAACTAGGGCCTCCACCCTAGGGGATGTCTGATGCTTAAGAAAGGATTGATTAATAGCCTTCCAGAACAGGGTTATAGCTCTGATAACCGCTGGCTGGACTAGGTTTTCCAATGCCTTCTCTTGTAATGCAATTTTCCTCCTGTTTAGGGTCTGTTTATAGACGGCTCTCTCAGTTCTAACCTTTTCACTATTTTTTGGCCTAGCTTTTAGGGCTTTTTTAAGGTCCCAACTAGCTTTTGAACAATGGTGATCAAACCAACCAGTGCTCCTTTTCATAGTGTTCTTGCCAGTAGTTTTTAGACTGCTTGCAATTGCAGCTGTATTTTTACAAACACAGCTATGATATGGGGCGGGGCAGTGCATCCATCCATACAGGCTCTAATTTCTATGGGATTATCCTGTACTATTTTATCAAGGAAGGCAATCACATTTATACCAAACCACTTAAAGTTTATCTCATTATTACCCTGAGTTTCTATATGTGCTGCTAGATGTTCCCTGTCTCTATAGTTTGTCTTAATCTTAAGAACCAATAGAAGGGGCTGATGATCCCTAAATCGGCTGCTAACTACCTTGAAAGCATTTATAATCCTAAACCATTTTTAGATACCAAAATATGATCAATGATAGAGCAATGCCTATTTCCCTCAAAGGTTCGTATCACTGGTCTTCTTGCATCATGGGCCTGCTCCATAAGCTCCAGATTGTACCTATATATCACTCCATTAATTGACTCACCATAACGATCACGAGAAAAATTAGCATTAACCATATTCTTCCCTATATCCACAGGTATTTCCATCTAGAGTATATAATTCACAGCAATTAATAATTCCTGCTCGTATATAAATGCAGTCATGCTTAATACATCTAATAAAGATATCCAATTCCCTTTCCAGGAAGGCTATTTTCTCGCCTTCTAGTACTATCTAAGATATTATAGAAATGTATTAACATAATGTTCAGTTTCTAAACAGTCTGAAATAATAGAAGCTGAAAAAAAGGCAAAGTCTTCATTAGAGTCAACGCTGCATCTGTGGATACGAGAGTAGCTAGGCCTCCCTTGGCCCTTCCATTGTTTCAGGGTATAGATAGTGTTAAAACAGAGGTATACCCATCGATATAAAAATAAAACGCATGCCAGGTTTCTTGCAAACATATCAAGTGAGAAGTTTTTACTGTGTTCAGCCATTCTTCATCCACTAGCCTATATATAACCCAATATCCCATGATCTAATGGTAAGTTTTTTAACCAGGGAATTTACACATGATGTCTAATATGTAGTCGTTCCTACTAGAGGGGCATCACCAATGTTCAGAGTTGTTTTCTATTCCTGCAGTGGGGTCCCCTGCAGTCAATCCAACTCACTACAGCTTCTAAGTGGGGCATATCTGTAAATGAAAATAAAGAGGTATACACATTAGGTTTTGACGTAAATGGCATTGGAGATAATCTATTATGATTAGGGTTTAAAAGAACCCAGAGTTGCTGTAATTGCATCAGGTTGGTACCTTATAAGTCTCTGTCCATGGTAGGTAACTCTGATGAGGAACTGTACTACAGGTGGTGAGCAAAAATGAACAACAACACAAACTTCCTGGCAAAGCCTATCCGATTCACTCTTCTAACCATTATAATTTCCTTGCATAACAGATTTATATCACAAATGAACTTTGAGAGCCAGTTAGAAACTTTGTTTTTCAGTACCCTCTCAAGTCTTTGTAGTGTGAAGCACCAGCTTTGGCACATATCAAATAATAACACATGGCGTAAACTCAGGTGGACGATGCAAAGTATCTTGGGTGATCTTAGTTGGTTTTGGATTTGTTTCTTCGGTATTGTTTATAGATCCAGTATGAGGGACCTCAGTGGTTACTTGGCGTGGTATTGCATTCTGTTGCCGGTGTTCAAGGGTAGGTAAGCCAGATGGCTTATTGATTAGCTGCCCACCCACAAGGTATTCACAATAACGAATATCAGCAGGTTCCGAGGCTAGGGTAAGGCAGCCGGAGCAACTGTTTGGGTAAAAGCATTTTCCTAGCAAAAGTCTGTAAGATCAATGACCGATTTCTCTATTAACTCTACTCTATCTTTGACTTCTTTAATTTCGGACAAGAGTTTCTTTTCAATAGTGTCCATTTTAGCATGTGTCATTTTCAGCATTCCCTCAAAAATGTTAATATAAGTTGGAGTTTGACCATTGACCAGCCCTTGGGTTTACTTACTCTTGTTACTAGGTTTGGTAGGAATACCTGTATTTTTTGACCTGACTATTGTGGATTCCAATAATGGTCTACTTTTCTTTGCTGGGGGTTGGTCAGTTTATTGTTGTATGAGAGCACAAATATCTCTAGCAGGGTATCTAAGACCCATTTCGGCCGAATAGAAATGTTCGTTGTTATTTGTGTCTTATCATTTGGGATGCTTGGTCCACTTAGTTCACCTTCTAAAACAGCCATCTCGCCCTTGGTACCAGTGCTCAGAGCTGTCTTGGTTGTGGCCAGCCGTTCTTCTGAATTGATTATTTCATCGCACATTAGCCCCATTGCATTTGTTAGACAACTATTAATAGAGGTAGAAGTACCTACTTCCCCAAGTTTTGTAACCTTTCCCACAGTCCCTTACATTTGTTTCTGTTTGGCCATATCAGTTTCCCCTGGCCACCAAATCAGTAATCACAACAAGTCCCACCCCAGTGCTAACACCAAACATTCAGTGCATCCCACGCCATGTAGCTTTACAGCCAGTAACATCAGTCTCCTCTCCTCAACAACACACTGCAATGGCCCTCAGGTGTAGGGTAAGTTCAGGGGCAGGCTAGGGGATGAAGTTCCACCCCTGCACCAACATCAAAAACTCAGTGCATCCCGCACAGTGGGGCTTTGCAGCCGGTCATTTCTGTCGCCTCTCCTCAGCAACACACTGCAATGACCCTCAGGTATGTGGAAAGTTCAGGGGAAGGCTGGGGGTCGAATTCCCGCCCCAGCACCAACAACAATCACGCAGTGCATCCCCTAATTCAATGCTTTCCTAAGTGTTACTTGGGGGGTCATTCCAACCCTGGCTGTCGGTGTTAAAGCGGCGGCAAAACCGCCAACAGGCTGCCAGGAAAAAAAATGGAATTCCGACACTGGCGAAAACCGCCAACAGAGACCGCCACATCAACACACCACCCGCCATGGCTGTACAAATAAACAGCGCGGCGGTCACTGCCAACAGACAGGCGGGAGACAATGTACCACCCACTGTATCACAACCTACCAATCCGCCACCTTTTCCGGGGCGGCAGCCCCGCCGATAAAAACACGGCGGAACCAGCCATTTCGAAGGGAAAACGCTCATCTCCATACACCCCACGAGGAATCAGGACAGCATGGAACCCGAACTCCACATACTCCCAGCGATAGTCTTCCTGCTCCTCTACCAGGAGCACGAACTCCGGCGCAGAAGACAACGGTGAGTACTGCACCTACGACACAGGTGAGGGTGGAGGGGAAAATATTACGGGTACACACATACGCGACACACCCACCCTCACCCTCACCCACTACAACACACACATCAATGCATAGCAACACATCAGAGTGACACCCCCCAAACCCCCGGAAGAATGCAAATACAAAAGTAAATGATTCTAAACATTGGAATATATTGTATTACTGCCAAACAAATATATATACACATCAAAAACTCTTATATACATAAATGTACAAGTCCGAGCATTGTAGCAGGCATTGTTCGTGGACCACCGGGCCCAAATCACATGGCCAAAGCCCACACAGGATACCTGACTCCTACGGAGAGAACACTGCAGGGGCATCAGATAGCAAAACTACAGGCACCTCAGGGGGAAGGGAAGGGGGGGCACCTCAGCCAGATGAGTGCACGACGCCAGATCCACGAGGGGCCTCCATGGCCACTGTTCAATCCTGGGGAGTGCAAAGCCACAGTCTCTCAAGTCCAGACAGTGGGTGGGCTGCCCACTGTTACATCCTGGGGAGTGCAAAGCCACAGTCTCTCAAGTCCAGACAGTGGGTGGGCTGCCCACTGTTACATCCTGGGGAGTGCAAAGCCACAGTCTCACAAGTCCAGACAGTGGGTGGGCTGCCCACTGTTACATCCTGGGGAGGTCAAAGCCACAGTCTCTCAAGTGGATAACAGTCTCCACTGGTTCTGGAGGGGGCCTGGTGCCCAGAGTGCCTCGTGCAGCCCTGCCTGACACAGATGCGGGCCAGCCCCTGCCGCTCATGGGCCAGCGGTGCTTGAGATGAAGGGCCCAGTGCAGCGGTACATGAGACGGCGGAGCCCAGTGCAGCGGTACTTGAGATGAAGTGCCCAGTGCAGTGGTACTTGAGACGGCGGTGCCCAGTGCAGCGGTACTTGAGATGAAGGGCCCAGTTCAGCAGTACTTGAGATGAAGGGCCCAGTTCAGCGGTACTTGAGATGAAGGGCCCAGTTCAGCGGTACTTGAGACGGCGGTGCCCAGTGCAGCGGTACTTGAGATGAAGTGCCCAGTGCAGCGGTACTTGAGACGGCGGTGCCCAGTGCAGCGGTACTTGAGATGAAGGGCCCAGTTCAGCGGTACTTGAGATCAAGGGCCCAGTTCAGCGGTGCTTGAGATGAAGGGCCCAGTGCAGCGGTACTTGAGACGGCGGTGCCCAGTGCAGCGGTACTTGAGATGAAGTGCCCAGTGCAGCGGTACTTGAGACGGCGGTGCCCAGTTCAGCGGTGCTTGAGACTGCGGTGCCCAGTTTTGCGGTGCTTGAGATGAAGGGCCCAGTTTTGCGGTGCTTGAGATGAAGGGCCCAGTGCAGCGGTGCTTGAGATGAAGGGCCCAGTTCAGCGGTACTTGAGACGGCGGTGCCCAGTGCAGCGGTGCTTGTGACAGCGGTGCCCAGTTCAGCGGTGCATGAGATGAAGGGCCCAGTTCAGCAGTGCTTGAGATGAAGGGCCCAGTGCAGCGGTGCTTGAGATGAAGGGCCCAGTTCAGCGGTACTTGAGATGAAGGGCCCAGTGCAGCGGTACTTGAGATGAAGGGCCCAGTTCAGCGGTACTTGAGATGAAGGGCCCAGTTCAGCGGTGCTTGAGACGGCGGTGCCCAGTGCAGTGGTACTTGAGATGAAGTGCCCAGTGCAGCGGTATTTGAGACGGCTGTGCCCAGTGCAGCAGTACTTGAGATGAAGTGCCCAGTGCAGCGGTACTTGAGACGGCGGTGCCCAGTGCAGCGGTACTTGAGATGAAGGGCCCAGTTCAGCGGTACTTGAGATGAAGGGCCCAGTTCAGCGGTACTTGAGATGAAGGGCCCAGTTCAGCAGTACATGAGATGAAGGGCCCAGTTCAGCGGTACTTAAGAAGGTGGTGCCCAGTTCAGCGGTGCTTGAGATGAAGGGTCCAGTTCAGCGGTACTTGAGATGAAGGGCCCAGTTCAGCGGTGCTTGAGATGAAGGGCCCAGTGCAGCGGTACTTGAGACGGCAGTGCCCAGTGCAGCGGTACTTGAGATGAAGTGCCCAGTGCAGCGGTACTTGAGATGAAGGGCCCAGTGCAGCGGTGCTTGAGATGAAGGGCCCAGTTCAGCGGTACTTGAGATGAAGGGCCCAGTGCAGCAGTACTTGAGATGAAGGGCCCAGTTCAGCTGTACTTGAGATGAAGGGCCCAGTTCAGCGGTACTTGAGATGAAGGGCCCAGTTCAGCGGTGCATGAGATGAAGGGCCCAGTGCAGCGGTGCTTGAGATGAAGGGCCCAGTTCAGCGGTACTTGAGATGAAGGGCCCAGTTCAGCGGTACTTGAGATGAAGGGCCCAGTGCAGCGGTGCTTGAGATGAAGGGCCCAGTTCAGCGGTACTTGAGACGGCGGTGCCCAGTGCAGCGGTGTTTGCGACGGCGGTGCCCAGTTCAGCGGTGCATGAGATGAAGGGCCCAGTTCAGCAGTGCTTGAGATGAAGGGCCCAGTGCAGCGGTGCTTGAGATGAAGGGCCCAGTTCAGCGGTACTTGAGATGAAGGGCCCAGTGCAGCAGTGCTTGTGACGGCGGTGCCCAGTTCAGCGGTACTTGAGATGAAGGGCCCAGTTCAGCGGTTCCGGCCATGGCGGGGAGGTCATTTGCCACTTGTTCTGTGGCTGGCGGGGTCCTCCTGGCCATCTGTCCTGTGGCTGGCGGGGCCCTCCTGGGCAGCTGTGCCGGGCCTGATGGTGGCCTCCTGCCCACCTGGGATGGGGCTGGCGGGCCCTCCTGGCCAGCTGGGCTGATGGCGGTGTTGTCGGGCGTGCTGCCCTACCCAGCCTTCCCTGATCGCCTGTGGCCCATCCCCACTTTGGGCGGTATGCCAGCTGTCTCTACACTTCCTGCCGGAGCCATGGTAGGGGTTTTAGTCCCTGGTGTTTTCACCCTCTCGCGGCGGCCACTGCCTATCTTGGGATGTTTCTCTGGGGGTGGGCTGCCCGTGCCTGGGCTTCGCACCAAACTGGCTGCCCTGGAGGGTGGGGCAATCCACAGTCCATGGCAGACTGTGATGACAGGGGCCGGTTTTGTCGTGGCTGAGGTGCTGACTGTAGTCCTATGACATGGATGAGGTGGGGGAGTTGGTGGAAAAAGGTTGAGTTTAGACAGGAAAAGCTTTTTAGGAGCAGTGGGACGGGTAGGTGTAGTGGGTATGGGAGTGGAGGAAGAGGTTGTGGTTGTAGGAGTTGTAAGTCTGGTGTCTTTGGGTGCAGGTGCTTGGGCTGGAGGCTGTCGTGAGGTGGATGGCTGTTGGGTGGGTGGCTGCCTGCGTTTGTGTATCTTGGAAGAGGGGGTCACAGAAACACTGGGAGAGGACACAGGGGACGTGTAAATGGCAGTGGGGGTGGTGACTGCACGTGTGCGGGGGGTTCTGGTGTGTGTGCTGCTGAGGGACGTAGTGGCTGAAGATGTTGTGCATGCAGGTGTGAGTGGAGACGTGACAGGGAGGGAGGAGGGAGACGAGGAGGAGAGGGACACAGTGGAGGCAGTGGGTGTTGGTATGTCTGTATGTGGATGTTGCTTGTGTGAATGCCTGTGTGATGTGTGGTGCTTATGTCTGGCTGAGCTTCCCTTGGGTGTTGAGGTGTGTGCAGGCTGGTCTGATGGTGTGTCTGGGATAGGCAGAGGTACAGGTGATAGGGTATGGGTGGAGGAAGTTGGAGGGGGGAGGCTAGAGACAGGGACAATGGCTGCCATCAGTGCTGAGGCCAGAGTCTGGAACGATCGCTGAAGGGCAGCCTGACCAGAATGAATGCCCTCCAGGTATGCATTACTCTGGTGCACCTCCCTTTCTACACCCTGGATGGCATTCAAAATGGTAGACTGCCCAACAGTGAGCGTCCTCAGGAGGTCAATGACCTCCTCACTGAGGGCAGCAGGGGTGAATGGGGCAGGGCCTGAGGTGCCTGGGGCGAAGGAGATGCCCACCTTCCTTGGTGAGCGGGCA
The DNA here is from genome assembly GCF_031143425.1 of Pleurodeles waltl. Lineage (NCBI taxonomy): Eukaryota > Metazoa > Chordata > Amphibia > Caudata > Salamandridae > Pleurodeles > Pleurodeles waltl. The sequence continues at coordinate 800,676,052 of NC_090444.1, read as the reverse complement.
TGAGCCAAACGCTGAGGGGCTGCTGGGAGGGCGGTGCTGGTGGGGTGGGTGGTGGCTGTACCTGTTGTTGCGGGGGCACAGATGTTGCTGCCACCACAAGGGAGCTCCCTTCAGAGGACGAGTCGGTGTCACTGATGTCTGCCCGAGTCCCCACTGTGGAGCTCACCTCACCCTCCGTCCCAGTGGTTAATTCGGAGTCCGTTGCGTGGCCCTCCATGGCTTTGTGGGATGCAGCTCCCTCGTGCTCCGATGCCACTTCTCCTCCGCCTGATGATGCTAATGCACACATGAACAGGAAGACCACAAAAAAGGGGGGGGGGAGAGTAAAGACATGTTGAGTGCATGCATTGGCGACACCGTTGGCGGACAGGACAGACACAGAAGCCCCCTGCACTACGCCGCGCACTTGGGGTCGACTACTCAATCCGTGGGACATGGCCTACAAGCCTATGGACGACATCTGCACACATGAATGACACAGGGCCATGAATAGCTGTACTTAGCACCCCACAGAGGTGGGGGGCGGGGGCACAGGGCCATGCCTTACGGAGGGGCCTAGCGTACAGAAATCGCCCTGGCCTAGGGATACCCACAGCCCTCATCCCCCACCCAGACACCTCCACTGTGCGCAAAGTCAACAGAATGAGAGTGTACTCACCGTCTTGTGCCTGCTGTGATGTCCTCAAGCGCCCATCCAAATCGGGGTAGGCCACCGCCAGGATCCGGGACATCAGGGGGGTCAAAGTCCGACTGGCACCCCTCCCACGTTGGGAGGCCATCCCCAGCTGAGCCTCCGCCATCTTCCTGCTCCAGCGGCGGATGTCCTCCCATCTCTTCCGGCAGTGGGTGCCCTGTCTGTGGTGGACGCCCAGGGTCCGGACGTCCTTGGCGATGGCACGCCAAATATCGATCTTCTGGTGGGCGCTGACCTATGTGAAATGTACAGGGGGAGAAGAATAGTCATCACCTTCTGCACCCTCAATGTGACTGGCCCCCCATCCCTACCCTTGCCATGTGGCACATGCTCTCACCGTCGTTTGATGCATGCCTCAATCGCTCCCCTCCCCACCATCTTTCATCCACCCCACTCAACACAGGCATAGCCCATAAAGCACGCTCCCAGTGTATTTACCTGTTTGTCTGGAGGACCATAGAGTAGCGCGTACTGGGGGAGGACCCCATCCACAAGTTTATCCAACTCCTGAGCAGTGAAGGCAGGGGCCCTTTCCCCAGTCGCATGAGCCATTGTCTCTTCCAGACCGAGGTCACAGCAGCACTTGCAGTGTAGGTCCTCTCCTGTCGAAGATCAGGTATCGAGTGATTAATCAGATAGAAAATGACGGTCACGCCCGCGGTGGTGCGTACCGCGGCGGTGCGTACAGCGACCGCCGGCGCACATCATCATTGGCTCCTGAGACCCATAGGGTTCAATGTTAACCAATGCTGCTTTGCGCCGCGGTCTTCGACCGCCTACCGCCACAGTGTGCCACGCCAGCGCATTTACCTCACATCCCATTGTCGCACTTCACAGGTCAGGCAGCCGCCATTTCAGGGGCCCACATGGCTTAATTTTTACTGCATCACACATACCTAGGCCTTGCATCAACACCCATACAAACCATTCAATGGATTGAGAATCGTGTTATGTGCAAGCTGTGGTTACGTACCTGTGGGTTGATTGACTCTGTGCTCGCTGTTGTCCTTCATAGGCACCGTCCGCTGGCACATGCGAGGAGATGGAGGAATCCTCCGGTGTACAGACCGCTGGTGGACCTGTCGACAATGAAGGAAAGACATTTCATACTGACATACAGGCTTGACCGAGCCACTATTCATGAACTGTGTGCCCAGCTGGAGCCAGACCTGATGTCACCAATCCGCCAACCCACAGGGATCCCCCCTCTAGTGCAGGTGCTGTCAGTGCTCCATTTCCTAGCAAGTGGGTCATTTCAAACAACAGTGGCCATATCATCAGGGATGTCCCAGCCTATGTTTTCCAAGGTGTTGTCCAGAGTGTTGTCTGCCCTGCTGAAACACATGCGCAGCTACATCGTTTTCCCTGAGGTGGGGGATTTGCCTACAGTGAAGGGTGATTTCTATGCCCTTGGACATATCCCCAACATCATAGGTGCCATTGATGGGACCCATGTGGCTTTGGTTCCCCCCCACAGGAGTGAACAGGTGTACGGAAACAGGAAGAGTTATCATTCGATGAATGTGCAGATGGTGTGTTTGGCAGACCAGTACATCTCCCATGTTAATGCTAAGTTCCCTGGCTCAGTGCATGACGCGTACATCATGCGGAATAGCAGCATCCCTTACGTGATGGCTCAACTCCAGAGGCACCGTGTGTGGCTAATTGGTGACTCTGGTAACCCCAACCTGTCATGGCTACTGACCCCAGGGAGGAATCCCAGGACAAGGGCAGAGGAACGCTACAATAAGGCCCCTGGGCGAACTAGGAGGGTGATCGAGTGGACGTTCGGCCTCCTGAAGGCCAGGTTCCGCTGCCACCATATGACAGGTGGATCCCTATTCTACTCACCAAAGAAGGTGTGCCAGATCATCGTGGCCTGCTGTATGCTTCACAACATGGCTTTGCGACGGCAGGTGCCTTTTCTGCAGGAGGATGGTCCAGATGGTGGTGTTGTAGCAGCTGTGGAGCCTGTGGAGAGTGAAGACGAGGAAGCCGAAGAAGACGACATAGACAACAGGAACACAGTAATACAGCAGTATTTCCAATGACACACAGGTAAGAATACACACCGGCATATTACATATACTTAAACACTACTACGTCTCTACTGTCTCTCCTTTTCACCCAGTGTATGGTAACTGAGTTGTGACTTTCCCTTCCGATTTCAGAGATGTGGGCCCCACTGTGTGACATCTGCTTTGTTTCCCCATGGACTACAGCTGTGTGACATTGGTATGTTGGCATCACAATGTAAATAAGCATTTTGGCACGGTAATGTCTAATGCATTTGTTCAAAATCACAGCCAGACTCCTGATTGTTTTGTGCAATAACTGTGTTTATTACAGTGCTCTATATTGGTGGGTGGTTGCAAATCGGTGAGGGGTGATGGTGGAGGAATGTCCATGGCAGAGTCCAGACTATTTGTATCACAGGTGCATTGTCCAAATGCCTGTGGAAAGTGGAGCAGGGGGAGTTTAAGGATGGACAGGGTGACAATGTGGGACAGTGGGATGACAATCAGGGAGGTATCCTTTCCTGGCGGGGGTCTTGGCATCTTACTCTGTCTTCTTCCTGGATCTCAGGGACCACTTGCGGGGTGGTTCTCCTTCTGCAGGGGGTGGGGTGCTGGTGGCCTGTGGGTCCTGTGGCGGGGCCTCCTGTCCACTAGCGCCGGCAGAGGTGGTAGGCAGTTCTTGGTCCATGCTAGTGTCAGGGGCCCTTTGTGGTGCCACAGTGTCCTGCAATGTGGTGACTACCAGATTCAGAGCCCCTACAATGGTGCCCAGGGCGGAACTGATGGTTCGTATTTCCTCCCTGAACCCCAAATACTGTTCCTCCTTCAAGAGCTGGATCTCCTGAAACCTGGCCAGTACCGTCGCCATCGTCTCCTGGGAATGATGGTAGGCTCCCATGATGGAGGAGAGGGCCTCGTGGAGAGTGGGTTCCCTGGGCCTGTCCCCCCCCTGTCGCACAGCAGCCCTCCCAGTTCCCCTGTTTCCCTGGGCCTCTGTCCCCTGGACCGTGTGCCCACTACCACTGCCCCCAGGTCCCTGTTGTTGTTGGGGTGGTGGGCTAACCTGGGTGCCCTGTAGTGGTGGACACACCGCTGATTGACGTGTCCTGGGGACAGAGGGATGGGCCCGCTGGGTGGGTGCTGTGCTGGTGTTCCCAGAGGGGGGAAGGTCTGCTGTGGCCTGTGGCTGTCTAAGGGGAACCGACTGTCCCGAGGTCCCCGATGGGCAGGGCTGGTCATCTAGATCCAGGTCGACAGAGGTGCTGTCATCACTGTGGGCCTCTTCTGGAGGTGGAGTGGACATTTGTGGACCCTCCTGCGCGGTGACGTGGCGTTCGGGTCCTGCAGGGGTATAAAACTATGATTATTGCATCTGTGTGTGCCATAGTGTGCAATGGGTGGGTGCCCATGTACCCCAGTGCTTGCATTCCTGTGTGGGGGCTTTTGTGACGGTGGTTTGGGGGGGGATGGGGATGTGCAGTGGGCATGCTTTGGTAATGGGTGTCCATGCTTTGTGGTCGCATGCAGGGCTTGGGGTTGGGATGGGTGGGTTGTGATGGTGAGACATTTGCAAGGAGTAGGTGTGATGGGGGTGAGGGTGAGGGTGTGGGTATGAGTTGGCATGCTGGTGGGGTGGGGGGGATGAAGTAGTGAAGATGAGACTACCAGAGTCCATTCCTCCAGATACTCCTGCGAGGCCCTCAGGATGCAGGATCGCCAAGACCTGCTCCTCCCATGTTGTAAATTCTGGGGGAGGAGGTGGTGGTCCGCCGCCAGTCCGCTGAACCGCGATGTTGTACCTGGATACCGTTGAACGCACCTTCCCCCGTAGGTCGTTCCACCGCTTCCTGATGTCATCCCTATTTCTTGGGTGCTGTCCCACCGCGTTGACCCTGTCGACTATTCTGCTCCATAGCTCCATCTTCCTGGCAATGGAGGTGTGCTGCACCTGTGTTCCGAAGAGCTGTGGCTCTACCCGTACGATTTCCTCCACCATGACCCTGAGTTCATCCTCAGAAAACCTGGGCTGTCTTTGCGGTGCCATGGGGTGGTGTGGGTGATGTGTGGGGTGGATTGTGTGGTGCTAAGTGTGGTGATGTGTATTTTTGTGTTGTGTGAAGTGCGTGGTAATATTGGTGGGTGATGGTAATATGCGCGTCTGGGTGCTCGGATCTCTATTTCTCTGTGCGTGGTCCCGATTCTCTAGGAGTGGAGGTTTGTGGGTGATGTGGGTGTGTGTTTTATATGTAATTTGGTGTGTGGGAGTGGTGTTTGTATGTGTATCAGGTGTGTGTATTTTGAATTGTCCAATGTGGCTGTGTTTGTAAATGTGTGTGTATTTTGAGCGCGGCGGTGTGTACCGCCAATAGAATACCGAGGTTGAAAGACCGCCGCGTGGATTCGTGTGTCATGATAGTGTGGGCGTATTTCTGTTGGCGTGACGGTGTCGGTTTGGTTATCGCCAGTTTCTCGCTGGCCTTTGGTGTTGCGGACTTTTGTGGATGTCTGTATTTTGTTGTGGGTCAGAATGACCGTGGTGGTTTACCGCGGCGGTATGTTGGCGGTCTTCTGACAGCGGTATCCGCCTTTTAACGCCAAGGTTGTAATGACCCCCTTAGTTTGGAGTGGGAATAATAAATCTGACTTTTGTAGAGCCAAACACTTTTTCAACTATGTTCAATTAGGAGACAGAATTGTAAAGATGATACCCCACACCCCAAATATTTGTTGGATTTTTTAAAAAATAAAATATATTTAAAATGCATTTTTTTATTTCTGTAAATTAAATGTTAACAATTCATTTGTGTGTGTAATTATTTTTATTTCTATTTTGCTTGTTATTATTTTGAAAACAAATGTTATCTTTTTTATAATTGATCTATTAATTGTATATTAATTTTTGATAATGGGAAAAAACATATTTTAGCCCTTTTGATGTTAGAACTCCACCCACCCCCTTCTCCAGTGCTAAACATTTTTTGACTATTTGGGATAGTTCATGCTTAGGCCTCCATAACGTTATTTCTACATAGGCCAAATGTGTGTCCTTTTTTTCGCAACATCATGGGGATTCTAAAGGTATCCAGAGTTTGTGGTTTCCGCTAGCAGGGACTGAGAAATTTGCCAAAATATAGCTACATTTTGTTTTTTGGGGTGAAAATTGGAAGACAGCACTGCAGAAGAATGTGTCTGTTGTTTTCCTGAAAATGGCATAAATGAAAGGTTTGTGGTACGAAAACCACCATCTCCCTGGCTTTCTGAAACAGTCAGACCTGATTCAGAAAAACAATTCTTTAAACAAAGTTTTGGCAATTTACTGGGAAATAACCCATTTTTTGTGCTTTCAGTCTCCCTCCAGTTTATGATGGGAACAGGTCTGAAACCCATAGTGGATCCTGGAAAGCTATACATTACTGAAAACCAGACAAAATTCTGAATTCATAAGGGGTTATTTGTGTCAATGCTTTTAAGATTTTTTCAATAAAATTATGTGTTGAAGTAAAAAAATATTGAAACTTAGTAGGAAAATAGTCTATTTGTGACAACGTTTTCATTTGTAAATTCTTGTCATGATGACTGATATACAAAGGCGATTTACCATTACATCTGATACAGGATTCTATTTTTGGGGGTTTCTAGGGTTTGTGGGTTTTCTAAGAACTCGAAGTACCAAAGCCAATAACTGAGGTGCACCTTGCAATGGTTTTTCATTGTGGGACAGATATATAGCACTTTATATGGTAAAATATAAAGAGTGAAACATAGGTATCATAGAAACCTATCTATTTCCAACATGGACACAAAATATGGAGTTTAGAAGGAGTGGTTATCTGCACATCTATGAATTGGTGGATATCCAAACTAGCATGTGAATTAGAGGGCATTTCTCAAAATGCCTTCTTTTTTACACAGTGCTTAAATTTGGAAGGCACAAATGTGGAAAAAAACAATTAGTTATAACACTGAGTTTACTATTCTGTGATCTCCATAATCTTCCAATAAAAATGGTACCACACTTGTGTGGGGAGGCCTAGTGCTCACGAAAGGAAACTGCTCAAAAAGCAAAATTGATGTATCACATTTTCTACTGACAACTGCCCCTCTTTTTGCATTGTGTCTAGCCGTGGATTTTGGTCCGAGCTTACCTGGCACCTAGGAAAACCTTGCAAGCCTGTAATTTTTTTTTAAACTAGACACATCACAGAACCCAGGGTGGAATAACTGGTGTGCCTCCCATCAGGTTTTCCTACCCAGAAGCCCTTACAAACCTCAAACGTTGACTAAAAACACATTGTCCTCACATTTCTATGTTGGTAAGTTCTGGATTCTGATGGGAGCAACTAATTTGATACCACTTTCCTAAGTCTCCTGATAAAAATGGTATCTAACTTGTGGGGGCTAGTTTCCACAACAGGAAAGGCCCCATAACACGAAATGGGCACTTCACATTTTCCACTGAAAACCAAGCCTTGTTTTGCAGCGTGCATAGCTGTGGATTTTGGGCCATAGCTCAGCGAGCACCTAGGGAATCTTGCAAACCTGTGCATTTCCAGGGTGGGATGACTTGCATTGCTCTCATCAGTTTTTCTTACCCAGAAGTCCTTGCAAAACTCAACCTTTGACTTAAAAAGCATTTTCCTCAACTTTCTGTGATGGAACGTTCAGGCATCTGCAGGGGGCAACTCATTTCCTACAACCTTCGATTCCACCAAGTCTCTGGATAAAAACTGGGCCCTCAGTTGTGTGGGTAGGGCTAGTGGCCACAGTAGGAAGGAAGCCAAAATGCAACAGGAACACATCACATTTTTCCACCAAAAACTGACCCTTTTTTTGCAGTGTGGCTATCTATGAATTTTGGGTCCTAGCTGAGCGGGCACCTAGGAAAAATTAGCAAACCACTAATTTTTTAAAACTAGGCACCTGAGGGAATCAATGGAAGGTTTTCTTACCAAGAAGCCCTTGCAAACCTCATACTTTGATTAAAACTCATGTTCCTATTATTTATTTCTGTGAAGGAGGACAGTTCTGGAATCTGCAGGGAATCAACTAATTTCCTATAGCCTACCATTTCCCCAAGTCTCCTGATATAAATGATATTTCACTTGTGTGGGTAGGGCTAGTAGTCGCAACAGGGAAGGTGCCAAAACACAACATGGCATCACATTTTTCCACTTAAACATGACCCTTTTTTGCAATGTGGCTAGCTGTGGATTTTGGGCCCTCTCAGATGACATCTAGTGAAATGATAGAAACTGGGTTTCTTATTGGCAGAGGTATGAACCCTATCCAAGTAGGGACCACAATCCCAGTCAGGGTAAGTAAGATACACACTATAAATTAACACTTTTATTAACAAAAGATTTCACAAAATGAAATTCATTGTAAATATTGCAATGGTCAGAATGCTGAACCAATGAGTCACAGCTCATGAGTTGTAAAGCCATATCAAGGCACCAACTGCTTTACCGGCCATTCATCACCCCTTTAATTCGTGACACACACAAAACCATTCAAACCACCAGTTGCAGGCCCAGCACATCACAACACTCACTTCAATAAACAGTGGGTCCATCACTTTCAGATGCCCATAGGACTGACACAGCTATCACACTGCCTGGCAGCTGACGGATCTGTAGGCTGTTGTTTGGCTGGCAATGTGTGCATAGTGACCAGAAGCAAATCACCACACTCATGCTGCCAGACAAATGCCAGCTCACATAAACTGCCAGCCAGAGGCAAACCACACCCACCACTGGTGCACACACCACCATCCAGATGCTAGTTCAGATACAGCAATGACACTGCCCCGAATCTGGTGGAATGTATAGGCTTACCTTTTGGTGGCAGTGTGTTTGTGTGTAGTGGCTTTCTGGTGGTCACAACACACACACACTTGCAGCCAAACACCAGTTCACACACACCGCCAGCCACACACACCACCAGCCAAGTGCCAGTCCATACTCACCACCAGCCAAATGCCAGTCTGTGCACAGTGCCAGCCAAGCACCAGTCCACACACACCACCAGCCTAGCGCCGGTCTACGCACACCACTATCACATTTTTTTTTATCAAACAAGAAAACACAAACCAATTTGAGGGAGGTGAAAAACCAACTATGACTACAAACACAACAGTTCTAAATAAATCTATCAGACAACCGCCAATCAAGAAACTGAACAAAGAATATAAAATGATACAGACCACTTGAGTTGCAAGCACGCACACATAGCCCAGGATTAGAAGGACACTCTGGACAGTATATAGAACTCTCCTTTAGCACCCCTCTTTAGTCACAAACACTACATCTCCTCCATCTGATCTACTCTTTCTACACCACCCATGTGCTTGTTGTAGATCAAAATGCACATAGGTTTGCACAATTCAGCAGCCTGTCCGAGAACAGTTACAGGTGAAATACTTTCATCATGAATGGTTGCCAGCATGTGGAGATCTCTCCTGTCTGAAAATGTCACAGCTTGAAGTTCATCACTATGGAAGACTCTGCACTGTTCCCTCTGAAGGTTTTTCCACACAAGCTCTTTAGAGTAAACTTTACACTCAGGGCAAATTGTGCAACATTCAACATTTCCACTTTCAAAGATTCCTTGAACAATTGCACACTCACTAACTCCAAAAGTGGATGGACAACCGAGGGGTCAATAAAATAATCTCTATCAGTGTATACCCTCAAAGTATAGACATATTCAGTACTTCTCTCAGGCAGCATATACATCTTAATTCCATAATAATGTGCCCTCTTGCTCGGAATGTTCAATTTCTTTCTATGTAGCGTAGATCTCTGAAAAGAGCTCTACAAAATGATCAAAGAAATGCTGAATCTTGAAGATGGTAACAATGAGGGTGATTCTGTGGCAATGCTGATGCATTATTAACAAAATACAGCATCTAAAGCAAATACCGATCACAATTCGTGGTTGCAGGATATATATAGCAGTTGGCATCTAGAAACTAGTAGATCAATATGAAGACAGTGATGGCTTCCTTATTAATCCCATCGAAAAAGTTAAATCCCAGAACTTCTTCAACTCATCTATATTTGTGGGAGTCTACCGACTAGCTCTAGAGTGTGGCTTACCTTTGGCACTGCTGTCCCTCAAATACTGTTCAGCATACACATTAGTATGGTCACCAATCTCATCCAAAAATATGTATAACAGCTGAAAGAAATTAATAGATAAAATGTTTTGACTCTATGCTCTGCAGCACCACTAAAGGCAAGCAACACATGCTTCGCAATGCTTGGGGCAACCTAGAGTTCATCAGTTCCAATGGCAAGGCTTTAGCCCTTGGCTGCAGTACAGATTCCTCTTGCTGTACTACCGGCATATAAGTGTCCCCCTCTAAAAGAGGCACTTCCTCCATGCTGATAGAGGCTTCATCATCAGATGACTCATCTAGAACATAAAGTTTACTTCCAGAAGCTTTGATGTCATCATCTGCCTCAGAATCAGAGTCAGTCTCAGAGCCATGGTCAGAGGAAGATTAGAAAGCAAATCAACAACCTGCAGTCAGCCATAATTGTTGTTACTAAAAGTAACACAACAAGGTATGTCAACAATAATCAACACTGTAAAATAAGTAATGAACAAACAGTGGCTGTATCAGACAAAAAGTAAAACTACTGGTATATAATAATCTGGAAGGAAATGTCAATCAATACAAAGCACACAAAGACCTTTATCACCTAAATTGATACACTCACTTGTCAGACAGTCCTACAGGGGAGCAACTGCATCTACTCTGCACAGACACAGCAGCATCAAAGAAATCCCACTGGAAAGGAAAACAAATATAATACACATATTACAAGGCAATACAGAATGTGCACAAATCAATATGTTACTCTTAAAGACAATCACATAAAAAGGAAAAGATTTAAACATTATTATACCCATCAAAAAATAAATATACAAACAGGCCAAGGACACAAATTAGATAAAAAGATTGAGAAATGAGTTGCTTACCAACCACAGCTCCACAAACTACAGATCTCCCAAATCTGCCTCCGCAAACAGGATTCTCCACCAAAACAAGGAAAACAATTGGCTCTTAAATAAAGAAAGAAAATTAAAACAAATAAAAATGATAACAAGATATCAATCAAAAGACATTGATATTCCCTCGAAAGGAGGCATGATAAAGGCATGAAAAAATACACAACCAGATAGAAGCAAACCTTATCCCAAAAGCAGATCCCCAACCACATACATAAATGTATTCCTACGTGACTCTAGTTTTACCACCTATCCTGAGGGCCAATCCACTCAAAAAGAACAAAAAACAAAATAATCGGCCCTCAAGGGGGTGGGTGGAATGAAAACATGATATTGCCCCTAAGAAGAGCAACCCGTGCCCAAGGGTATGCTCCCAAACAAAATCTCTGGTGTATAGTGGGCTTCCATCACCCCCAAGGGAGCAGATCAGCCTAAAATACTCAATGTGCCTAAAAGGGGGCAGAATAAAATGAAAATTGTTTCCCAAGGATCTCTTCCCTTCAAAACACAATCCCTGGTATCTAGTGGGCTTCCATCTCTCAGAGGGCAGATTGGCCTAAAAATGGCAGATCTGCCCTCAGGGGCAGTGTGGAAAGAAAATATAGACCCCCAAATGGAACATGACCCTTGCCTAATGGGTGGCTCCCCTTTAATAAAGTATTCCCTGGTGTCTAGTAGAAATCCACCCTCCACCACCCAGGAGGGGGAGTGGAATACAAATAAGAATCTAGGGTCCCTCCCTGCAACTTCAGAAAAATATTACTTCTGAGGACTAGTGGGTTTTAATGCCCCCTGGCTGAACTAGCTACCAGGGGGTCCAAAACATAGACAAAATATATTGCTCCCAAGGGAGCGACCCTTGCCCAAGGGTCCTCTCCCTGAAAATCAAAAAAATAATATGTGGCATCTAGTGGGTTTTGACCCACCCGGGGTAGATCATCCAAAAAACACAGCCGAACAAACCCCCAGAGGAGGCTGAAACATGCATAAAATATATTGCCCACAAGGGAAGCGACTCTTGACCCAGTGGCTGCTCCCCCCAAAAAGTCCTAGTGGACTACTGAAGTGCATGCCTTTCCCACGATGGTGGCTCCACCTGCAATTGTGGAGCAGGAATCCACCACAGACAGACACAAGGGGAAATGAAAAACTTTTTCCTTTTCCCCTATGTCTATCTGGCTATCTAAATCCTTCCCCACCCCCCGAGAAGGACTCGCATGCAAAAAGTTCTTTCTCATGGGCACACTGGAAGCAAATGTCTTTCAGCGCGTCCCCGGCACTATCTGATGACAGTGCGCGATGTCATCTGATCGCCGAAGGATGGTTGAGGTGGCAGCGGAAGCGTTTCTTCTGCCACCCCCAGTGGAGACATGTCACGAGGGCCCATTGGGGAGTTTCAGTGCTCCCAACATGGGTGGGTGCCAGGATTGCCTGGAGTCATCCTCAGCAGATGACCACTGTGGTTAAGGATGACTTCAGGCCATCCTGAGCACTCAAGCAGTTAAATACATTTATTCTAAAATATTATTTGTAATGAACAATTGCAAGATAATTAAAAGTACAATAGAACATATAACATATAAAAATATGTTTGTAAAATGTAGTGCAATTTTTAAGTGTAAAATTAATTTTAATTGAATATATATATATTTTTTATGTTTTTACTCTATATTCAGTTTTTAGATACCTTTGTGAATTTTAATGTTAATTGTAAAACTCTATTGTTGTAATCTATGTTACTGTTTCATATATTGTTTACCTTAAATAATTTTGTATTACGATAATTTTGATTCAATATTTTTTGCTATTTTAATTATAAGTGTAGGGTTGATGATATTTTGGAAAAAAAATTACATCAATTTTATTGTAGGTCAGCATTAATAATGTTGATATTCAATGGTCAATCGATGCATAAGCTATTCATGGCTATGTGAACAAGCAACACAAATGACTAAATGCATCATGCACTGAGTTCCTTGTGGGTCATGGTTTTATAAAATGTAAATTAATTCTATATAAAACCTTTCACTCCCCATATATTGTTTGCAGGATAATGCAGCTGGTATGTTTTACCTACTCAATTTAACAATCCCCTTCATGTGTTTGTGCCATACGGATTATGAGGGTTACATTCCTGTATGGCAACCCCAGAATCAAATACAGGTGTTCTCCTTCAAATGTTTCGGTCATCTGTTTTTGTTTTTTTCAGAAGCAGTGCAGCCTCTCTGTAAGCAATGCTTGGTGAATTAATCAACAAACCATGAGTATAAGTGCAAAATTATCCATTCCTGAGATATCCTGAGGAGGAAAAAGCATTCACCTCTATCTAGATGTTGCTTGTCATGGGCATTAAGAAAGTTGTTCCCAAATGTGGAAATTGTGGAGGAGTCAATCAAATAGTCACTTTTATAGTGTCCATTTAAAAGGTCATAGGAGGTTATTGTTCTTATTTCTGGATGGATAATGTTCCAGATTCTGGGGCAAATGCCTGAAAAGGACAATTTCAATGATATGCATTTATTCAGTTTTTGAATTTCGAGTAAGAGTGATTCTGTACTCCATTAGCTGCATTGGCTGTCCAAATCAATGAGCTTACTTGCAAGATAATTAGTGGTGCCTTCAAGTGCTGTTCTGTGAATAGTGCAGGCATGTTTGAAGATGCTTCTAGCCTCTGTTGGAGGCCAGTTCGGTGATTTCAAGATGGGAGAAATATGATTTCATTATTTGATAGACCAATCTCACAGCATTGCTTTCTAGCTGTGGAGATGGGAATTCATGCAAAAAACTAGCTTTTGTAGTTCAGTCATAAGAGCACAAGAGCTAGATCCACACCTTCAAAGTCCTTAGGAAGTATCTATTGTCTGATTTCTTTCAGGGTTTCAAGTTGTAGTTGTACTCCTTTGGCTTTGGATTGATTCCAATCTGTAAGTTATGGTGTTTCTCCTGTATAAACCACAGGGATTTCAGAGTCAATTATAAATGGGGTACCTTTTGGGAATAGGTTGTACTTTCAGCCAGATTTGCACCATGATGCTGCAATTGAAGTCGGTGATGATGAAGAATTCTGTTTTTAGTGGGTTGAGTTTCAAATGAGGTGAGCAGTGGTACAAGAATGCGTCTTGTTTAGAATATTCTAAAGATTTGCCATGTAGTGGGGAGGAATATTTATGGAAGTAGCATGTCATCAGTGTTGAGATGAAAGTGAAAGTTTGACAGATGATATGTGTTAGGTGTTCCATGTACATATTGGATAGGGTGGTATGAGCATTGAGCCTTGAGGGACTTTTTGGAGCAGCTCTGATGAGTTGGGGAAAAAGATGTTCAGCTGAATTACTTGGCTTCAGTTTTACAGGAAAGCTGTGAACCAGTTGAGTTCTTCCAACTATGCCCCTACTTTCATCTAGGATCTTCCCTATGTAGTTGAGGTCCACTGTGCCAAAGGTTGCAGATAGGTCTAGCAGCACAGCAAACAGGATTTGTCTTTGGCCAGGATAAGCAGGATGTCATCAATGATTTTTAGGATTGCTGTTTCTGTGCTGTGGAACAGCCCGGATCCAGACTGAACTTTATTTATCAGTTTTTTCTTTAGATGTAGAGTTTGAGCTGCAATTCAACACAACTTTCCAGGACCTTTACAAGGAAGAGAAGACTGGTTATAGGGTGGTAATTGCGTGGCTCTTCATTGTCTGCTCCTTTTTTTATGAGCAAAAAAATTTGACCAGGTTTGTTATATGGATGATTCCTTTCTTCATTGAAGAGTTTATGATGTTTAGACAAATGGGAGCTGTAAAGCTTTTAATTTTCTTTAAATATGGGGCTGGAATCAGCTCCCAGTTGTGGGATGTTTAGGAGTTGATGTCGATCAAGTTGGGTAGGTCGATATCCGAGAAGGAGTTTTAATTGTCCATGCATTTCATGGGAGGACTCATCTGGTCTAAGTTGTTCGACAAAAGGTGCAGTGAGAGTTTTTTTTTTTTAAATCTTAATAGCAACAAAATTAGGCAACTCTGTGCATTTGTCCTTGGTGGTTATGGGTACCATGGGGGATGTTGTAGTTATAGTACATATGATGCTAAAAGATGTTTTGGATAATGGTCTACTTTGTCAATACCCCTTTGAGTCCTCTTGTCATTTCCTCGAAGTCAATCAAGGAACTCTTGAGGCAGGCAGAGAATGGATACACTGGTATTCACCAATCCCTGGTGAAAGGTATTTGCAGTAATATAAAAAGGTTTAGTGTTCTGTGTGATGAGAAGGCTGTCTAAAAGAAGGAGATGGTCTGTCTCCTTTCCTCCTGGGCTACTTCCTTGTCATCTCAGGACCTTCATACCTACTGACTTGTTATTGTCATTTCAGCCTCACTCATCCTTCACTATTGGCCGCTTCAATGTTTCTTTCCGTCAATAGTTTTATTATCCTACACTTGCTACCACCTTGCCCTCGCCTAAGGAGATGACAGTATATACAGGTCCCATTAGTCGTAAAGCATCATATTTCGGAATACTCAAGGCCAGGTGGACCAGTAACATGTCTGGGTAAAGGAAGCAAAGTTATGTTTCTTTGAAAGTGTTTCTTTACAGCAAAAAAATTTGTTTTTGACTTTGAACTATGGTTTAGGACATTTCAGTTGGATCTTTTTTCTGTGGACTATGTGCTAGACTTTATGGTATTACAATTTTAGAAACGCTGGACTGTCATCACTTTACATCCCATCACCTGAGTTCCCATCTCATTTCACCTCTTTTTGATAGTATTTAGCATTTTTTACAAATATACATAAATGGACCATGTTTAGGTGTTCCTTTTGTGCATCTTAAATGAGAATGCCTGTTGATTTTGGTATGACTCTACTGTTTTCATTTTTTTTCAGGGATTTGTTGAAGGTGTGCTCCTTGTTCTCTGTCAATTAGTACAGATATCACATGTATCCCAACATGCCATGCCTACTCTTGTCCTTACACCTTAACATGTCTTTTTCATTTGCCTACAGAGCCTACCATACGCATTTACCCAGTCAATGAGGTCCCGTCACATTGTTTGTCCACTCCTTTGAAAGTGTGTGAAGGCAAACCAGGTAATTTTTCATTGTGGTGAACTAAAAAGTGACCACGCCTTCTGTGTTAATTTCCCCTCCCTCTTGAGTGACATGGTCTTTATTGTTAGTGATGTAGAGGCTCTTCTTTCTTACAGATGTTGTGCAGAACAAGTGTAAAGGGCAGCAACCTGGGTGCTGGTTGTATTTGTGTACCTATTGCTGCCTAGTGTGTGTAATTATGTGCAGGTGTAGGTGATTTTCTATTTTCCAGTTTCAGAATAATTTAATCTATAAATTTAACATGCCACCTAACTGGTGTATTTAGCAGTAGACCTTCCACCACATTTGCTTACTTTCAAGATGGGTTGTCAACTTAAGTCTGCACTTGGACATATTTCTAAGCCTGATGTTTGTGAATATCTCATGTTCACAATAGTACTGACATTTCTAGATGTACTTCTACCTGTGCGGAATATTCTGAACATATGTTTCACTTTGTGCTTGAGGCCCTATGTGTGGAAGGCAAAATCACACCGACTACATTGGACACATTCAAAGCAGCTGATATTAGAGCGTATACCCCTGCATAGAGTAATGACATAGGATTCCCTCAATGGTCAGTAAGCTTCTAGAAGTGTGTTCCTTTTTTCAAAAAACAAACGGAGATATTCCAATTTTTATGTATTGTCATTTAAACCATGCCAATCGTTGTTGATTATTTGGCTGCTCAGATTCTCAAAAGTGGTAACAATTACCTCTTGTTTTTCCTTTCATTCAGTATGTCTTGCTTAAAAAATGTTTGTTTTAAGGCATATGCGTACTTGAATATCTGATCTTCATCACATAGTTGCATCATATGTGCGATTCTGAAAGTGATCCTCTTTATTAGTAAAACTGTGGCACATTGATGAGATCTACCCATAGAGATAGTATCAAAAGGGTGGCAGGATGTTGACTCTCATATTGGAGCATGACATCTGTATCAATTACATTTCTATACAAGCCACTTTGAGGGTATCTCAGCAATGCCCATTCTTTGAATCCAGACAGCAGGGAAGGAGGAGGAGGAAGACCAATTTCGGTGAGGAGGAGAACCAAATGTTAATAGCTGAGTTGACAAAAATTAACATTGTCTCTTTGTCACCTCCAAATTGTCTTTAGGGAAGAATGAAGTAATTTGGAAATGCATACTAGAGAAAACAACAGTGTAGGGCAATCAAAGAGGTCAGTGATGGCGTTGACAAATGGTGGCATGACTATAAGTGCAAGACCAAAGAGAAACTGGCCAAGAACTTCAGGGCAGCCATAAGGAGCAGAGCCAGACCTGGTCTCCTGGACAACCTGAGCCCATGAGAGGAGCAGATGGTGTTACTCATCCCAACTGAGTTGGTGGCAGAAGTTTCCGGGCAGGACAGTGCTGCGGTTGAGTACCAGGAACAACTACAGGGTGAAAGAAAATGAGGGAACCTGGAGCATATCAAAGTGATTGGTGACACAACGCAGCACAGCAAATCATTTGGCTGTACTTCACTATGTGCATGTGAAAGGACAGTAATGTCTCACATATGAATTCTTGTATATCATAACTCTGAAATAATTTATCTCCAGCTCTGCCAACTTTCACTCATCTATGCTGGGTTTGTGCCGACTCAGCAAGTAGGATAACCTGAAGAACCAGGTGTACAGTAATTTGAACAAAAGCAGTTTTCACCCAGCTGTCCTGATGTGCTGACTGAGGTTGTTACATGTGTTGGAAGCCATATAAGAGACCAACCTACACTCTGTTGTGCTCATATTGTGTTTGGGGGTGGGAGTTAATGCAAGTGTTTCACAGCAGAGGTCCATGATTTTTTGTTTGGAACAGAGATGGTCTATGAGTAAAGTGAGGCCTGGGTCCTGTAGTGCATTGTAGATGTGGTGGAGTAGATTGAACTGGCATAGCCTCTGAATGGGGACACATTGTTGTATCTCAAGGAGGCAAGGGTTGATGTGTGCAGCAAAGGGAGGCTAAGTAATACTCGGGCACTGCTATGTATGATAGTTTAACAATAGTGCTGCAGCTGTGCAAAGATGCTGTGGTAGGAGGAATTTGTGTACTACAGTCTACATGTACAATGGGGCTGGGGGATCATGTCACAGATAGCAGGAGGGAAAAAGAAGAAAAGTCTGACTATATATATATATATATATATATATATATATATATATATATATATATATATATATATACACACACACAAATATATATATATATATATATATATATATACACACACACACACATATATATATATATTAAAAAAATATATATATATATATATGTATATATCTTATGATACGGGTGACATTAGTGTGTGAGATTAAGTACAGTGTCTAGGTCTGAATGATGATTGCCTGAGGAATCATGTACAAGTACAACTCAATGTGGCTGAGTATAGAGATTAGTGGGACAATGCAGATGAGTATGTTGGATCCAGATTCAATAGACTGCACTTGAGATTTTAAATTTAGATGTTCATACTTCCATTCAGAGATGGGGGTCAGTGTCTACCGTGCTGTACTCTGGAGTTGAATGTGTGTGCTAGGAAATTACCCGATATTAAAGTGAAATTAGTACCGGTCCAGACCCATTCCTACAATGTAGGAAGTTTGCTTGCTATGTAGAGTTACATGGATGTGTGACAACTGGGGCCATCTGTAACATCATGGAATCCATGGAGTGCAAGTTGAACTTCTACATAACAACAATGGGTAACCTCAATGGCAAAATTGTTGGCAAGTCACCAGACCCTTGACAGCGATTTTCAGGCTGCCTAAGTGCCACTTATAAATGCCTATGGGGACCGGGGAGCTACATCTTCGGCCCATAATGTTTGTGTGCCTTAAATGCCTCCCGTACAAACACCATAATGTGAAGGGGAGGCACAACACCCATCAGAGGATGAAGATGTGGGCTTTACCAGTTTTCAACTGAGATCTTCTCCGTGGAATTTGTCAGTGACTCCAGGCCAGTTTCATAGTGGCCCTGTGTTTGACATCATTCCACCTCTTTTGTCACCGAGTGCTGTACTCTTTGCTTGGGCACCTGTTGATTTTCACTACTTTTGGGTTTTAAAACACTCATACCTTCCTCCCTTGGCAATTTGTACCTCCTCACTAAAATTCTGCTCAACTATACATGTTGAAAGACATGGCTCCGAAATAGACTCTGTATTGACATCCTTTCCTCTCAATCAATGTTCATTTTGGTGTCCCAAACCCTGCAAAGATTCTCATGCTGACCCACCCACGTTCGAAAATAAAATCACTCCTATAAACTAAAGTGTTGTACGTCTGTTGCAGAAAGGCCTACTTATACCATGGTGGAAATGTATTAAAAAAACACTTCTTAGCATCACAAGGAGAGTGAGCTAAAGTCACTATCACCTGCTGTTTTGCGTTATGCACCAATATCAAGTACATCCACTGCGATTGCATTAAGCAGAAAGTCTTACCTCTCTATTGCCTGTCATAGTGTGACAATAAGCTTCAGCTACTTAACTGGCACACAGTCAAAAGCCCTTCCTAAGCACACAAATGCCTTTTCTGCTAAAAATGGGGCCTGAGAGGCACATGAGCCCATAACACTGTTCTATTCATCCACATATATCTAGCTTATTGAACATGACAGCATGATCTAACACATATGATGGCCTCAATGTTCACACTGAAGAGATTCTAAAGTACATAAATTATCATATTTGCACTGATAATATGCAGATACCTATGCCCTTACCGCTTCTTAATTTGCATCATTCCTGTGCCACACAGGGATGTACAAGGTCAGTCCAATACCTCGGTTATGAGTATGCATAAAATGCATGGTATTATTTTGAGATTCTCAGTCAACTGATAAATGGTGTGTAAAGTTACACTGGGATACACAGGGTAAATGTGTTCCTCTGTCCCTGTGAGGCCTCGTGTTGTGAATGTAGCAACACATGACATCAGTTGTGCAATATACACACATAATAATGCATAGGATCCAGAGCAGAGAACCAGGGACAAAGCAACACCTCCCTATGGTAAGAGTATATGAGAGACTAATGTTTTTTCAAACTTTGCAAGTAGTTGCACAAAGTTACATGCATGTAGTGCCACATTTAGCAAGTTATCCATGCCAATGGTGATTGGGGTTCTTCAGGCTGGCAAGGACACACAAATTATTTGTAACTAGCTTACAACAATGACCTACTTGCATAATGATGCAAGGGTGTGTGCGTTAGTTACAGGCACCAGTGTGTGGCCCATGAGGTTGAGGGATGTGTGTCTGCTGGTGTAGTCGCTGTGGCCTTTGGTTAGGGTGGCAGTTGCTGGCTTGGGCCACCCACGGTAGGGTTTATGGCTGACGTAGTGGTGGCTGATTTAGATTCCCCATGTACATTCCAGGGCCCACAGTCAGTGCTCATTTGTACAGCTTGCCCATCTACCTGTAAGCCTTAGTGAAGTTTCAGATTAGGTAGTAATGGTCCCTGCTCATTATCAAAGGCTTTGCCTTCTTCAGCTGTCATGTTATCTAGGGTGATAATGTAAAAACAGTCTTAGCTCAAGCTTTACATGTACATGATGTGTGTGAAAATAGGCTGACATTGTAACACAATCATATGTGCCTGACCAGACCAACTCCAGAAATTGATATGGATCTATGGACAACATACTGTCACTACATAGACATCCCCTACTTGAGCAAAGAAAACTGAGTCAGGTACCATCTGAATAGGTGCACAGTATAGTAATGTAGTCACAATGAGATTACAATCATATCAATGATTAACACTCATGATGATATGCCAAATTTAAATTGGACACATGGTCCAGGAATTGAAATTTTGGGTGCTGGGATTACATCATGCAAGTGGGCTGATCCTTGCTCATCAATGTTGGAAAATGGGCTATTGGTAAGGGCAGGTAAGTACCTACACTTAGCAATGGCCACTAACCTCCACTTAGGTCCGGTTAGGTCTCAGTAAATTAAACTTACATCAGCCCTTTGTAGCTTGGCAAAGAGCGACTAAGCTTAATTTATGAGACAAAGCATAAAGCATTCAAATATCACAAAACAGTAATTAAACAACACACAGGAAACAGTTTAAAAATCCAAAATCTATTTATAAATAATAGGAAATATGTTTTGCTTTGAAATTACACCAAAATTAATAAAATCGGATGAGGGGAACCGGAGATATGAATTTTTAAAGAATTATTGCTTTCTAGTGCATAGAAACAAAAAGCGCCAATCTGGTCATCTGGTCTCACCTCGACCGGGGCAAAGTCAAAGTTTATGGCCAACCGCGATGGAGCCCGGCTCGACTACAGCCCGCGGGAGGCCACGGTCAAAGGTTTACCTTAGGACTTAGTCGTTTTTCTGGAGATTTTCTTCAGCGGGAGGAACCTGCCAGTCCAATCCGACCTCCTGCAACCTTTCCTCGGATATGCGTTGCGGAAGCCCTTGGTGGAGATTTTTACCTTTGGAATTTTTTTCGAGGTAAAAATCCTTTGACCGGGGCAAACCTGAATCTTGACCTGACGTCCTTGGAGCTCTCTTCGGATACGCTGTCTGGGAGGTCCAGGTCAACTTCCTACCTTCGGACATAGTCACTTTTTTGGATATTTTCTTCACTGGGATGAACCTGAAAGTCAGGCCGGGTCGCGGTTGAGGCAAGCCGGCTAGAGTTGCCGCGGTGGGTCGGTCCCTCTATGGAGATTTTTTCCAAAAGTTCTCCAAACTTCTGGATCTTCTTCTAGATGTTCTTTTAAGGTTCTTTTGAGGTCCATAGTTCACCCCAAGGTTCCAGAAGCACTGAGATGCTCTTTGGGGATGTGGACTAAAAATCCCAGAATGCCCCTGGTGCAAAATCCTCTTTGGCCACTGGACAGTGGTCAGCTGGTTGGTTTCTTCAGGAGTTGGAGCAGGGGACTCTGGTAAGCAAGTCCCTCCTTGAACCAGTTGAAGCGAGGCAAAGTCCTTCTTGTGGTGAAGCCCAAGTGTGCAGCTGGTGCAGTCCTCCAGAGTGCAATGTCCAGGTGCAGGCCAGGGGTCCAGCAGGGCAGTTCTCTTCTTCTGTAGTTCTTCCTTGTTGGAATCTGACAGGGATCTGAGTTGTGGGTGCAAGTCTGCCAGTTTTATCCTTGCTCCTGGGTGAAAAACAGGGGGGTCCTGGTTTTCCAATCAGGGGCAGGGTCCTTCCCCCTGTGATGACCACTTCCTGGGAAGTGTGGCAAAAAATCAACCCCAGGGAGCAACATTCCTCAAAAGTCCATCATGGCTGAAAGTGATTTTTGGAGGTTACATCTGGCTGAGCCCACCCACTGGTGTGGCTAAAAATTCTAAACACATCCCTCTCCTGCCCTCTCCTAATCTAATCAAGGGGGCACCTAATTGTCTGGGTTTGCAGGATGTGAGGGTGTTGCTGGGTTGCTCCAAATGTCCTTCTATGCCTTTGAAGACCAGTTTGGCACCCCTCCCCCTGCCTGCTTCCCCATGTGCTGAGGGGAGATCTCCTCCCCAGGCACATATCTTAGTGTTTTGCCAGGCCACTTCACACCTCATCAAGGCAGCCTGGCCAGGCTGCCAGACAGAGGCTGGCCAATCAGAGCAAAGCAGCAAAAACACTGCAGGGCTGAAGTTGGCAAATTTCAGGTAAAGTTTAAAACTCTTTTCCTGAACAAGTTATATTAAATCCCACAACTGGAAGTTGTAGGATTTATTATAACAATTAATTTGATACAAAACTTGTAGTATCCCTTACTTAAGGCGATTTTTAAAATTAAAATAAAGTCTCCCCATTCTAGCCTATAGAGGCCATTCACTACAATGAGGGAAAAACTAATTTGGCTGTTTTACCTCACCAGGGCTTATAAAACTATTTTTATAAGGCCCCTGCTTACAGTTACATGGCACCCAGCCCTAGGGGCACATAGGGCACACCTTAAGGTTAACTTATATGTAAAAATAAGATAGTTTAAGACTTTGGAACTCATTTTAATTCCTAAGTCGAATTTGCATGTAACTTTAATTTAAGGGCAGCCAGCAAGGTAGGCCAGCCTTTAAAATGACACTGGGCACCTCAGCAGTGCACCTATGGGGGCACTACCTATGCTGGGGTCCCTAAACCTCCATGCCCTGTCAAATATTAGGGACTTATGGGTAGGTTAATTTTGCCAATTATAATTAGCCTAATTTGCATATCCACTTTACACAGAGCACTGGCTCTGGGACTGGTAAGCAGTACCCAGGGCATAGCCAAGAGTCAGTAACCACCAGTACCTGTCCAAAAAGTTTGGGGGTTGACCAGGGCAAAAAGGAGGATTTTTCTACAATCAACATAAGTGAACATGGTTAAATTGATATGTTTCTGTATACACTTTGTACCAAGTTTACATTTGTCTGCACACATAAATTACACAATGCATCTCAGTAGTGTGTATGCATGCTCAAGTACTCATATGACCAAGAACTTTGTTGCAGAAAATGCAGAGACCCTTGCACCATGACTCTGAGAGAGGCTCAAGTGACCCTGAGCCTGGATTACAAAAAGCTATAACTCTAGGTAGGCTAAGATATGAAGATCTAGATGTCCATGAGAAAATGTACAAACTCAAGAACAGACTCACATTTAGCCATGTTTTTATGTTGTCTATCATGGGTGAAATCAATCAATTGTGAAGAATTTTGCCTATTACAAAAACAAATACAACATCTATCATATTCAAATTTGGTTACAATGTGATGGCCACTCTCTATGTTATCCTAGTATTTCAGATATATACAACTTCAAGTAGATGTTGATGGCAAAACCTGCTTTTTTGAAAACCTAGCAGGCACTTTGGCATTCTGCAAAAAAAAATCCAAACACCATACTTCCCCTGGACGTGGAGCACAGGACCCCCCTTCCCTTCAGACTCACAAATTGCTGCCAGCTTAGAACTATTCCTCCCAGACTGAGATGTCTTCCTACTTTCCATAAGTACTTATTACTTCTCTGTATATTCTGCACTGCTTGGTTGAATGCCACCTGCCTTTGTCCGTTACAATCCCAGAGACGCCTCAAGCATGGGGTACATGTGTGGCCTATATTTTGTCTTCAAACACAGTCCTACAACTAGGGCCACCTGCCACAATATTGCTACTCCCTTGCAGTTTATACCACACCACCTTTAGGAGACACCGTTGTTTTTCTTCTTTGGTATTATTGGGATTTGAATGACATGTGCTCGCCAGGTGTGGGTTGGGGTGGATGAATAGTATTTGTTGGAATGTTTTTTTTATGGCTTACTGCATTTATACAACACAACAATTACATACCTGTCTGACACGCCACCGCCCACCTAATTACCAAGATGTCGGTCACATGTAACACTGGGAATTGAATTGCATACATCACCTTTCTGTCCCGGAACCTCCGAGGACTAAATCATCCACGCATCCACAGTATTTACATAGACCTGGCATCCAGATAGCCTTCTTAAAGGAAACTCATTTATCACCCATGCCCGCAAACCCGTTCGCAACAACTTGGGGTCCACATTGACATTTATTGAGTAATAGCGCCTACTCACGAAGAGAATGTATGCTGATTCATAAAACCCTACCTTTCTACCCTCATGCCACCTGTGCTGACAAATGGGGCAGATTTGTGTTAGTAGCTGATCCCCTAATGGGAAACCGCATATTACTAGTCAACATCTATGCTCCAAACACGGACACACCAGATTGTTTTCAGACAATACAGACCCTAAGTAACTGCATGGAAGCTGACCCCATTAAACTGGGTAGAGAGTTTAATATCCTCATGGACCCCATGCTAGATACCAGGGCTCAGGACCCTGTTGGTAAGCCTTGTTCGCTGTGCATACTAGAGGGGATCATCAGCAACTACACTCTCATAGACCCCTTCCTGATGTTCCTATCCCATCCAGACACAGTAAAACCCCAAATAATGTCCTTTATAACTATAACTATCCCTAAAATACTAAACCCCAAATAGACAAGCTCCCAAGAATACAGAGAAAAAAATATTGTTAAAGCAATAATAGTGGACAAAAAAGTATTGCAAGACAGGGACAGATCACACACTGACAAGACAAAAAATTAATCACAGGTATGGAAACTCTCAGAAACAACTCCAACACTCAGTACAAGCTAACGGAGAGTAAAAGAAAGTGAAAGTAAATTCACACTTTCTAGTATATAGCCTGCCACATCCATTGAGTCATTTCATAGGTGTATCTTTGACAATTGCATCATTTGTTTATAATGCATTGCTACTGAAATAGGCATTGCGTGATGAACGCCCAGCTCATTAGCACTTCTGCCGTCACTTCAACACATTTGCGTAGATGCTCGGCTTATGATAGGTGCAGCTGGGGTGATGCACTGCCCAACAGGGGCGATTCTTGAGTTTTAAGTTTGCTTACGTGTGACATTTCAGTGGTCTTACATGTGACATTTTGAGTGACATTTTACTGTGAGGGGAAGAAAGTAATTAGTCATGTAATGAGACTAATTTTCAAAATTACTTCCTTTTGTGGTTTGTAGATGTTTTTGGTGGACTTAGGTGCCTGTGGTTATTTAGGAAATTTGTCATAAATAGGTTAGTATACTCAGAGTTACGTGGTACTTGGCAGAGCTGGGGACTGCAATGACACCACTTGTCATTTCTGACTGACAGAGGGCAGTGTCCAGGTGGTGAATCTGGGTTGTTGTAATTCTTTCATGCCCCTGTGACTTCATGATAGGTGGGCCAGCACATGGGCTGTGGAGTCAATCTGAGTTCAAGGAGTTCATGTGCATTGCTCCTCAACCACTCAGGGAAAAAGCAAGCAACATGGCAGCACAAAAAACAGAAATCATGAGCTGTCTGATCTCATATCATTTGTCACAGCTTCTACAAGGATACACACCTGAATGTCCCCCACAGTCATATGTGCAATTCAAGATTGCTCCTGGGGCCTATGACCCACTCTATTGCATTCCCTATTCTACCAAATATCTTTTTTCATTCAGTCTTTCAGGAATCCTTCCAATAGGTGTGTTACAGATGCAACTCACAGATAGGAAAGCACAGAGACAGGCTGACTCACTCATACTTGAGTATGTGCCCCCAGCTTGCAGAATTACTTGAGTTTCTTAATC
The DNA here is from genome assembly GCF_031143425.1 of Pleurodeles waltl. Classification (NCBI taxonomy): domain Eukaryota; kingdom Metazoa; phylum Chordata; class Amphibia; order Caudata; family Salamandridae; genus Pleurodeles; species Pleurodeles waltl. The sequence continues at coordinate 800,650,115 of NC_090444.1, read as the reverse complement.
CAAATATTGTATTTCCAATGGTTACCATGAGAGTGTCAAACAGCCATGTCTTTACAAACCAATCTAGGCAAGGTCCTTCATGTAATGTGGTGTCGAAGACACTTCTGCACTCAGGACTATGGAGGTCATTCTGACCCTGGCGGTCCAAGACCGCCAGGGCCACGAATGACGGAAGCACCGCCAACAGGCTGGCGGTGCTTCCAAGCCCATTCTGACCGCGGCGGTAAAGCCGCGGTCAGAAAACCGGGGCCGGTGGTTTCCCACCGTTTTTGCCCCGGCTGGGCGAATCCGCCAGGGCAGCGCTGCAAGCAGCGCTGCCCTGGGGATTCTGACCCCCTTACCGCCAGCCTATTTCTGGCGGTTTTCACCGCCAGGAAGAGGCTGGCGGTAAGAGGTGTCCTGGGACCCCCTAACAGGGCCCCATGAAGCTTTTCACTGTCTGCCTAGCAGACAGTGAAAAGCGCGATGGGTGCAACTGCACCCGTCGCACCGCCGCAACACCGCGGCTCCATTCGGAGCCGGCTCCTGTGTTGCAGCCCCCATTCCCATTGGGCCGGCCGGCGCTAACTTGGTTAGCGCCCGCCGGCCCAGCGGGAATGTCAGAATGGGGGAAGCGGTATTTTGGCCGCATGGCGGCCAAATGCCGGTTCCCGCCTGGCGGACGGCTACCGCCGCCCGCCAGGGTTGGAATCAGGCCCTATATGTATGACCCAATGTGTGTGGTACTTGCACAATGCACTATGGTAAATGGACAATACAAATCTATTTGTTTAATCTTTGAACCAGCAAGGCCACCTTGTGTAGCCCTGAGAAGTGTCATTAATCTTGAGTGACACAATGCATTGCAAATGGCTGCATTGCCTTACTCTGCACCTGAGAGAGGCTCCTTGGCCATTGCATAAGTATACCCATTCACATCCCACGGTTTTAGAGGCATTTCCCAGACTTCCCAAACTAGGTGAACCTGGAAATGCATCAGTAAATATAATCTTCCCAGGAGTGGCATTACAAGGAGTTAAGGGCCAGATGTATGAAAATATTTTGCACTCGCAAACGGTAAAATCGGCCGTTTGCGAGTGCAAAAGAGTGGTCTGCAATGCATGAAAGGCATTCGCAGACCACAAAGTAGAAATCGCAAAAATTGTGTTTTTTTGCGTTGCAACCTGGATTTTGCAAATCGCAATTTGCGATTCGCAAAATCCAGGTCGCAAGGCAATGCTGCAAAAAATCGCAAATTGCGATTTTTCGCAGAATGGTATTTTACACTTGCAAAATACCATGATCTGCAATCAGGTGCTAACCTGGTGCAAAATTCAAAAATGCAGTAAAACTGCATTTTTAAATTTAACATGTAAAGCACACATGCCCTTTTGGCATGTGTGTACCTTACATGTTAAAAAAAAAGGATTGGGGTGCAGGAGAGGGGGCCTTAGGCCCCCATCACCCTGGCCTTTTGCATTTCCAAAATTGCGATTTCTGGTTCAGAAATCGCAATTTTTAAAAAATGCAAAAAATTTGCAGCTATGGGCCAACAGGCCCATAGCTGAGAATGGGGCCGGTATCGCAATTTGCGATTCGGTAATAGCATTTGCGATTTTTAAGAAATCGCTATTACCGATTCGCAAATGTGATACATGGCCCTTTGCGAGTCGGTAATAGCGATTTCTTAAAAATCGCTATTACCGAATCGCAATGGGCCGTGTTCATACATCTGGCCCCAGGTCTTTAAATCCCAAGGTCTGTGTTCAACTGCTTTGGTTTTGGAATTTCTTTTCTTTTATCTGATTTGCTACTTTACAAATAGCACAAACCCCAAAGAAGTTACTGGAGTGCTTCATAGGCACGGAGAGATGGGGCCAGATGTATCATCATCCTGGTTTGCATTTCCTAAATAGCGATTTTTAAGAAATCACTACTTAAGGAATGCAAAATGAGATGTATGAAAATTGCAATTCGGTAGTAGCGATTTCGTAAAATTGGCAATCACTATCACCGAATCGAAATTAGGGAATGGGACTCCATTCATCCCTATGGGCCTGTAGGAACATAGGTGCAAATGGTTTTGCATTACCTAATTTGCGAAATCCTGTTAGGAATTCACAAATTAGGTAATGCAAACCTCAGGGTGCTGGGGGCCAAAGGCCCTATTTGATGCGCCCCCAAAAAATGCCCTTTTGTCATTTTTATAAATGCATTTGTAATGCATTTTTAAAAATTGCACATGCTTAGCGCAGAACTTGAGTTTGTGGTAATTGCATTTCCTTAATGGCGAATTCGCATTTAGGAAATGCATGATACATGTGAATAGGTAATCGCAAATAGGTATTCGCTATTTGCGATTCTCTCTTTAGGGAATCACAAATTGCAATTCCCTAATCGGAGTCGCAATTTTAAGGAATCGCTATTTTTGCGATTCCTTAAAATTGCACTGCAAATTCCTTTCATAAATCATGAAAGGCGATATTGCTTTTAGAAATGGTGGAATTTTGCGATTTGCACCGTTTGTGAATGCAAAATCCTTTGATACATCTGGCCCTAAGTGATTTGCTCAGAAATACAAGAGGTGCCTCCCACTAAGACTCACACCCTGATTGCAACAGCACTCAAAAGCCCCTTGGGGAAATGTGCACTCACCAGTCCACCTGGGGCCGAATCAGACATTGACTATAGTGCTCCCTTTTGTTGCAGAGACCAGCACTTATTTTCCTAACATTAGATAAGTTGAGTGTGTGGTCACTGGACAGATAAAAGTGCACCTCAATTTATCTCTCAAAGTTGTTTTTTATTGTATTCCTGTGCCATGTTTACTCAGCGTGGGCCACTAATGTGTCATTACATTCTTTGAAACTTGCGGGTTTTAAAGCTTTCGTTCATCCTTTCTCATTATTAATGGCAGGTAAAGTTTTATTTTTTAAGATTGCCACGAAGACCAGCCAAGTTCTGACATCTCTATCAAGCTTTCCTACAACGTTTCCCACACATCATACAAACAGTCACAAGATGCTTGGGCTGGTGATGAGAATGTCTGAAAGGCTTTATTTAGAAAGGGATCTGCTTCTGGAAGGAGCCAGGCCACTTGCACAGCATCAGATTCATGTGACCTTAGTGGGCAAATGAGCACATGTGGTGAGGTAAAAACTGCTTGCCTTATTTATATCAATAGAGCAAGAATAGACGTGACACCGGGTTGCATGCAAATGCAAATGCACTGTTGGAAGTCAGCAAGAGGGCACCAGACCTCTGTCACAACAGTCCCTTTTAAAATGTGCTATCATTCGAATCCCTTTCCTTTAAATGGCAGAGGTTACAATCTGAGACAAACGTTGGCACAGCCAATATGAAATCTATTGGTTTAGTCAATGTTCTTTAGACATGTCACAATAGGTTTTTTTTAAACTTTAAGACATGTTGCATCACACTTAGCACTGTTGTGTGACATGTCTAAAAAACATTGACAAAACCAATAGATTTCATAGAGGTAAAATCTATTGGCTTTGTCAATGCTTGTTTAATGTGTGCAGAATTCTGCAGGACACAGATGGTGTACTATGGATCACAGGATACTTTGATTAGCAGGAAGGCGTACCTTCTTGCACAAATACATTCCTGCATGCAATACAAGCATATTTGCTCAATGGTGCATGTGTGTCTGTGTTCGCACTAGGCAGCCAAAACAGAACTGGCACAGAGGAAAAGGCAGGAATGATTTACATTTTATTAGATGCAGCACATTACTTCCCTTTTGCTTTCACACAAAGCCATGTAGTAGGGAGAATATCTGTGCTGCATTGTGTGGCCCTGCTCATTGTATGCCCCTCCTTTCACAGTTTCAGGACACTGGGAGCAATACTGTGATCTACATGTATTGACTGAACACAAACATCATGACTTGCAGTGCACACACTCAGTCATCACAAGCTGTCTGGTTCTACACTACCTTTGGACTTTGCTAGAATGTCTGAAGATGAACACACTCTATCGGCACACATACTCCCACCATGTGCACACTGTTTCACATAGGAAACCTATGTGTTATGTTTGTCTTGTACAGGCACATGCTTTTGGCACATGGTTTTATTATGCCCACATATTTTGATGAGCATAAGGGTTGATCATAACACACAGCAACAGACCTTTTGAATAGGTGAGTGAGCCAGCAGATCTCACTGCAGAGAACTAGGGTCATACGGTCATGTTTACTACTACTGTTCATGCTGCCAAACGTATTTGAGCAATGTCTAACTCCTGTCAAAGGCAGTAGCAGTACATCAACTTTGAGAGCATATCTTTGTGTGGCCCTCCATTGTCCAAGACAAATGCAATCCATGACACAGTCCTTTGTAATGGCCCACACTCAAATGTCATTTTCCCTTTGATGATACAAGATTTGTGATCCCTCAACTATGTACTTGTAAACTCAGAGAAGGGGTAAACTACTCTTACAATGCAGACTTAAGTTAAAATCCAAATTGTTCCATCACACCATGCTTAATTTGTTAGTGTATGTACACACATTTTTGTGTGACTTTGACATGGGCACTTCACACTTTTGCAATCTCTGTATTCTTCAGGTGTTCTTCACAGTGACTACTTTCCCTTTTTTTTGTTAAAGTGCTGCCGATTCGACTACCTTGCAAACGGTTGGCTTTCACGTTCGCTGATCATTATTTCTATTGTGGGCGGATGGGGACTCTCTTTTTATGAACTAATGAAATGAATTTGACCTGAATAGAACCCATCATTTATGGTTATAACAATTTACAGATTTAGTTACTTCTGGGTGGGTACAGAAACGCTATTTCTTTATGATGCCCATGATGTCACCAGTCCTTATGAATGATTTCATGTTTGTATAAACAAGACGAAACAAAAAAGGTTACCAGTTTGTCTTCCAAAAATATTGTTGTGACAATATTTATCTATCCTTACGATTACTGTCTATGTACAGCGTCAGCTTTAGTCCCAGGCATGTGTTTTCCCAAGAAGCTGCATCTCGAACTTGGGGATGGTAAGCCTGATTTTTTAATTTGTTATGTGAATTTTCACGAACACTTTCATCACTTGTGTACACTATTTCCCATAGGATGGGTGTTATTGATATTTTGGGTATTGCTGATTTACTCAACCCTTTGTCTTTCAGGGCAACCTATTTTGACTTAACCAGTTTACTCAACGTAAGTGACTGTGTCTTAGTCCCCATATTAGGGTTCATATGTAGTTATGTTATTTGGAGAAGTTGTTATTTTTCTTTTGGTCCTGATGAAGCGTCGATGGATCCGGCTGGACCACTAGACGCGAAACATGTTGACCTATGATTAGAGTTTCCATGACAGTTTCAGGCCTCTTGTGTTTAATTATTTTTTTAGAGTAATTGAGCATTACCACTCAAATGTTACTTTCTGCTTGGTTTTAATCTTGGCCTTGGTTTCATTCGAACTGATTAAATTTATGATGTGTCTTGAGATGAAGAACCAATTTTAATTTTTTTCTCTCCTGTTTCTCTTGGTGCCTGTAATAAGGTGTCCTTCTCTATAGAGTTGAACACACCAGTCACTATAAGAGTAGCACGGCTAAGAGCCCCCCTTTAGGGAGCCCGTCATGCATTGCAGTGCCGGCCTGACGAGGAACATTCCCAATGATGAAGCCAGACATCCATTGTGATGCGTGAGGGCTCTTGCTCCTGAAGAAATAGGTCCCCTGGAGTTTTTCAATTTCTTGGAATAGTGTACCTTCATGTTTTTGTGATTATCATTATTGGGAGACTGTACACTGGACCACAAACCTCCCGGTCCCTCCCCCCCTCTTCAGTCTTGATATGTGGGTACCTAGATTGTCAGTATGTCTGAGACATATGTGTATTTTCTAATGTTGGTATCATATTGATACACGCAATTTACGTTACACATGAATGGGACCTACATTTACATTGCATGACAAAAATGAAATTTACAACTACTTATTCCAGTGTTGCTCCAAAAACTATGTTTTTAACATTCAAGTGTTCTGCCATGTGTGACACATTGGAATAGTTCACAGTTTGTTTGAAGTTTAACTGACACTGAGACTGGGTACACCACCGAAGAAACACATATCTCACACATAACCATCATATTCATTTTGTACTAATATTAAGTTGTCTTGTCTTGTCTACCACATGATTTTTACCTTGATTTGTTAAGCAGAGCAGATAATGTTGTTTAGTCCATTCAGACAGTGTGGGATGACACAATACTACACACAGATGTTCTGTTGCTACTGCCATTGCTGTATTAGTGAGGGCATAACCAAATGGAAAATCATTGTCTACAAGTTGCAGTAAGTTGTTCCCACTATGTGCACATGACACTAGAGGCCATATGCTTGACAAAGTGACACAGTGTAGCACAGCAAGTGGCCTTACGGTGCTGCACTGTGTCACTGGGAAAGGATATGAATGCACAGTATTTAAGCCATACGGTTCATTCCTGCCCTTTCACCCTGCACTGGCACACTTTGGTCTGCCTAGCACAAACAAAGTCACCCTTACACCATGGTGCAAGTGTGCCTGCTTCAAATGCATGACTGTTTTGGTGCAGGAATGGGCACTTCTGGCACATAAACAATTCACAGAGGCATATTACTCTATGTGAGCCACAAAATACAGCATGCAGAGGAAGCGGAAGTGACTTGCGTCACTTATCCTTGTTACTCATCACTTAGGAAAGCATATTTATTGTATGCATTCCCAGGTTACCCTGTTTGGTATACATGACATATGACATCAGTAATTGGAATTTGCTTTTATACAACCACATCTCCCTTACACACAGTACATTGACACAGCATTTTGAGTTGTTTTGCATTACTCCAGATTTTGAACGTCATTCCAAGCCACACAAAGCGGCTTTACATTTCTTCAAATATGAGACTTCACGGTTTGCATCGCACATGTTCCTCAATGCATAGTGAAAGTATGAGGCACACCTCTGGTACATATACCCCAAGCTCCATTGACAGACAGAGAGATGGATATTATCACATACGTTTCAACATTCTTGTTGGTATGTTGCATACTTCAGGTTTACTTGACAACAAGTTGGCCATTTCTGGAAGCGCTCGTTGTTGACACTGTGCTGGAAGAAGTAGGCATCATGCACACTTCTGGATTACTTGGCCAGCACATTGGTGAACATCCTCAGATGACCCAGGATGGTCTGGACATTGATAGAGTAGGTGTGCTTCAGGTTCCTCTACAGGTGGGATGTTTCGGCAGGGGTAACCAACCACCGTTGTGTGCAGTCCGTGGCACCTAACACATGGGGAAATCATGTAATGGCATAAAAGCCTTTCTTGGTTTCCAGCTGTTGTTGGTGGGTCTTGGGAAAGAGGAAGGACTGTGGTGTGAGCCATATGATGGCATCCAGGACAGAGGGTAGGGAGGCAGAATATTGTGCCTGTGACATTCCTGCACTCTTGCTGTTGTGACCTGGAATTAATCAAATGCAAGCTTGTGGAACACAGTCATCAGTCTGACCTGTGGAGGAATGTTATTGGGCCTGGCAATTGGTGGCAGGAGAGTTGACTCAATTTTGTGAAGCAAGTTAATGACAGACTCCCTCCAGAGTCTGACCTTATCATCCCTGAGGTAGATGAGGGAAATGTGCTGCCACAACACATGCTTCCTCCTCTCTGCCTATGTGTTGGTGGTCTCCTTGGGACTCCAAGCTGCAGGAGCACAACCTCCTTGGCATACTCAAGCTTTTCAAAGTGTTTAGGATGCTCAGAGTTTTATACCTAAACCACTGTATCATTCCGACACCTGGATTGCTGATGCATAGATTTTTGTAAGCTTTTCTGGCTTTGCACACCACATCCAAATTATGCATATTGCCAAACTCATAAATATCATTGCATTAGATTTGCAGGGGAACACCTACCTTGCATATTTTAATTTAAGCATGGTGAAACTGGCTTAGCTCCAGCTTTTGCTTGGTGCAAGCTGTAAAAAATGAATGGTGCCATCTGGCAAATGCGTCATCTTATAAATATGTAGTACTGCTTATGCTGTCATTGCGTCCAAAGTTCTGGTTCAATGCAGGTGCAAGCCTCTCCTAACTATCCCCACCATATAGCAGTAACTTAGGTCACAAACACCCTATAGGATTAGAGTACACATACATAATGCATAGTTGACACCAACCTTGCAGTTGCGGGAAAGAGAATTCTATTTAGTGAAGATGTAATAAAAATCTATCACAATGCATTCCACAAACTGCAGGGAGTGAGAGATACAAGTATATTGAGAACAAAATATACTTTCTCTGTACAATTCCAAAAAATAATACAGACAAAAATATAAATCTCTCGGCAGAATGAAAGTGTATTTATGAGTCCCAAGAGTTAGCACGAATTGCTCAATATAATGTACAAAAGCACATAGTATAGATATGTTGGTTTGCATGAGCTCTCTAGGTACACAAAAAACACTGCTTGAAAAATCAAACTATCAGACTTAACTGCATACAGAGTGGAGAGCAGCAGCTTTTTTTAATTCATGCCATGATATTTTGAAATTAAATCATACAGTATGTAAAAGGGAGTATGTTTTCTAAAGAATAAAGTCAAACAGGGTAGGATCCAGGCCCAGTTCAATGACTCTGAATCTATGAGGGCCATGAAGAAGATTGGGGGGTGGACAAAAATCAACAAAGGGTTTCAGAAGAATATCAGGTTTAGGCACTGAAAACGTTTACATGTATACAAAGTGAAACATCTCTTTAATAATGCTGGGTCTATTGGACAGGTCCTTTGACTAGGCCTAGTGCTCAATGCCCTATTTGTAATGTGATTAGAGGTACTGGACAAAGGTGCAGACCATGCTCCATGTTCAGCCTCCAGGTAATGGGGAAGGCTAATTGAGACCAGTGACTGCTAGGCAAACATGTGACCTTGCATTATTGTTTTCGCAGCCATATTTCAAAAGAATGATGCCATAAGATATCAGTCATTTAGTTTTTCATAACAAAAAACAAATACACCACCACTATGTATATTTGCTATTGGCCAATAAGAAGACCACATTGTAACATAATTAACTAATGTATAAGAACTATCATGCAGTACTGTTTCAAATATATATCTTCCTGCTGTAAAAGACTTGCAATGAAAAGCATGTGCACTAGATGAGGGACTAGGGTGTTCTGGTGACATTTACAAACCACTGTGCCTCCTGGCTGATGATCATGTCAAGAGAACCCGACATCAGTGTTATAGGAAGAGAGATGTGCTGCTGGACTTGGCCCTCCCTGCAGGACCACCCCCAAATGTTTTGCCTTCATCCTCCTATTTTTCTCAACTCATTTTTATAGGCCTTAGGAACTGGGCACTTTACCCCTGCTAGCCAGTGCTAAAGTGCTTGTGTTCACTCCCTATACATGGTAAAATTGGCTTACAAAGTATACCATATAGGCAGGACCTGTACATTAGATGCTATCAGTTAATGTTGTAGTATTTTATATTGTCTATACCATTTTATGGTATACTTTTATGGCACAAGGTTGTACAAATAAAGTTACTTGAAGTGAAATTGAAATGCTACTAGTGGGCCTGCAGCATGTACTGAGGCACCCACTTCAGTATCACCCCAAACATGTTCTAGCTCTGCCAATGCAGCCTATATGCAGTTTCAAAGTGCCAGTTTGACTTGACAATCTAACCCCCTTATCAAGCTTAAAGGTCCCTTTTTATTTCATCCAAGTCATACCTAACCTAGGACCTAGACAGACCAAAGGTAAGGGTGCATTTAATTAAAGCTTTGGACAAGTACTTTTTAGTTTTACATATCCTGGTAGTGACACATTCACAAATAAGCTTTTTTTGCCACTGTGAGGCCTACCTCTCCCATAGGACAACATTGGGTTACAGTTTTGCATTCAATAAGTGCTAACATTTGATTGGGATCAGGTGGGAAAGCAATGTTTGATATCCAAGGAAATACAATTTAAAATCCTCTTTAATGGTAAAGTCACATTTAAGGTCATTTTAGAAAGTTGGAATTTTCTTGTCCCTACCAGTTGGTGTCTATAGCATGTTCCTGGGGCATGACTATGGCCCTCATTAAGACAATGGCGGTATATGCTGCCTACCGCCGTGGTGACGGCCGCCAAAAGACCGTCACCGTGGCTAACATCCGTCCACCAGATTATGACCACAGCCAGATTTCTGCCACAAGAAGGGCGGAAATCCGGCTGTGGCCATACTGGCGGATAGTTTTAAGGTGGTGCTGCTACCACCAGCAGCACCACAGCAGTGGACCACCACCAGCCATATTATGACAAATGATACGGACTGGTGGTGCTCTGCTGGCAGGTGCTGCTGGAGGTAGCAGGGTATCATCCTGTTCCCTGCCGGAAGACCACCTGGATGGAGGTACGTTGGGCTTCTGACAGGGGAAGTGGGTGGGGGATGTTGTGTGTGGGGGGATTGTGTGCATAAATGTGTGAGTGTGTGCGTGAATGCGACTGTATGTAGTGTTGTTTGCGTGGGTGTATGCATGTGTGAGAATGTGTGTAGCAATGGAAATGAAAATGCGTGTCTGCGTGTCTGTAAGAATGTGTGTACAGATGTGTGCAAGTATGTATTGATGCATGTGTGAATTAATGTGTATATGCCAGTGTGAGTGAGTGTGTGCATGCGTGGTGTGTGTCTACGAGTGTGTGTGATGGGGGTATGGAATTGGAAGGGGGGGCGTGGATGTGGGAGGTGGGGGGAATCTGGGGAGTGTTTGAGGGGGTGGGTGAGCCTCCAACCAGTCACTGGTAGGGCCTACCGTCATGGTTTTCTTGGGGTTGCTAATGCCACGAAAACCATGGCAGTAGGCAGGGTCAATATGCCCCCTGCAGTACAATAGTGGCCGCCGGGCTGGAGGTTATTATTTCCGGCCCAGTGGCTGCTACCGCCATTGTGGTAGGAATGGTAAATTGGTGGGTTGGCTGCAGCCAACCCACCAATGTCATGATGTGGCACTATGTACCGCCAACCTGTTGGCAGTACTACAGCCACATTATCACCTACCGCCGGGGTCATAATGACGATCTATGTGTTTTTGACTGTTGGCCTTTGTATATTCCTCCCCAACAGCCATAGATAAGAGGCATTAAGTATATTTGGATTGGCCATCTCAGGCAGGATAGGGGTGAAGCTGGGCATAACCCCACTTAAACATAAATTGTCAGAGCCCTGCTCTCACACAAAAATCACTAATCTGTTGTACCTGTAGCCAGGCTGAAGGCAGGACAGAGAGGCAGGAAATTCCAAGCAGCTTGAAACTTCTTGTAACTCACAGAAGGCACCAAGGATAAAAAGGGGACTCTCAGACCCACTGTTCAGTTTGTCGTGGACCTGTGGATGGATTCTCAGACTCTGCCCCCTTCTGTGGCTTGCTGTCTACTTCAGACGGACTGCTTTGCTGTACCAAGAAGGACCTTTCTGCTCCTTGAGGCCTGCTTTGAGAGCTAGAGGCCTTTCCTTCTGCTTGGGTCATTTCTTCTCCATGAAACCAGGTCTTTCAGAAGTGACTCCGCAGGTTAGTTGGCTGACCTCCTAATGAGAGCCTCAAGGATAGAAAAGATTCCAACCATTTTGCACCTGTACCTGGACCTTGCCTGAGTGAATCCTGACCCTCCAAGATGTGCCTCTTCAGTCCTGCACCATTGGAAGCAGTGCTAAAGCTACACAGAAGGCCAAAAAACAAAACCTGGTAGATTTTGGATAAAATGTGATTTCAGAACTGAGAAGGGACCGAGACCTGCTTGCTTGTCGATCCGCTCAAGGTTCATCAACAGTTGGCCACACTTTGCAGCAGCTTTAACAAAGTACTTTTCTTCAGTAACAAATCCTGTTCAATCAGCTGTTTGCAGAAGGGATAGCTGGCCTGGTGAAGCCCTCATCGTCTACAGCCTTCAACTTTGTCCCTGTGGAGATTTTCATCTTCCAACATACAAACTAAGTCAGAACCTAAAAATCTTCACCACAACTTCATCCAGCATCTCCCCCAAATGACACCTCTACCTTGGACACTGCTGGTTGCCTTCCCCGACTGAACTTTACCTTCTCAGACATTATGACAGTCATTTCACACATGGATCTTGTGTTTCACAGTTTAACTGACAGTTGTGATTTATGAGAAACAATTTTACTTTTGGGTCACATGGTTGGAAAATGGGTTAGAGGTAAGGGTAGGTTAGTACCTACACTTAGCAATAGGCCACTAGCCTCCACTTAGGTACAGTTAGGTCTCAATAAATTAAACCCAACTCAACTCTTTGTAGCTTGGCAACAAGCAACAAGGCTTAACTTAGGAGAAAAAGCTCAAGGCATTCAAATATCACAAAATGGTAACTAAATAAAACACAGGAAACAGTTTAAAAATCCAAAACCAATTTAGAAAAATAGGACGTTTTTTAGCTTTAAAATGACACCAAACCGAGTAAAGTCTGATAAAGGGAACCGAATTTTTAAAGAATTAATGATTTTAAGCGGTTAGAAAAAAATTGCTCCAATCTGGTCATCTGGTCGCACCTCGACCAGAGCAAATTCAAAGTTTAAGGCCAACCGCAATGGAGCCCTGCTTGGCTCCAGCCCACCGGAGGCCTCGATAAAAAGTTTACCTTCGGACTTAGTAGTTTTCTTGAAGATTTTCTTCAGTGAACCAGGTCGCCAGTCCAATCTGTCCTCCTGGAACTCTTCCCCGAATGCACATCGCAGGAGTCCTCGTTGGAGATTTTTACCTTTTGACTCAGCAATTTTTTTTGATGAAAATCCTTCGACCTGGCAAACCTGAATGTTGATCCGACATCATTGGAGCCCTCTTTGGATACACTGCCTGGGAGGTCCTGGTCAACTTTCTATGTTCAGGCTTAGTCACTGTTTTGGAGATTTTCTTCACTGTGATGAACTTGCAAGTCAGGCCGGGTCACGGTTGAGGTAAGCCAGCTAAAGATGACATGGCCGGTCAGTCCCTTTATGGAGCTTTTTTCAAAAAGTTCTTCAAACTTCTCCAAACTTCTGGATCTTCTCCCAGGTGCTCTTTTAAGGTTCTTTTGAGGTCCACAGCTCACCCCAAGGTTCCAGAAGCTCTGGGATGCTCCTTGAGGGTGCAGACTGCAACTCACAGAAGGCATGTGGCGCAAACTCTAATTTGGAACTGGACAGTGGTCAGCTGGTCAGTTTCTACAGGAGTTGGTGCAGGGGACTCTGGGTAGCAATTTTTCACCTGTAGCAAACAGGCAGTCCCTCCTTGAACCAGTTGAAGCCATGCAAAGTTCTTCTTGTGGCGAAGCCCAAGTGTGCAGCTGGTGAAGTCCTCCAGAGTGCAGTGTCCAGGTGCAAGTCAGGGGTCCAGCAGGGCAGTCCTTCTTCTCCTGTAGTTCTTCCTTGTAGGGATCTGAGGTGTGGGTGCAGGTCTGCCAGTTTTATCCTGGCTCCTGGGTGAAAAACAGGGGGGTTCTCCAATCAGGTCAAGGTCCTTCCCCCTGTGATGACCATTTCCTCGGATGTGTGGCAAAAATCAGTTCCAAGGAGCAACATTCCTCAAAAATCCATCATGGCTGAAAATTATTTTTAGAGGTTACATCTGGCTGAGCCCACCCACTGGGGAGGCTAAAATCCTAAACACACCCCTCTCTTGTCCTCTCCTAATCTAATCAATGGGGAACCTAATTGTCTGGGTTTGCAGGATGTGAGGGAGGTGCTAGGTTGCTCCAAATGTCCTTCCCTGCCTTTGACAACCAGTTTGTCAGCCCTCCCCCTTCCTGCTACTCCATCTGCTGAGGGAAGATATCCTCCACCAGGCACAACTCTTTGTGTTTAGCCAAGGCTACTTCACACCTCATCAAGGCAGCCTGGCCAGGCTGCCAGAGGCAGGACAATCAGAGCAGAACACTATAGGGCTGAAGTTGGCAACTTTTGAGGTAGAGTTTAAAACTCTTTACCTGAATAAGTTATATTAAATCCAACAATTTTAAGTTGTGTGATTTATTATAACAATTAATTTGATACCAAACTTGAGGTATCTCACACTTAAGGGGACTTTATAAATTAAAATAATGTCTCCCCATTCTAGCCTAGGGAGGCCATTCACTACAGTGAGGGGAACATGAATTTGGCTGTTTTACCTCACCAGGGCTCATACAACTATATAATGTCCCTGCTTATAGTTTCATGGAACCCAACCCTAGGGACACATAGGGCACACCTTAGGGGTGACTTATATGTAAAAATAAGGTAATTGAAAACTTTGGAAGTATTTTTAATTCCAAGATCGAATTTGCATGTAACTTTAGTTTAAAAGCAGCCAGCAAGGAAGGCCTGCCTTTAAAATGACACTGGGCACCTCAGCAGTGGACCTATGGGTGCACTACCTATGCTGGGGTCCCTAGACCTACATTCCCTAACATGTACTAGGGACTTATAGGTAGGTTAATATTGCCAATTATAATTAGCCTAATTTGCATATCCACTTTACACACAGCACTGGCCCTGGGACTGGTAAGCAGTACCGAGGGCACAGCCAAGAGTCAGTATCACCAGTACCTGTCCATAACGTTTGGCGGTTACCAGGACTAAAAAGGAGGACTTTCCTACACACATCTATTATTTTGTTCATGCGTTCATGCAGTTAAAGTGAAAAGGAAGAGATAGCAGGGCCTACAGGCCAGGTGAATTTTTAAAGATAAAACACAAATGTAATAGTGTCCTGGCCCTGGGTGGACAGCAGGCTCATTTGAGTGGGGTATGACCTTCTTGACCACCCACACCTCCACTGCAGATCAGGGCCACAAAACATCTGCAAATGCAGACCACAAATATAAGAACACAGGAGCGCTGTAAAGACAGGAGCACTGAACCATATGCATGGAGAAGAGAAAGAAGTAACTTCTGAATTCAGAATGTGAGAAGTAAATTATCGAGCACATTAGTGAAAGTATTTAGCATCAGATATACAGGTAGCCTAAGGGCTATGAATACATTTCCTCCGATGGCAAATGTGACGAGTCAAAACATAGACTACAATGAAAAAATCCATTTCCTTTCCCCTTGCATCAGAGGTTTGTGTTGGTTAAGGTGATTGGTAAAGAAAGCAGATATTCCTCCTGTCAATAATCCATGTTGCACCATCTTAAGGTTTATGGACAGCAACATCCCTAGCTACTGCTGTGTATCAACTTCCCTTGCACATGTGAGGTGATACAGCATGCCTTTAACTTTTTACAGTTTTAGATTGCATGAACTCGACCCAATGGTACTGGAGCTCTTGACATGAGCATCAGCTATATTATACAAGGACACATTTACTTTTTTAGTCACAGGTAGATTAAATGATTTGCCCTGAATCACAGGATGAATCAGCAGGAGATCATTAAAAGCAAGCTCATAAGCTTCCATACACTTTGCTTTGGAAATTGGGTATTTCCCTATATCAACAAGCGGGCGTGTAGCACTCGGCGTTCTGATGAAGGAACGGAGGTCAGAAATGCATAGAGGATTTTTTGTTACACACTAGCTATACCTGAATATTTGTGAGATAGAGCCACAATAAAGGAACGACTTTCTAAAGAAATGAAAGAAAAAAAGCAAATTAAATCAATGAATGCTTTCATTTCTTTGTGAATTTGTTTAAAATAGTATACATATTGATTAACGCATTTTTAATGAAGAGAGGAATGCATATTGGGATGATAAGGAGTGTGAGGGGAGACACTACAATAGAATTGATATAGAGCATTCGAGAAAACTTGGAGAACACACAGGATCAGTGGGTGACTCCCCATTAGCACCCGAGGTGTTTACTAGGTCATTTATTTTGATTAACAAGGGAGTGCACAGATATGTTTACATTTTTAATAATATTATCACAAGTGTTGCCCAAATATGGATCAAGCAGAGAAAACCAACGCCAATCAATGAGGGACCATTACTGAGAACAACCTTTACACAGCAAGTTAATGTATCCATAGAAACCAATATAGTCCATGTAACAAGATACTGAACTCACTATCCTAATGCCGGCAAATGTTAGCATCCTGTGATATAGACAAATTCCATAATCATAATTTCAGGAGCAGGATTAAAAAAGAAGCCAAGAATAAGGCAAAAGAAAGAAAATCAGTATGCTACTTTAGAAAACAACAGCATCTCACTCCCAACCTAGACTACCAAAGATCTCCTGAAAGAAAGGCATCAATAACTGAAGACCATGAAGTACAGCTGACTCAATAATTCAGAATCCAGGACTCTAAAAGGTATATTTCTGAAGTGATTTCCACAAACTCTAGAGGGATGAGATTTCCCAATATTGAAGATGTTCCCAGTTACTTTTGTTCTGCGGTTCTATCACCAGCTACTACCACCATCTGTGCAGAGACTGTGTTTGAAACTGATTCCTGAATTGGAAGAACATTCATTTCGTAGTAGCACTCTGATTTATTCATATTGCAATTGGTTACCCACCATCTCTGTCATTCTTTATCCCCTCACCAACGATTATGACAGCATCCCCCTTTTTATGGCCTTATTTGGCTTTGTTTTGTCAAGGTGCATTGCAGCAAATTGCTTGAATACTTCACATAGGTTTCCATGAGCATTCCTCAATCACACCCCTTCCAATGAACCCAATACTGCAATTTCTTTCAAATGCAACATGAGTTAAAGCTACACCGCACATCATACTCAACATCAGAGCCCTGAATGATAGGCAAAGGAGGTTGACCTATATGATTACCTACCCTTACTACTTTAATCAAAGATACATGAAATGCTTGATGGCACTTCATTGTATCTAGAAGCAACAATACAAAGACACCCAGATGAATAATCGTCTTTATTGCAATTTGTCCAATACATCTAGACTACATTTTTCTTTTTCCCTAAACTTGCCTTTTGTTGATAGCCAGACTGTTCTCCCCATTGATATTTTCCATAAACTTGTGTTTTGTTGATAGCCAGACTTTTCTCCCTATTGATAATTAGGAGTTTCTGTCACCTTTTGATCCACTAATTTTGTTTAATTTAATTTAGTCATTATTAGCTTGTCTTTTAATTCTTTATGGAGTTCTTCTATGGCCATTCTGGTTTCTTCAACAGATGGATTTGGAGAAACTTGTCCGTAAATATCCTAAATTAAGTAGGGGTGAAAGCAGTGGAGACAGAAGAAGGGAGTGAGTCATTAACAGGAATGGATGGGATTATGAATACAACATTCTGCAAGTAACATATTTGGCCCAAGATTATTGGATCTGAAATAAACATTTCAAATACATTATTATTACTTGATTGGTTTTCTCTGTCTGGCCACCATCCTGACATTCAGACACACATTTCATTTCTCGGTCAGATGTTATTATGCTAGGTAAACCATATAGTTTAACAATGTGCAGTAAAAATAGTGCACTTGTTTCTAGTACTAAAGTAGTCTCCTATACTGAGATTAAATGGGCATTTTTGGGTAAGAATCTACTGCAACCAGAATAGTCTTAAATCTGTTGTCAGATGGAAGAGCAACTACAAAATTCAAATGCATTTTTTAAACAAATTTGATTTCTTATTTCGTTTGTAGGGGTATATATTTATGTCATACAATGGTAATTCAACCTTCACTGTTTTCTTTCCAATTTTTCTTGCACAATCAATCATCTTTTATATAGACATTTCCTTCTTGATTTGGTCAGTTATCTAAATGATCACACATTTATTTGCAGGAATACCTGGATTATCTTTATTGACTTCAGTGGAATGCTTAATAATAACATTTGTAGACAACCCATCTGCTTTCCTCTTGAATTGTTCTGTGCTACAGGATATGACAAAATTATATTCACATAAAATGAGACCACCTTGTTTGTCTGGCAGTAAGAGATCTCACTGATAGCAAAAATAGTACGTTGATCTAGAAGGTGAAAACAGCAACTTGAATCTTAGTTCCTCATAATTGATGTTACCATTTTGAAAATTCTGTTCTTTTTCAGCTTTAGTGTAACTGGATTATTCAATTTTAGAGATATGCTCCTGGGTGCAACTATCCATTATCAGAATGTTGCTGAGAAAATATTGCTTTTTCAGCAGTATCTGAAGTGTCAGAGTGGCAGGTGAGTATCCGGAAAACACAGGAATGGATCAGAAGCAAATCTTTTCTTTAATTCTGCAAAAACGTAGTCTGTGCTAAAGCATCAATTAAAAGAGACAGTTTTTTCAATAGTTTGGTGATTGGAGAAACAATTTGACATAAACCCTTGCCTTACCAATGATAAATGTTAGTCAACCTCAAAGAAATTGGAATGTTCCTAATAGATTGAAAGGTCACGCAATATAGAACTGCTCATATTTTACTATCAAACACCTTAAGGCTTTCTAGGAAAACAATAAATCCCAATCACTTTATTGTATTCACAAAAAATAAACAATTCTCCGACCTTTTCATAAAGATGATTATCTCTCAATTTCTTCAAAATTAGGCAGACACGATAAACATGGTCTTCCAGATTCTTAAGCAAACTAAAGAATTTCACTGATATATATTGTGTATGTCATATTAGTGTCTCAGGATGCCATTAACAAAGAATTGAAAGACTTCTGGTGCATTACATAATCCTAACAGTATAACAGGATAAGCCAAATTGTGTTCTAAATGCTGTTTTCCACTCATCTCATTCACAGACAAGGCAAATGTGTTATGCTCCTCTCAAATCTATCTGAGTAAGTATTCCTGTGTCTTTCATTTGATCCATTAAAATTGAGATCAAAGGAAGTGAATGGCAGTTCTTGCTTACTATTTTATTCAAGGCTGTTTAGTCAATGCAGGCATGAAGATTCCCTTCTTTTGTCAGTACAAAGAATTAAGTAGATAATGCTGAAGTCTGAGAATTTCTGAAAAATCATTGGTTAGGGAGCAATCCAAATAAATCTTAAGATGCTCGGTTTCCAGATCCGTGAGTGCATAAATGTACCCACAAGAAAGTTTAGTTTTTGGCTCGAAGTCAATATGGCAATCACACATTCTGCGTGGGAGGAGCTTCTCAGCTTCTTGTTTACTAAACACTTCAAGGAACTCTTGATGTTAGATTAGAATCACCTTTTTTCAAGCTCCACTTCAACATTTTTTTCAATGGGTGCAAAAGTGTCTGCCACCTTTAGATGGATATTGATAGGCATACTGTTCCTTCTGCCTAAAATATACATTAATTATGTTGGGACAGTCAGACAATTCCCAGAATCATCTGAAATTGTGGAGTGCAATAAAGTCAGATTGGATGATTTTCTTATGTTTTTGTGCTCTGAAAACTTGCATCGGAAAACAGGAATGTTATATTTGACCTTTCACTTCATGAAGCCCCAGAACCAATACCTGCAAATAGATGTGCAAAAATATTGTCATATTTGTGTACATACATATCAAGACAAATATGTTCTGTTCTTGCTTGCAGTGTGTTTAATAGGATCTCATTTGTGGGATGTTTAATAGATGTAATATCCAACAGATCATGCCTCACTTCTGCTGAGCCTTCTAATCTCTGCTGAGGTCGGCTTTTGTGTCTTTGGACATTGTCTGACTAAACGTTTGTCTGAACCACAATGAACGCATACATTTCTTAACCATCATAAAGCTATTCTTCTTTGCTAAGGGGTGGGTGTATTGTACCTATCTGAATGTGCACAGGGGATGGAGCCCAAAATTGTTTATTATTTTCTCCTTTTCTGGTTATCCTTTATCTGATTCTGTTCTTTTTCCTTGGCTTTTCCTTCTTATTGTTTGTTTGTCTAATTATAGGGTCAAATCTATTAAGTCTCCTATATCCATAAGTTTGTCTGTGACCTGAGCTAACATATCCTTGAGCTGTTTATTTAAACCCCAATAAAAACAGCAGACCTCTTTTCCTTGGGCTAGTTACTTTTCAGGGCTAATCATTTGACATTGCAATATATAATCCAGTGGTTCTGTTTTCCTATGCCATAAAATCTAGTCTGCACCTTATGTTAGTGATCGATGATCACAATTTCTAAGCTCCTAAATTTCTCTACAGCAGGCAAAAGGAGACTATCCTTTCTACCAAGGCCATCACAGAAGGATAACATAAATGGCACCTTTGACTCAGAAGCTGGAAATGCACTTGGACTGCACAAAAAATGTATACCACACTGGTTAAAGAAAATCTCTTTAGGCTCCGCTCACAGCTTTCTGGAGCTACAAAGGGACTCTGAACAGAAAGTATAACTGGGGAACACAAAGACAACTAGCACTCTAAGCTTAAACTTCTTCTAAATATGAGGCTAGTAAGTAGTCTCTGGAAGCATTTAACCTATCAGTACTGTGTGACATTCTCATTACCTGTTGCTGTTTCTTTTTATTTTCATTTCTGGCATACTCCATATATTTTCATAATGCCAAAAGTGCCTTTGTTATATCATCCAAAGAGAATGTATTAGGAGTCACAGTTTTATAAATAAAAAGAAAATAGTCAACATTTTTTTAATACAATTTAAAACAATTCTTTTGTTCAAAGTTTAAAAAATAAGGCATCAGAAATTCATAACTGTGGTTATTTAAAACCAGTTCTTTTTTAGTTGTCCATTCTGATAACACAGCCAGAATGTTTCTCTCATACAAGAGCTTTATCAGGGTTGTAGTTCCAACAACTACATAATTAAAAAAAAACTATTTTCAAAAAGAATAAAGAAGCATTTGGCCCACACTCATGCAGCATATTATTTCAGAAGAGAACTGATTTTATAAAACTCACAGCAATCTAACTTAACATGTGACATCCACTTATTTCAGCCCATGAGAAAGCACCACAGCATATCACAATAACGTGGTTACCAATGTCTAGCTCTAGGATAGATATGTTAATAACAACCATAGTCAATATAGTATTTATCTTATAGTTTACACATATTACAACATGACAAGTTGGTAGTTATCTATGCACCTCATTTCAGGATGAGCGATTGGACACATGCTCACTATGAGATGTTCTAAATATCTTGAAATTCTCTAATCACAAGTGCGTATGAAGAACCAAAATGCAAAGAAAACACAAGTTTGTGAGTATTCAGCAAAAATAAAATTATTTCAACATCCATTATACTTTCTGAACTATTCACACATCCACTTTGTTGACCATACAGAAATGCAGTTCTGAGACATAGAACATCCTAAACACAAATACATGGCCAGTGCAGATTAAAATTGTAAGTCAGCCAAACAAACAGTCCAAGTTGTAAAAATACTCATACTTTTATGCAAAATCTTTACCAATGAGTTATGTTTAAAAATACCATAAAGGACAACACCGTTATACCTAAGATGTTGCAGTTCACATTCTCATGTACAACATCTTACCTATAAGTCCTAAACTATGAATGTCACTAGAAATCTAAAAACATAATCGTAGGAAAAACAAAAATTTACATACATGTGTACTGTGTTAAGCCCTTCATCTAAAAATCACAACCTTAGCAAACACCCCAAGTTTTAACTGTAGAGGCTACGTCATCCTGAAACATTTGAGAAGTGCCTCAATCTCATTTGAAATGAAACTCAAATAGGACAGTTGTTTGGAATGAGTTCTCTTTTCATTTTATAGACCTGGTATATTAAATCCCCAATTATTTATCAATTGACTTAAACCATGATAGGCATTTTATTATAGATGGAACACTTCATATCTCGTTTAGTGTTCTACAGCAGACACTATTTTGTTTTGGAAAGAAAGAATCATATTCTTACTAAAGAATCATAACTTTTGCCTCCACAGCGGACACCATCTGCTAATGGGTAGTGCTGCTGATTGTGGTAAAGTATGATGCCATCAAAACTGGCAACAAACTGTTACAATCTATCCCCCAATCCTAATTTCAGTGACCAACATCTAGAAGCATAAACATAAACTTAAACTATTATTCTAAAGTTTCAGTAACTAACTTTTTATGATATTCTAGCAAAGTACAAACAATCCTATACCATCTATGTCGACCCATTGACTGGACCTATTATTTTCATGTATACACAGTTGGAATCTGCAGACAAAAGTCAACAATACCAGTTGAAGTATTTTAGTTAGATCATTCATTAATATTATCACAGTCCCTTCAATTGTGTCTCTTACTACATTCTGTAACACTTTCATAATCTATAGGTTGTTTACATGCTAAATCAACCTCACAGTCTTGTAGAAAACAGGCAATTAGAGACACTAAATTTGTGAGTGATGGAACATAATGCATTACTTTAAAAAATAATGTAATTCGTTGTCTGAATTGAGCTCCAAATTTACAGCACTTAACTTACAAATCTATTTTGCTTCAAGTTGCCTTAAACAAAGACCTCTATCCCTACCTATAGGGGCCATTCTAGAAATATTAATACAATGAAACCCCAAATCAGCCTTATTGGTATTGTGTATGCATTTGTGTGTTTTAGGTAAGCTCTCCGGTGCTCTTGTGTCTGCACCCTTAATTGTTGTGTGGTTTTTCCCACATAGAATTTTCCACATTTGTGTTTAATCACATGTACAATATAAATGCTTTGACAATTTATGAAGTGTATAATCTTATACCTACTTGATGTATTGTAACCAACTTCCTTTAATTTGGTAATGACCAAAGGGCCTACTGTACAATTGCCATAAACAAATAAAAATCTTGTGATTGAGCCATCCAAGAAACCTCTGACTCCATGCTGTGCAATGTGTAACTAGGACTAACAATTTCTCTAATGGTTTGACTAGGTCGGTTAAATCACAGATGTTTTATCCTCGATTATTGAACCCAAAGTAGGTGCTCCCTCTAGTAAATTCCTATGTTTCTTCAAGATTTCATAAAACTTTTAACTACTGTTACTATAAGGGGTCACAAAGGATAATCTATTGCAATCCCTCCTCTGATCTTTATTCTGTGATATACTAGCTTGGCTAACTCCTTCTTGTAGAACTTGATTATCGAATTCTCTCACTTTTAGTCGAGATATTGGCCCTCAATACAACATTGGCGGTAAAAGCCTCTTACCGCCGTGCAGAAGACCGCCAACACACCGCTGTGGCTGCGGAATTCCGCCACAGCTATTATGACCCACAGCACGGAATCTGCCAAACTTCAGACACCCACACAAGTCTGCCACACCAAAGGTCAGCGATAAACTGACAAAAACAAAACCTCCACCGTCACGCCAACAGAAATACGCCCACACTATCACGACACACGAATCCACGCAGCAGTCTTTCAACCGCGGTATTCCATTGGCGGTACACACCGCTGCGCTCAAAATACATACACAATTACAAAACACAGCCACATTGGACAATTCGAAACACACACACCTGATACACATACACACACAACACCCACACACCCAATATACTATAAAACACACACCCACATCACCCACAAACCCTCACGACAACAATTGCGACAGAAGGCCAGAGAGAGACACCACCAGAAAGAACAATAGCATCCACAGGCACTCAACACCATCACTCACACAACATCCACGCACCTCACACAACACACCTCTAAATATCACCACACACATCACAACACACACCACCCCACACATCACCCACACCACTCCATGGCACCTCAAAGACACCACAGGTTTTCCGAGGAGGAGCTCAGGGCCATGGTGGAGGAAATCGTCAGGGTAGAGCCACAGCTATTCAGATCACAGGTGCAGGACACCAGGATAGCTAGGAAGATGGAGCTATGGTGAAGAATCGTGGACAGGGTCAATGCAGTGGGACAGCACCCAAGAACTAGGGATGACATCAGGAAGAGGTGGAATGACCTACGGGGGAAGGTGCGTTCCGTGGTCTTAAGACACCACCTTGGCGATCAGCGGACTGGCGGCAGACGCCCGCCTCCTCCCCCACAACTAACAACATGGGAGGAGCAGGTCTTGGCAATTCTGCATCCTGAGGGCCTCGCAGGAGTAGGTGGAGGAATGGACTCTGGTAAGTCAAATCTTAACTATTACATCCCCCACCCTACCTGCATGCTATCACATTCCCCCACCCTCACCCTCACCCCCATCACTCCAACTCCTCACAAATGTCCCACTATCACAACCCACCCATCCCAACACCAAGCCCTGCATGCAACAACAAAGCATGGACACCCATCACCAAAGCATGCCCACTGCACATACCCATACACCCCCCTAAACCATCATCACACAAGGTCCTACACAGGAATGCAAGCACTGGGGTACACGGACACCCACCCATTGCACACCATGGCACACACAGATGTTATAAACATCCTTTTATATCCCTGAAGGACCCCTACCCAACGTCACCGGACAGGAGGGTCCACACATGTCCACACCACCAACAGAAGAGGCCCACAGTGATGACAGCAGCTCTGTCCAACTGGATCTAGATGATCAGCCCGGCCCATTGGGCACCTCGGGACAGTCAGTTCCCCTCACCCAGTGACAGGTCACTACAGACCTTCCCCCCTCTGGAAACACTAGCACAGCACCCACCCAGCGGGCCCATATCTCTGTCCCCAGGACACGTCAATCAGCAGTGTGTCCACCACTACAGGGAACCCAGGCTAACCCACCACCCCAACAACAACAGGGACCTGGGGGCAGTGTTAGTGGGCACACGGTCCAGGGGACGGAGGCCCAGGAACACAGGGGAACTGGGAGGGCTGCTGTGCGACAGGGGGAGGACAGGCCAAGGGAACCCACTCTCCACGAGGCCCTCTCCTCCATCATGGGAGCCTACCACCACTCCCAGGAGACGTTGGCAATGGTACTGGCCAAGTTTCAGGAGACCCAGCGCCTGCAGGAGGAACAGTATTTGGGCTTCAGGCAGGAACTCAGAGCCATCAATTCCACCCTGGGCACCATTGTAGGGGTGCTGAAGGAAGTACTCAACACCAGGAGGGACACTGTGGCACAACAAGGGCCCCTGACACTAGCATGGACGATGAACTGCCCACCACCTCCTCTGGCGCTAGTGGACAGGAGGCACCGCCACAGGACCACCACACCAGCACCCCACCCCCTGCAGAGGGAGAACCACCCCGCAAACGGTTCCTGAGATCCAAGACAAAGACAGAGAACGATGCCAAGACCCCGCCAAGAAATTAGACCACCCGAATGTCATCCTTCTTTCCCACTTTGACACCCTGGTAATTGGCTGGCGTTGTACACCGTCACGGTAGGCGGTCGAAGACCGCAGCGCAATGCTGCATTGGTTAACATTGGACCCTATGGGTCCCAGGAGCCAATGACGATGTACGCCGGCGGTGACGGTATGCACCGCCGCTGACGTGACCGCCATTTTCTATCTGTTCAATCACTCGATACCTGATCTTCGACAGGAGAGGACCTACACTGCAAGTGCTGCTGTGACCTTGGTCTGGAAGAAACAATGGCTTGTGCGACTGGGCAAAAGGGCCCCTACATTCACATTGGAGGATTTGGAGAAACTAATGGATGGGGTCCTCCCCCAGTACATGCTACTCTACGGTCCTCCAGCCAAACAGGTAAATACACTGGGAGCATGCTGTTTGGGCTATGGCTGTGTGGAGTGGGGTGGATGAAAGATGGGGGGGAGATTGAGCCGTGCATGAAACGACGGTGAGTGCATGTGCATCATGGCAAGGGTAGGGATGGGGGCCAATGACTGTGACGGTGCATTTGGTAATAACTTTTCTTTTCCCCTTGTACAATTCATGTAGGTCAGCGCCCACCAGAAAAAAGATATTTGGCATGCCATCGCCAAGGACGTCTGGACCCTGGGGGTCTACCACAGACGGAGCACCCACTGCCGTAAAAGATGGGAAGACATTCGCCGCTGGAGCAAGAAGACGGCGGAGGCCCAGCTGGGGATGGCCTCCCAACGTGGGAGGGGTGCCCATCGCACCATGACCCCCCTGATGTTCAGGATCGTGGCGGTGGCGTACCCGGAGTTGGATGGGCGCTTGGGGGCATCACAGCAGCCACAAGGGGGTGAGTACACTCTCATTCTGCTGATTTTGTGCTCAGTGCAGGTGTCTGGGTGGGGGAGGTGGGCTGTGGGTTTCCCTAGGCCAGGGCGAGTTTAGGAGGCAAGCTCCCCTTGTTCTGGCAGAGCCTTTGGCACCTCACCCCACCTGTGTACAGTGCCAAGTACACCTAGTCAGGCTCCTGTGTCATCCATGTGAGCAGTTGTCATCCATAGCCTTGTAGGCCATGTCCCAGGGATTGAACAGTGGAGGCCAAGTGCGCAGCGTAGTGCAGGGGGCTTCTGTGTCTGTCGTGTCCGCCAACGGTAGCCTTAAAGCATGCACTCAACATGTCTTTCTTCTGTCGTTCCCCCCCCCCCTTTTTGTGGTCCCCCTGTTCTTGTGTGCATTAGCATAATCAGGTGGAGGAGCAGTGGCAACGGAGCAGGAAGGAGCTGCATCCCACATGGCCCTGGAGGGCGAGACAACGGACTCGGAGTTCACCAGTTGGATGGAGGGCAAGGGGAGCTCCACGGCGGGGACAGGAGCTGACACCAGTGACATGGACTCGTCCTCTGATGTGAGCTCCCTTGTGGTGGCGGCAACATCTGTGCCCCCGCATCTGCAGGTACAGCCGCCACCCCCCCACCAGCACCGCCCTCCCAGCAGCCCCTCAGCCTTTGCCCCGTGCCCGCTCACCCAGGAGGGTGGACATCACCTTCGCCCCAGGCACCTCAGGCCCTGCCCCAGTCACCCCTGCTGCCCTCAGTGAGGAGGCCATTTACCTCCTCAGGTCCTTCACTGTTGGGCAGTCTACCATTGTGAATGCCATCCAGAGTGTAGAAAGGCAGTTGCAACAAACAAATGCATTCCTGGAGGGCATTCATTCTGGTCAGGCGGCCCTTCAGCGAGCTTTTCAGATTCTGTCTCCAGCACTGATGGCAGCCATTGTCCCTGTCTTTAGCCTCCCCCCTCCAACTTCCTCTACCCAGACCCAATCCCCTCTACCTCAGCCTATCACAAGCACACCTTCAGACCAGCATTCACACACGTCAACACACAAGGGAAGCTCAGGCAAACATAAGCACCACACATCCCAGAGGCACTCACGCAAGCATCACACACATGCAGACACACCAACATCCACTGCCTCCACTGTGTCCCCCTCCTCCTCATCTCTCTCCTCCTTCTCAGTCTCGTCTCCGCTCACACCTGCATGCACTACATCTACAACCACTACTGCCATCACCAGCACACACACCACCACACCCCGCTCACATGCAGTCACCACCCCCACTGCAATTCACACGTTCCCTGTGTCATCTCCCAGTGTGTCTGTGATGCCACCTCCCAAGATACACAAATGCAAGCACACACCCACCCAACAGACATCCACCTCACGACAGCCTCCAGCGCATGCACCTTCACCCAAAGTCACCAAAGGAACACCTCCTACAACCACAATCTCTTCCTCCACTCCCAAACCCCCTCCAGCTACCCATCCCAGTGCTTCCCAAAAACTTTTCCTGTCCAACCTTGACCTCTTTCCCACACCTCCCCCACCCCGACTCTCCAGGTCCCAAACTAGCACCTCAGCCACAACATCTCAGGGACCAGTTGTGCCTGTTGTCACCGGAATCTGGAGTGCACGGGCCACCAGGGCAGCCAGTGTGGCACGGAGCCACAGCACAGACAGTCCCCCACCTGTGAAGCATAAAAAGTTGGCCAGTGCCCGGCGGGAGAGGGGGAAGACTCTAGCCACCAAAGCCGCTCCCAGGGGTACAGGTGGGAGTGTGGAGTCAGTTGTGACACCTTTCAAGGTGGGGAAGGGCAACAAGAAAGTCAGCAGGTCTGGGAAGAGCAGCCCAGCGGAGAAGACCGCCATCATTCCCGCTGCCCAGGAGCCCACCGCCATCATCCCCGCTGCACAAGAGGCCACCGCCAGCACCTGCCCTGCTGTCCAAGAGGCCAGCACCTGCCCAGTTGCTCAAGAGGCCACAGCCAGCACCTGCCCTGCTGCCCAAGAGGCCACCGCCAGCACCTGCCCTCCTGCCCAAGAGGCCACCGCCAGCACCTGCCCTGCTGCCCAAGAGGCCACCGCCAGTACCTGCCCTGCTGCCCAAGAGGCCACCAGCCCCGCTGGCCAGAGAGGACCGCCAGCACCAGCCCCGCTGGGCCAAAGAGGACCACCAGCATCAGCCACGCTGGCCCAGACAGGACTGCCAATTCCAGCCCCGCTGGGCCAGACAGGACCGGCAGCACCAGCCCCACTGGGCCAGAGAGGACCGCCAGCACTAGCCCCGCTGGGCCATGAAGGACCGCCAGCAGCTGAGTCACTGCAAAAGACACAGCCGTCACATGCACCGCTGAACAGGGCACCGCCGCCACAAGCACCGCTGAACAGGGCACTGCCGCCACATGCACCACTGGCCCATGAGCGCCAAGGGCACTGACGCTACTGAGTCTGTCACGAGCAGGATGAGGCACTCTGGGCACCAAGCCCCCTCCAGAACCAGTGGGTAGATCCATCCGCTACCTCAGTCCTTGGCAGGATGAAGTACTCTGGTCACCATGCCCCCTTCAGAACCAGTGGAGAGATCCATCCACTACCTCAGTCCTTGGCAGGATGATGCACTCAGGGCACCAAGCCCCCTCCAGAACCAGTGGAGAGATCCATCCACTACCTCAGTCCTTGGCAGGATGAAGCACTCTGGGCACCAAGCCCTCTCCAGAACCAGTGGAGAGATCCATCCACTACCTCAGTCCTTGGCAGGATGAAGCACTCTAGGCACGATGCCCCATCCAGAACCAGTGGAGAGATCCATCCACTACCTCAGTCCTTGGCAGGATGATGCACTCTGGGTACCAAGCCACCTCCAGAACCAGTGGAGAGATCCATCCACTACCTCAGTCCTTGGCAGGATGAAGCACTTTGGGCACAAGCCCTCCTCCAGAACCAGTGGAGACTGCCATCCACTTGAGAGACTGTGGCTTTGCACTCCCCAGGGTTGAACAGTGGGCAAATCACCCACTGTAGAGACTTGAGAGACTGTGGCTTTGCACTCCCCAGGTTTGAACAGTGGGCAAACCACCCACTGTAGAGATTTGTGAGACTGTGGCTTTGCACTCCCCAGGATTGACCAGTGGGCATGTGGCCCCCTCGTGGATTTAGCGTTGTGCACTCAACCGGCTGAAGTGCCCCCCCTTTCCCTCCCTCTGAGGTGCCTGTTTTATTGCTATCTGATGCCCCTGCAGTGTTCTCTCCGTCATGGTCGGGATTCTTGTGTGGGCCTCGCACATACCGTGTGGGCCCAGTGTTCCACGGACTTCAATGGAGCACTACCTGGACTACTATTCTTGGTGTATATTTTGTTTATAGTGTAATATATATTTTTGTGTACTTGATTTTAATATATTACAATGGTTACACTCATTTTCTTTGGTCTTTGCATTCTTCTGGGGGGGGTGTAACTATAATGTATCATGATGTATTAGTGTGTGTGTTGTCGTGGGTGAGGGTGGGGGTGGGGGTGTTGTGTGTTGCGTGTGTGTGTCCCTGTTTTTTCCCTCCCACCTCCCCTGTGTCGTAGGTGCAGTACTCACCGTGGTCTTCGCCACTGGCGTTTGTGCTCCTGGTAGAGGAGCAAGAAGATAAGGGCTGGCAGGATCTGCAGCTCTGGTTCCATGGCGTCCTGGTTCCTCATGGGGTGTGTAGAGGTGAGCGTTTTCCCTTCGAGGTCCTGTTTCTGCCCGTGTTTTTGTCCACAGTGAATCCGCCCCGGAAAAGGTGGCGGATTGGTAGGTTGTGATACTGTGGGCGGTACTTTGTCCTCCGCCTGTCTGTTGGCGGTGACCGCTGAGCTGTTTGTTTGTACCACCGTGGCAGTCGGAGTGTTAAAGCGGCTGTCTTTGTTGGCGGTATCTGCCACAGTCGTAATTCCAATTTTTTTACCGCCGACCTGTTGGCGGTCTTACCGCCGCTTTAACACTGTCCGCCAGGGTTGTAGTGACCACCATTGTCTGTTGCACATTTTGTTCAAATGTTTTGTCTTTTGTACAGTTACATCTCATGCGTATTATTTCACCAAAAGGAACAGCCTTCTTGGTAATAGGAGGATCAGTGCTTTCATAGTTGAGTATGCTGTTAATTGCAGTCTTTTTGTTATGCAAGGTGCTGTGGAGTTTGTTTCCCAAAACACAGAATTCAACATCTAAGAATTGTATTCTTTCTTTTAACATGTTATGGGTAAGTTTAAAGTTATACATATATCCGTAGGGATACTCATAATATCATCTTATCTGTTCTTCTGTCTCTGTCCAAAATAATGAAAATAATGTCCATGTATCTCCCCTAGAAGTATATACCTTGTACCCATTATCTACCCTCATTAGCCCAGGCAAATACCCTTTTATACCACCCCAAAAGAGGTACTTATACGAGGGGGCAATCCTGAACCCGATCACAGTTCCTTGTATTTGCTAGAACTAATCCTGATTGTATATGAAAAAAACTGTTTGAATGAATACGATCAATCTTTTCTAAGAGCAGGAGGTCTTTGTGCACCACATAATTTGCCTTCCATGAAAATAAAAAACTGATTGGCAGCCATGTGGTAAAATGCTTTCTTAAAGCAAATTTAGAGTGAATTGACATCTACAGCCACCAGTCACAGTGATTTTGGCCCAATATCAGATCATCAGATTTGCTCAAAATGTTAGTGGTCTCTTGAATAAATAATTGCAAGTTACTAACTAAAGGTTTAAAAAATGTATCTACTTAATGTGAAAGATGTTCAGTCATTGAACCGATAACTGAGATAATGGGGCAGCCCAGTGGAAAAGAGATTGTCTGATGTATCTTTGTCAATAGGTATAAACAAGAAAATCTTGGGCTGTCAATCTTTAAAAACATGTATTATGTATCTGATCATATCCAATTTCCTTCCAATGTGCCAGTTTACCATAGCTCATCATTTCACCCTCTTGTATGGATCACTCTGTAACTTCTAATAACATATCTTGTGATCTAGTTGTCTTACCAATTTCTGTTCATAATTGAAGTAATTGATTTCTAACACATTGCCCCCTTATGTGCCTCTCGGACTCATAGTTGTCATAGCACTCGGACACAGCTATTTTCATGGGCTTCCCAAACTGTCACAAACTTGTGAGTTACATAAAACTTCCAAATCTACAGAAGGGCTACTGATCGCCAACATTAGTCGAACTCTCCTACCAAGTTCTCTGAACCATAGCAGTGCCAATATAAAATGTGAGTATCAAGGGGGAAAGGGAATTGAATGAGAGAGAAGTAGCTGGTGCAAGATGTATACAGGATTTGGACAATTAGTGGCAGTCAGTTTTTGATTATCTCTTCCAGAACAAATAAACAGCTTCATGAACTCCTGAACAAGGGAAATCGAGAAGAGTTATATGGATGCATAATATTAACTGTCTTTCTAACAACTCTTTCTCAGCTACTGTTCTTGATAATTAACCACAATAGTAAAGATAGGTGAAACGGAAAATCACAAAAATTAGTTATCTATAATAATATCACAAGTGTAAACCAAATAAGGCCAAACAGAGAAAACTCACCGCAACCTAGGAGGGAACATTGTTGAAAATAGTGACTCAGCAGCTACAGGAAACTCATGTGTAATCAAACAAAACAGTTCACATGGGGGACCACACTCAATATCCTAGCAGCATACAATATTACCATGTAGTAAGATACAGCCCTCAATATCCTGGCATAATGAAATGCTAGAGTTCAATGATATGGAGAAAATTCATTATTCATAGTTGCAGAAATAGAAATACAAAATTATCTATAAGGTCATAATTCACATTGGTGGCCAAGAACAAGGTTCAAAAAGTTATGGGTGAACTGCATCCTCCTATTCCCAATCCAGAATACCCAAATCTGCAAAGTGAACAGAATTAATGACTGAAAAGCATGAAGTACTATGAACTCAACACTCCAGATATCTGAAAGATAAATCTTTCTTCTCCTTCTATTTGAAATATTTAAAATGGCCACTGTAACAAACTCTCAGAAAATGAGATGTTCTATTGGGCAAGAGTTACTTTTATTTTGCAGTGTCTTAGCCAGTCGTGGCAACCATTTGTGCAGAGATTCTGCTTGAACTAGGTTCCAGCAGTGGAAGTGTATTTAGGTTGTTTTTGTGGTAGCATTCCAATTTAACCGTATTGCAGCCTGCCAACCCACTTCTGTCTATCTTTTTCCATCCAGGAAAGAAATTGACACCCTTGTTTCTCCCTGTTTTACCTCTGGTTTCAGCATCCAATGTCTGACCTGAGTATACCTGAAGCGCACTCCCTCAGTCAGCACAAACATTCTTTTTAATGGCAGATGTAGTTACAACATCTTCTATAGATTCGTACACCATGTTAATATAATACACTGAACAACATTTCCATGGCAGATTTGAGTAATTTCCTCTGTCAGAGCCTTTACAATGGTTTGTGAAGTTTGCATCTCTTATGACAATAACAAGGACTGACTTACACTGTTTAATTACAACCAATTCATGGTAAAAGCTGACATCCAACATGACGGGAGCATATTCTGATAGAGTTTTGCTATCAGTTTTGGCTGGCACTGTCTTATGCACCAAAACCCTACCTGCAATGAAATGTATAACATTTTTATTGTACGCATCAACTCTTCTATATTAGCTGTAAGAGCTGTAAGATCGTACCACATAATCAGTGAAAAAAGAAAATGACATAAAGAGGAAGAAATAATGAACATCATAACTCCCTCTAAAATAATATGACAAAGTATCCTGCCTGACAAATTTGGCCTATAAAATAGCTAGCTAGTGATGAATCAGCATTTGGGTAATGACAGCGAAACGTATGCCTTTTGTATCCATTATGCTGTGAAACCAAAATTCCCTTGGCATTAGTCTTGTCTCTTGCACAGCGGCTCTACTATGAGATCTAGGCACTGTTGAAATCCAAGCCCGGTCACGTGCATTTGGCTGCCTTCAGAGACTGACTTCACAATCATGCGCAGGGCAATGGTCAGGCAGCTTGTTTCTCTTATAGTTGCTTTCAAGACCAAGAAAATGCATTTTACTTTCCGCAAATTGAAGGGGAGAAACCTAACAACCTAATACAAAAACTGCCACTGTGGAACAGTCTGCCATGGTGGCTTTACATCAGGGCAGCATAGAGTAATATCTTGGCTGCTGGCCAAAAAAAATGTTTTAAACAGGAGTTACCTAAAAATCATGAAGCATTCTGTAGGGCTGTACTTAATACTTATCATTGTGTGATATCATATAAATTCTTGCATTAGAATAAGTATCAATGGGAATATTGAGCCATTTAGATCCCAATCGACCGAAAAAGCTATCATCGAAATATTCACCAAAAAAACAAAAAAAACAAAAACAAATCAGAAATGTTTGGTACTACAATAGCAGGAAAGGGGGCAAATGAAGGTGATGCAAATTCTTGAATCTAATTCACTTGCTGCTGTGTGTGAAAAAAAGTGTTTCAACATAAGATATTTGAAGAATTGCAATTTCTGGAATCTAGTATTCTGTTGTGATTTTCTCTTTTAAAATCCAATCTTTGCAAAATCTACGGACATATTTTAAAGGGTGATCTACCAATTATTGCTATTCTAGCTGTTAAAAGTGACTAGAAATGAATGGCCAAGCCATCATATCAGACCTGAAATTTTCAAAATGATTTTGAAACAACCTTGTAATGACCTAAAGAGGAGGAACTAATGAACATCATAACCCCCTCTAAAATAATACAACAAAGTATTGTGGCTGACAAATTTGACCCATAAAATAGCTAGCTAGGGATGGATCAGCATTTGGGACCTTCTCAGCTCAGTGTAAGTTGCAGAAATTGAATGGCATGGACATCAAAAAGGCCTGGAAAGGTAATGATCCTAGTCTATAAATCTAATATTACTGGGATGTTCCCAATGAGCAGTATTTGTGCTTTATAGGTGTTAAGCTAACACAAAGACTTTTGCACCCTCTCTCAGGCCACAACTGAACCACAGACGGAGCCACTCCTGATGATGTATACATCACCATGTTATAAGCAAATACAGTAATATTAATTGTTGCCTTGGTATTGTCACCAGGGGTACTGTTTGCATCCATCTTTTATAGGTATTACACATAGCACATAAAGCTAAAGAGAAATAGGACATCCTTGTCAAATGTGCCTCATAATAGAAGACTCCCTGGTTATCAGCCCTTTATAAAAGACTATCACTGTGTAGGCTTCATACAGTAATCAAATGCACTTGAAGAAAGGATGTTTCAGCGATATGTTAGATATGCCTGCTCTAAAAAAAAACATTCCACCCAATCAAATGCTTTCTCCATGCTTAATAAAACATTCGTTTTATTAACAGGTTTCCTCCACCCAGTCGATCAAAGAATCTGCTAAATTGACATGTGATTAGGTAAAACCATAAGATAAAAACATACAGCCAAGGGGGATACAAAAGCAGTGAAACCTATTAGAAACATTGCAGACAAAATCTTAACATTAGAGTTTAATAGATGTTGTTATGAAGTGACCCGGTACGTACTTGCATTTTTTTTTTTAGCTACACTTCCTCCTTGCATGATTCCTGAATGTCTGAACATTTGTTAAGTAATTTAGTTGATGGTTACACAAACAACTGGGGCAAAAACATGATGTTTTTGGATCCTCTGAGATTGCATCAATCTCATAACCTACCCATGGATACATGGTTTTTACCAGTATAGACTTGCTAGTAAGTAATTGGCTCATCCACTTGTTTTGACTAGAGTAACTTCAGCATTGATATCGAAGACTGTTCTAGAAAAAGGAAAGTAGAGGGAAGTGAGTGACTTGGAATTTCAAAATAATATGATCTTATACAGTAGATTTAAAAACAATCAATATTTTCTTCAAAAACATTATAAATGTTACCTTTTTCATCCTGGGCTAGCCAGCTCTATCCTTTACTAATTTAACAAGTGTCTTCCCTGCCTTGTTCACAAATTCACATGCTTCTGAGGCTACTAACAGAAAAGACAAGTGAATAGCAATTTACCATTAATTTTTGATGTCATCTGAACTAGTCTGGTCTTGTTACTGAGATTAAATACAGGTGTGTGTGCAGATTTTAGTTGTTGTAGTAGTCAACATGAGTCTCCTTCCCTTGTCCTTTTAAGCTTATTTTGTATGACCCTAAGCAACGAAGAACCCCTTGTGTAGGCTTTTAAGGTTTCCCATAAGGCCACATTTGAGGCAATTGATTTTGGAGACTACAGAATAAACAGTGCTAAAAGGGTCACATTTGTAATGGAGCTAATCTCTATGCAAATACTAGATCTAATGAGATGAAATCATGATCGCTAGGAGGGAAGTGGAGAGGTGGTAGTGGGACTAAAACGTTGAATCATCTGTAAGCTCAAATTCCTCCCACCGGATGTCAAATAAACTTAAAATATCCATTTTATCATGGATCGATCTCATGACTTGTCTCATTCTACAATTTACATCACTGAGCATGTCTTTAGACAGTGATAGCTGAACTTGCCCCAAATAATATATTGGTTGTTTCACATAGCCAAATAGTGAAGAAGAACAAGTAATGTTTGAGGCTCTTCAACACTTGGGCATAAACTGAACAAAAGCCAACCTCTGCTAATTAACCTGGATCCCACAATAACCCGTAGCCTCCTCCAATCAACCAATTGTGATATAATTTTATACTGGGTGATACTGGTTACCGCAAGGATTTTCCTGATTGGTTTGGTTTGAGTGGTAACTATAACATTTGGAAAATTCATATCTTTACATCCATTTCTTTCACGAAACGTAGTAGTATTTGTGCCCAAGAGCAATACTGTGGGGCTGATTATGACATTGGCAGACCCACCATGGAACTGCCAATGCTGCGGGGAGGACACCACCATCATGCCCATGGCATCCCCCCTAGTCGTCTCACAAGCCCTGTGGGAACATTGTATTCCGACCTTCCCACTTGTCAGCTCGGCAGGAACAGTGCTACGGTATTGGCCTTGGTTCCCTTAAGGGAGCTGAGGCCAATAGTGTAGCACACCAGCACCTTGGTATTGCACTGCCTGCACAGCAGACAGTGCACATACCTATGGTGCTGGGTATGGGGCCTCTGTCACTGGCTTTTCACCAGCCTTTCCATGGCAGGATGGCCACATGGAAAGAATGGCAGGAAGTTAATTGTAATCAGCATGGTGGCGGTCAGTTCAGACTCAGACCACTGTCTACCCATCTGGAAACAAGTTACTGGTAGTGGTGGCTGTCCACTGGTGGGTCCATCCGCCAGGTTTGTGATGTGGCAGTCAGGCCACTTGGAGTTCAGCGGTCCAACCCTCACCGTGAGTCTGGGGGTCCTCAGTCTGCTAAACTCGTAATGAGGTCTTTTGTTGGATTTGTCCTTTTTTCCAGATACTATCATAGAGCTCTTAAATATATTACTTATTACCTTCACAATCTAATAGGTGGTTTTAAATTTACTCTCGTATACGCTTAGCGAATATTGTGATACAGCATATCTTTTTCCTGCTTTCCTTACTCCCCTCCTCACACTCGCTAATCCCTCCTATCTTGTTTCCTGTTCCAGGAAAAGGGGATATTATCCCAAATCCCAGGCCAGTACCTCACAAGTCAGATAAGATTGGTAGAACCATAATCATTGCAGCAGCACATTTTTCCCAGTGCAGAACAAATTTTAAGCTGATTAACTGTTTATGTGCTTAGTGCCACCTAAATAATAATCACTTGAATGTGACAATACATGGTGGGGGGAGACATCAACGGGTGGACTCGCCGTGAGTGTGCTCCTCTCCTGCTCTGAGCACCCAGATTCCTGGTGCTATACTATTTGTACTGTGACTGGCTATCTGAGCAGTTGTCACCATGATGGATACAAAGTCTCTGCCTATGTGTTTACAAGGTTAATAAAGCTGTTTTTGAAGAGATTCAGCAACAGTAAGTGGGGTACTTTAACTCTCTAAAGTTGGTGTTACGTACCTACTCATCGTTCTATCTGAAACTTCTCCACTGTCTCTGCTGCAGATGTGGCTTTGTACTCTATGCTGTGCTCATGGCTACTCTCTCAACTTTGGGAAAATCTGCATCTCTCATGCAGTTTTCTGGGTTGTCATGGCACCCATAAAGTTTACTGGTACTTGCGGGAGAAAGAGCTCTCCCCTGACAGGCAATCCAGCCAACACAGGTGACGCCCCACAGCAAAATTTGATGGGAAAGGGCTCCAGCCCTGGGTCTTTGAATGGTCATCTTGTGGCGAAGCTGATGGCTTCTGGTGCTGCTGCTTCGCTGCTCAAAACAGAGCCTGCCAGAAAGGAGTCTTCTTCGTCTTCTCCAGTTACAACATTTCCGGTTGGGTTAATGTGGGTGGAAGCACTTAACCCAGCGACCCCAAAGAAAGATGCATTACTCTCTGTCATTTTTCCCCCTCACTGGCCCTAAGCCCGTGACACTCCTCTGATGTCAATCATCAACAGGATTGCAGCAACAGTGTATCTTCAAGAAGGGAAAATGGACAACAAAATCAAGTGCAAGTAATAATATTACTCCCCCAATGTTTGACTGTTTATTGCCTTCTGTTTTTGATGCTGGTGCTTTGGTTAAGGGTAACAGCTCTGTTGATGTTACCAAGGAGACTCGGGGTCCTCAACAGAATGCTGTAATGGCTGGACCCTCATCTGATTTAGACACTGTTTTTCCCTTAACAACTTTGTACAATAATAATGATCAACATTTAGGAGGTTGGGGAGCAGATGTCACCTAACAGTAGTAACCATGCAGCCCTAATGAGATACATGGCACTGCTGCATCACCTCTGATATCTACTGACATAAGAATAACCGGGGCTAAGAAGGGGGCCAAGGTGAAGAGAAACACACCTGGACATCAGTCCCCCATGCTCCCCCTCTACAGTGCAGGGTAAAGGTGAAGTCAGGTAAAAAGTCTTCTGATTCCACAGGCACAAACTCTATGGATAAGTCAGTCCTTTGATGCAAGGGATAGTATGCATGGTAGTGGGGATGCTGACATGCTTAGGACCAGTCAGGTTCAGCCGTGGAGTGGTAGCTGTAGTAAGCCTGGTGTGTCTTTGTCTATTCAACCTCCTGACAAGTCAATCAACTCATCTGAAGGGATGGCAGCATTGCCATCAGATACCAGTGATAGTTTCACTATTATTGCCCATTACACTGATCCTGAACTGTCTTTAGCCATAATTCTTCAGTTAATGCAGGCTTTTCCGGGACTGTGGGACTGGGACATGGAATGTCAAATACAACAAGCCCATTGCCTTCCAATGCCAAGACAGATAAGGCAGGTCCTCAACCTTTCTTGCTGTGACATAAAATCTTCTTGAAGGCCCAGCCGGCATCTTGCATCACCATGGCTTCATTATCTTTTTATGTTTGCTTCTTGAAGAGAGTGGGTGTACACCCATTGTGCAAGAACACAAAGTCCGTAGCGATGGCCCCGTTCATTACTGTTATT
This sequence comes from Pleurodeles waltl, assembly GCF_031143425.1. Classification (NCBI taxonomy): domain Eukaryota; kingdom Metazoa; phylum Chordata; class Amphibia; order Caudata; family Salamandridae; genus Pleurodeles; species Pleurodeles waltl. The sequence continues at coordinate 800,611,595 of NC_090444.1, read as the reverse complement.
TGGAGTATATTTGTCTATGTTTGTTTACCGTTTTTTACATTCAACAATGTTTTATATTGGCTGTTCCCACTTATTGTATGTTTTCTGACAATTGCCGAAATGCACCAGTCAACTGTTTGAAGTTTAGAATCTGTGTTTACTTAGCATATTGAACTGGGGCATGGGGTTAGGAATGTGTGACTGGTTGGCACACTGTGGCTGTCTAAGGGTCCTGACAGCTTCAGTGAGGGATGATATTTCCCCTTTGTGTGGGTGGGTTTTTGTTTTTTGTTTCTTTTTGGAGCCCTTGGTTTTTGGATTTAAATAATGGGTGGGTGACTGGACGCGGTGGGAGTTGGAGGGTTAAGTTTCTAATAATTGTTGTAATCAAGAGTATTTTGAATATAGCACATGTGTATCAAATGTGAGTAGTGGGGCAATTGGGATTATTTCTTAACAAGTCTTTATGTCATATTTGAGAATTATGTGTTGGAAAGTCACAGGCCTTAATTGCCCTCTTAAGTGGCGTGTGATCAGGGAGGAGATTTTGGTTCATAAACCACACATTGTTTATCTCACTGAGGCTAATTTGGCATAAAAAGACGTGTGCATGTATAAACAGCTGGGTCCTGACCTCGGTATATGTACTAGCCAATCAACCTCTATGTGGGGGTGATGATTCTTTGCTCCAGGAATTTGGATTATTCAGTGCAGAGGATGGCTTCTGAATCTAAGGGCAGGAGGTATATTGCTCGGATGGATTTGCTATCCAGGCAGTTTATTGTATGTATAATTTATGGGTCTAACCTTGATGATCCTGCCCTATTTGATTGGCTGAATCTAGAACTATCAGCATGGTAAGGGGAAACAACCCTCCTTCGGGATTTTAACTGCATTATGAGCTATGGCGTTGACACTATCAACTTGGTGGCTCAGCTTCAAATAGTCAAAACTAGGGCTGCCATTCAAAATTTGGCACGGGCCCATGGCCTAGTTGATCTCTGGCATACTTTCTACCTTAAGGATCCTGATTATACTTTCTTTTACATACCACATAGACATTATTCTCTGATCTTTCTGGTATTTTTGATCTGGCGGCTGATTCAATTTGCGACTATGGAAGTTTGCCCTAAGATTATGTTAGATCATAACCCATTCTTATTGGACTTGCATCTTCCAGCTTCTAGTAAGGATAGGCTTGCATTTACATTTCCAAGATCTTTGTTAGCAATCTAGTCTATATTGGCTGATTATAGTGGTCTTTAAAAGAATTTACTCTTAGTAATGTCAACTCTGCTGCCCTACATATTATCTGGGGTGCAATGAATCTTTGTGGTATTACTATTCAGTATATTCGACAGACTTATTGCTTATAGAAGTAGGAGGCCACTAGATGGTGTGCCCAACTGCATGAGGCCGATTATCGAAATTACCAAGCAATTAAGGATAAAACTTCAAATGAGTTACATTTTTATTCTACAATTGTGGAACGACAGCTGTTGGAAAAGGCAGCAGCTTAGTACCGAAAACATCAGACGGTTCAATATAAGTATGGGAAAAGCACTGGGTGGGTAATGGTTCAAGAAATTACAGAGAAGAGGAACAATAATTTAATTAAAATCATTAAGGGCAACAATGACACTGTTTACTATGGCACTTTTGCTATAGTGGAACAGTTTGCAAATTTTTATAAGGGCCTTTTTGGCCATCCATTGCCTGCTGTGCAATCTAGTGTTAATGGGGATATTCAGTGTGCATGTCTTCTCTCTCTTGTTACACAAAGTAAAAAATAGGGGAAGGGTATAACCACTCAGGAAGTCGAAAGTGCAATTAGAGAATTTCCTTCTGTGAAGGCTGCTGGGGAGGATGCTATCCCATTTGTATTTTAGAAAACTTTCCCACATATCATACGTCCCCTGTTTGTGTGCTTGGTAGATAGTATTGAGAAGGGATCTGAGGTTTCAGCTTCCTGGAATCTTACCAATACTATTGTGTTTCTTAACCTCTTAGCTGCTGGGCCTCCTCCTCAGTGCTGAGCCCTTTTTTGGCTATTTGGGGTACTTCACGCTTAGGCCTTCATAACTTTTTGTCCACATAAGCTATCCACACCTTTTTTCCAACATCCTAGGGATTCTAAAGGTACCCAGAGTTTCTGGGTTCCCCTGGAGAAGACCAAGAAATTAGCCAAAATACACCTAAAATTTCGTTTTTATAAAAAGAAGTGCGAAAAAAGGGCTGCCGAAGAAGGCTTCCAGTTAGTGACAAGAATGGGTTTGAAACCAATACTGGATCCAAGAAAGCTAAGTATTTCTGAAAAATAGACAAAATTCTGAATTCAGCAAGGGGTCATTTGTGTAGATCCTACAAGGTTTTCCTGTAACTATTTCCTGCAATGTCAGATTCTTTACAGCAATATATTGTTACGTGTGCTGCACTCTTCTGGTTGCAGGGATAAATAGGGCTTGTAGGTTCATGAAGATTCCTAGGTACCCAGAGCCAATAAATGAGCTGCACCTTGCAATGGGTTTTCATTCTATTCCGGGTATACAGCAATTCATTTGCTGAAATATAAAGAGTGAAAAATAGGTATTAAGAAAACCTTTGTATTTCCAAAATGGCCACAAGATAAGGTGTTGAGAAGCAGTGGTTATTTACACATCTCTGAATTCTGGGGTGCCCATACTAGCATGTGCATTACAGGCCATTTCTCAAATAGACGTCTTTTTTTACACACTGTCTTACATTTGGAAGAAAAAAATGTAGAGAAAGACAAGGGGCAAGACCACTTGTTGTGCCATTCTGTGTTCCTCAAAGTCTCCTGATAAAAATGGTACCTCACTTGCGTGGGTAGGCCTAATGCTCGCGACAGGAAAGGCAATATGGACACATCACATTTTCACACTGAAATCTGACGTGTTTTTTGCAAAGTGCCTAGCTGTAGATTTTGGCCTCTAGCTCAGCCGGCACCTAGGGAAACCTACCAAACCTGCACATTTGTGAAAACTAGACACCTAGGGGAATCCAGGATGGGATGACTTGTGGGGCTCTCACCATGTTCTGTTACCCAGAATCCTTTGCAAAGCTCAAAATGTGGCCAAAGAAACACCTTTTCCTCACATTTCGTGACAGAAAGTTCTGGAATCTGGGAGTAGCCACAAATTTCCTTCCACCCAGAGTTCCCCCAAGTCTCCATATAAAAATGGTACCTCACTTGTGTGGGTAGGCCTAGCACCTGCGATGGGAAATGCCACAAAACACAACGTGGACACATCACATTTTCCTAAAGAAAACAGAGCTGTTTTTTGCAAAGTGCCTAGCTGTGGATTTTGGCCTGTAGCTCAGCCGGCACCTAGGGAAACCTACCAAACCTGCATAGTTTTGAAAACGAGACTCCTAGGGGAATACAGGATGGGCTGACTTGTGGGGCTTTCACCATGTTCTGTTACCCAGAATCCTTTGCAAACCTCAGAATGTGGCCAAAGAAACACTTTTTCCTCACATTTCGGAGACAGAAAGATCTGGAATCTGAGCAGAGCCACAAATTCCACCCAGTGTTCCACTAAGTCTCCCAATAAAAATGGTACCTCACTTGTGTGGGTAGGCCTGGTGCACGCGACAGGAATAGATCACACAGCGGTCAATGTTGATCCTTACATGAGGCAACTGTTGACCCTGGGGTGATACATTCCTGATGCAGGCACTAGGTATAGGCACTCAAGTGGGGTAGTGTTTTTATCAGGACAGGTGAGGAATCACTGGGTGGTAGGAATTTTGTGGATCCCAGCATATTCCTGTAGTTTGTGTGACGGAAATGCAAGAAGAATTGAGTTTGTATTCATCATTTCAGCTTTGCAGGGTATTCTGGGTAAGAAAACTTTGGAGAATCAGCACAAGTCACACCTCTGTGGACTCCCCCGGATGCCTAGTTTCTAGAAATGTTTGGGTTTAGTATGCTTCCTTATATGGCCACCAAACCCAGGACCAAAAACACAGATGCCTGCTTTAAAAACCAGTTTGTTTTGTGATAGATAATTCTGATGTCTCCATAATACGATTTGGGCAGTGGACTTTGGTGCCGAACTAAATTGGGGAGCTACCAAGAGAACACTCTCTCTCTGTGCTTGCCGCCTCATTTACTGGCTCTCTGGTTTGGGCTAACCCACTATTGCTCCGTTGCACAGACTGTGCTTGCGAAGGGACAGCAGGACTGTCCTCATCACCTCCCTCATAATTTACTGGAAGAGGAGTTATCCAATGGGACTTCTCCGACTGAAGAATCACTCCCAGAGTCTGCGCCATTGTCCTATCCCTCAGATGCTGTCTCAGTATCTGCTGTCTCAGTCTCTGATCCTATGTCAGAGCTGTCTCCTATAACTCGAGTGACGGCGTCTGCAGCAGTCATCCATCAAGATGCCATCTCTGCTATTAGCTAAACTGTTGCTCTAAAACACTAGCCTACTGTGAGAGAACAGGGCTGATTGCAGAGGCCCACTAACTTTTTGCCCATATTTTCCACTTTTTGCTGGTGTTTTCCTGACTCTGCTAACCAGTCCCAGGGCCTGTGCTCTGTGTAAACTCAGTATGCAAATTAGGCTAATTATAATTGGCTAAGTCAACCTACCTATAAGTCCCTAGTATATGGTAGGGAATATAGGTTTAGGCACCGCAGCATAGGTAGTTGCTGAGGTGCCCAGTGTTATTTTAAAGGCAGGCCTCCCTTGCTGGCTGCTTTTCAATTAAAGTTACATGCAAATTTGACTTTGGAATTAAGAGTAGTTCCAAAGTCTTAAACTACCTTATTTTTAAATATAAGTCACCCCTAAGGTATGACCTATATGCCCCTAGGGCTGGGTGCCATGTAACTATAAGCAGGGACCTTATAAAAATAGTTTTTAAAGCCCTGGTGAGGTAAAACAGCCAAATTAGTTTTTCCCTCAATGTAGTGAATGGCCTCCATAGGCCAGAATGGGGAGATGGTATTTTAATTTTAAAAGTCCCCTTAAGTAGCAGATACCAGAAGTTTGGTATCAGATTAATTGTTATAATAAATCCCACAACTTCCAGTTGTTGCATTTAATATAACTTGTTCAGGTAAAGAGTTTTAAACTTAACCTGAAAAGTTGCCAGCTTCAGCCCTGTAGTGTTTTTGCTGCTGTGTTCTGATTGGCCAGCCTCTGGCAGCCTGGCCAGGCTGACTTGATGAGGTGTGAAGTGGCCTGGCTCCACACAAAAAGATGTGCCTGTGAGGGGAGATCTCACCTCAGCAGATGGTGAAGCAGGAAGGGGGAGGGCTGCCAAACTGGTCTTCAAAGGCAGGGAAGGACATTTGGAGCAACCCAGAAACACCCTCACATCCTGTAAACCCAGACAATTAGGTGCCCCCTTGATTAGATTAGGAGAGGGCAGGAGAGGGGTGTGTTTAGGATTTTTAGCCACACCAGTGGGTGGGTGGGCTCAGCCAGATGTAACCTCCAAAAATCACTTTCAGCCATGATGGATTTTTGAGGAATGTTGCTCCCTGGGATTGATTTTTGCCACACTTCCCACGAAGAGGTCATCACAGGGGGAAGGACCCTGCACCTGATTGGAGAACCAGGACTCCCCTGTTTTTCACCCAGGAGCAGGGATAAAACTGGCAGACCTGCATCCACACCTCAGATCCCTATCAGATTCCAACAAGGAAGAACTACAGGAGAAGAAGGACTGCCCTGCTGGACCCCTGACCTGCACATGGACACTGCACTCTGGAGGACTGCACTAGCTGCACACTTGGGCTTCACCACTAAAAGTACTTTACCTGTCTTCTACTGCTTCAAGAAGGGACTCCCTGTTTGCTACAGGTACAAAGGAGCTACCCAGAGTCCCCTGCATCAAGTCCTGTAAGCAGAGCCTAGCTGACCAGTGTCCAGTGGCCATTTGAGGATTCTGACCAGGTGCATTCTGGGAATTGTCATCCCAACTCCCAAGAAGCAACTCAGAGCTTCTGGAACCTTGGATCAAGTTGTGGACACTTCAAGGACACAAAAAGGACCTCTGGAAGAAGATCCAGAAGTTTGGAGACGTTTGGAGCAACTCCATAAATTGAAGAGGTGCATTGTGGGAGTTGTAGTCCCAGACCCCAAGAGGGATGCCAGATCCTCTGAACCCTTGGCTGGTGCTGTGGACCACTTTCCTGAATCAAACACTTCTGAAAGTAAGTGTGACCGTGTTACCTCATGGGTGGCCTGAACTCTGGACTTTGTTCCTTTCCAGTGCAACCTTTTTTAACCATTTGAGCACTAGTTACTTCTATGCGCTAGAAAGCATTAATTCTTTAAAAATGTATATCTCCGGTTCCCCTCATTCAATTTTATTAGTTTTGGTGTCATTTTAAAGATAAAAATATTCTCTATTTTGATAAAATGATTTTAGATTTTTAAACTGTTTCCTGTGTTTTATTTAATTACTGTTTTGTGATATTTGAATGCTTTACGCTTTGTCCCCTAAGTTAAGCATTCTCACTTGTTGCCAAGCTACCAAGGGTTGAGCTAGGTTTAATTTGCTGAGACCTAACTGGACCTAAGTGGAGGTTAGTGGCCTATTGCTAAGTGTAGGTACTTACCTGCCCTTACCAATAACCCATTTTCCAACATTTTTGGTGCGCAGTGGTGGGATCCTGTATTTGTGTTCAGTATCACATTACAGTTTTAAGTAGAACAAATTAAAAATCCTTTAAATTGTCCTAGTGAAAAAAAAATGTTTAATATTTAATTTGGATTAATTTCAATTATTGAATTTTTGTGATTTTTCTAAGTTCTTGTTTCCAATTTTTGCAAAAAGTTTTTATTGACACAAAACTAGGGAACCATGGAGCTTGATCTGGCTAGCCTACCCACACTGACAGTAGTCCAGCTTAGGGGGTTGTGTACTGCAATGGGGTTGCCTGCAACCACTGACCTCAGGAAGCATGTCCTGATTGAATCCCTGACAGCATGGTCTGAGGCCCAAGAAGTAGGCACAGAGGAAGCTCCAGAGGAGGAAGATGCAGGGTAGGATGCTAGCTCCAACAACTCAGGGGAGGGAGGTCATCTGAGCATTGGTGAGGAGGAGGAAGACCAGTCCTCACTGCACACAGTCACTAGGGTCATACCCAAAGTTAGTTGGGGGAAAGAGGTCCCTTTAGGAGGAGAGCACCTGTCCCTCAGGGAAAGAGAACTGGAAGCCCAGCTAGCATTCATAGCTTTGGAGGCAGAGAAGTTGGCCTTAGAGAAGGAGAAATGGGCAAGAATTGAACAGAGAGATGGTGTCAGCAACAGAGAAGCTGAGGTGTCTATGGGTGGGGTTTTTGCCCCAGATTACCCAAGGGGTGGTTCCTGCTTATGTAGAGGGGAATGACATAGACAAGTGGTTGGAGGCCTTTGAGAGGGCACTCCAAATGAGAAGGGTTAGGCCTCAATACTGGGGTTCACTTTTATGGGAGTTGGTCCTCAACCCAGGGAGGGATAGGCTTCTGACCTTAAGTGGGGAGGAGGCAGATTCATACCCTACTATGAAGACGTGCTTAACCAAGAAGTTTGGTCTGACCCCAGAGCAGTATAGGATGAAGTTCAGGGACACCCAGAAGGTCAATACGCAGTCTTGGGTTGACTTTGCAGACACCTCACTTAAGGCACTAGAGGGCTGGATTCATGGTAACAAAGTAAATACTTATGAGGGGTTATACAATCTGACCATAGAGAGCACATCTTGACCAACTGTATCCAAGAAAGGTTACACCAGCATCTAGTGGACTCTAAGCTGACCAACCCTAGAGAGCTGGGGGAGGCAGCTGATGAGTGGTTGAGAACCAGAGTGGTTGTCAAGTCACGGGGGGAGACTCCAAGAAGGGGGGTCAGGTCCCCAAAAACCTAAGGAGGGAGGTGGTAAGGCCACCACAGAGACTCCCTCTGTACCCCATAACCCTAAGAAGGAGGAGAGTAAATCCTACTCCCACTCTGACAAGCAGAGACAGGGAGACCCAGGGTTTAAAAAAACTCTTGGACAGTAAGGCTTGCTTTGACTGTCAACAGACAGGTCACTTCAGAGGAGATGCAGCCTGTCCAAAGAAGGTGGTTAGCACTGGGCTGTCCATTGTAGCCTTGGAGGAGGACTCCTCACATGATGAAGTCCTCCTAGCATTGGGCTGGGAGACAGGACCAGATGGTAAGCTGGTGAACCCTGAGGGTGGGAGTAGGCACTTTCACCCCATTCAGGTGAATGGGATCCCTACCACTGGCCGGAGAGACACCTGTGCCAGTCACACTATAGTGAGTGACCAGTTAGTGACCTCAGACATGTGTGTCCCAGGAGAGACCAGGAAAGTCAGGATAGCCACAGGGGAAGTCCCATCCAAACCTGTAGCCATAGTGCACCTAGAGAGGGAGGGTATACTTGGCTGGTTTAGGGTGGTAGTCAGTGCTGATCTCCCCCTAGATTGTATCCTGGGCAATGACCTCCCATAGGTGAGTCTGGTCCCAGATGGGGCAGTTGCCCAGGGTGCCCCCCAACCCAAAGTCCTGGGGAGTCAGTCCCTGCAGTTAGGAGACAGGGGTCCCCAAGAAAAGGGAAGAAGAAAAAGAAGTGTGGGCCACTCTTAAAGAGAGTTACAGGGAGCCAAATACCTTCTGCCCTAGTAGGGGGGAGCCCAGAGTTGGCACTGGTGAGGCCTCACCTGACCCCAACGAAGTCCTAAGTAGTCAAGCAGCTGTCCAGATGCAGGGTGTTACCCCTGCACTGACAGAAAGGAGAGTTGAAGGAGGGTGTCTGCCACAGGATGTGGTAGCCCCCCACTCTAGACAGCAAGACGGGTGCCAGGACCCCACAGTTGCCCCTAAAGCAGCTCAGCCACCTGTCATTGGAGAGCTTAGGGTGTGGTTCTGGTATTGACAGTTGTCAGTAGCCTCTGCTGGGTGCTAGCCTTCCTGGCAGCACTGCACTTGGCCTGGGAGGCAGACCCCAGGGCCAAAAGCAAAGTAGGCCCCCTTACCCTGTTGGTCATGGTGGGGTTTCTCAAGTGTTGGGTGACCTCTTTAGGTAAGCTAGGTGTTGCCCTAGCAAAGTTAGGGGTAGGGGAGGTGGGCACCTCACTACCCAAGTTGGCAGAGAGAGAGGAGGAAGACCCCCTAGAGTGAAGTTTCAGTTTGAGATGGGTCCTTTCACTGTTGGGATGGATTCACTACCCAGAGGAAGTGACCATGGCAGGAGGATGTAAAGCAGAGTAGGCCCTGCAAAGGGACAGCCTGTTCTCTTCACTGTCTTCCTCACCTGACAAGCCAGGAAGACTCTCCCAGGGTTGGCCTGAGTTTCCTGGGAGTGTGGGCTGGGGGGGCTTGTGTGAGATAACAGGGCTGATTGCAGAGCCCCCCTACCTTTTTGCCCACATTTTCCACTTTTTGCTGGTGTTTTCCTAACTCTGATGGTGCCCTGGGTACTGCTAACCAGTCCCAGGGCCTGTGCTCCGTGTAAACTCAGGATGCAAATTGGGCTAATTATAATTGGCTAAGTCAACCTACCTATAAGTCCCTAGTATATGGTAGGGACTTTAGGTTTAGGGACCGCAGCATAGGTAGTGCACCCATAGGTGCACTGCTGAGGTGCCCAGTGTTATTTTAAAGGCAGGCCTGCCTTGCTGGCTGCTTTTCAATTAAAGTTACATGCAAATTTGACTTTGGAATTAAGAGTAGTTCCAAAGTCTTAAACTACCTTATTTTTACATATAAGACACCCCTAAGGTGTGCCCTATATGCCCCCAGGGATGGGTGCCATGGAACTATAAGCAGTGACCTTCTAAAAATAGTTTTTAAAGCCCCGGTGAGGTAAAACAGCCAAATTAGTTTTCCCCTCATTGTAGTGAATGGCCTCCATAGGCCAGAATGGGGAGACAGTATTTTAATTTTAAAAGTCCCCTTAAGTAGCAGATACCAGAAGTTTGGTATCTGATTAATTGTTATAATAAATCCCACAACTTCCAGTTGTTGGATTTAATATAACTTGTTCAGGTAAAGAGTTTTAAACTTAACCTGAAATGTTGCCAGCTTCAGCCCTGTGGTGTTTTTGCTGCTGTGTTCTGATTGGCCATCCTCTGGCAGCCATGCCAGGCTGCCTTGATGAGGTGTGAAGTGGCCTGGCTCCACACAAAGAGATGTGCCTGTGAGAGGAGATCTCACCTCAGCAGATGGTGAAGCAGGAAGGGGGAGGGCTGCCAAACTGGTCTTCAAAGGCAGGGAAGGACATTTGGAGCAACCCAGCAACACCCTCACATCCTGCAAACCCAGACAATTAGGTGCCCCCTTGATTAGATTAGGAGAGGGCAGGAGAGGGGTTTTTAGGATTTTTAGCCACACCAGTGGGTGATCTCAGCCAGATGTAACCTCCAAAAATCACTTTCAGCCATGATGGATTTTTGAGGAATATTGCTCCCTGGGATTGATTTTTGCCACACTTCCCAGGAAGTGGTCATCACAGGGTGAAGGACCCTGCACCTGATTGGAGAACCAGGACTCCCCTGTTTTTCACCCAGGAGCAGGGATAAAACTGGCAGACCTGCACCCACACCTCAGATCCCTATCAGATTCCAACAGGGAAGAACTACAGGAGAAGGAGGACTGCCCTGCTGGATCCCTGACCTGTACCTGGATACTGCACTCTGGAGGACTGCACCAGCTGCACACTTGGCTTCACCACTTAAAGGACTTTGCCTGTCTTCTACTGCTTCAAGAAGGGACTCCCTGTTTGCTACAGGTACAAAGGAGCTACCCAGAGTCCCCTGTATTAAGCCCTGCAAGCAGAGCCCAGCTGACCAGTGTCCAGTGGCCATTTGAGGATTCTGACCAGGTGCATTCTGGGAATTGTTGTCCCAATACCCAAGGAGCAACTCAGAGCTTCTGGAACGTTGGATCAAGTCGTGGACACTTCAAGGACACAAAAAGGACCTCTGGAAGAAGATCCAGAAGTTTGGAGATGTTTGGAACAACTCCATAAATTGAAGAGGTGCATTGTGGGAGTTGTAGTCCCAGACCCCAAGAGGCATACCAGAGCCTTTGAACCCTTGGCTGGTGCTGTGGACCAATTTCCTGAATCAAACACTTCTGAAAGTAAGTGTGACAGTGTTACTTCATGGGTGGCCTGAACTCTGGACTTTGTTCCTTTCCAGTGCAACCTTTTTTAACCATTTGAGCACTAGTTGCTTCTATGCGCTAGAAAGCATTAATTCTTTAAAAATTCATATCTCCGGGTCCCTTATCCGATTTTATTTGTTTTGTTGTCATTTTAAAGATAAAAATATAATCTATTTTTATAAATTGATTTTGGATTTTTAAACTGTTTCCTGTGTTTTATTTAATTACTGTTTTGTGATAGTTGAATGCTTTACACTTTGTCTCCTAAGTTAAGCCTTGTCGCTCTTTGCCAAGCTACCAAGGGTTGAGCTAGGTTTAATTTACTGAGACCTAACTGGACCTAAGTGGAAGTTAGTGGCCTATTACTAAGTGTAGGTACTTACCTGCCCTTACCAATAACCCATTTTCCAACACCTACGTAGACAGTCACAAAATTGCTGGTGTGTGTGTGACACGTGCAACAGTAGAGGCCAACTTACAAACGCTTCGTCCTCAATCAGCACGTTCCTTCAAAACACTCAAAAAACACCTTGTCAAATACCATTCATCACAGTCTTTAGCACCTCCTGCTCTCAGTCCAACAATCATTATTGGTGCTCCCATGTCCTCCTCCTCGGATTCCCTCATTACCATCAAGCAAAAGTGCCTTTCATCTCTACATAGCTGCCACCCGTCCCACTTATACATTACATTTGTATTATAGCGCAGGAAATGGCTCACTTTACTAATGTGCTCAGCTATTTACATAAAATACAGATTTGCTCTTTGCAGTAGGCATATAAACCTTCGGCGCTTCTTTATGGCACTAAAACTGCCACTAGGCAAAAGTCTAATCCTTTTGTAGCAGGAACATAATCACAAGACTTACTTGACTTTTTTATTGCTACCTAAGAGCTACAGTTGAAATGCATCAGATGTGCGTTGCTTTCAAGACGCAAGCTGCAAGTACAAGACAACTGGTGGCAAATATATGTATATATATATATATATATATATATATATTCAAAGAAACTGGTGCATTGTAATCGCACACCAAGGGCTGCACATCATCCAAAACCAGCTCGTAAAATAATCAAAAAACACTTTTAAATAATTTAATCGGCTGCTTATTTAATGAAAAAGATTTATATGCAGGTAAATAAGAACCCGCAAAGGTTGGTACATAAGCACAAAAAGGAAATCAATAATGTGCCCACCATACAAAAAACACACGCTGTCCCCACCAAATGTCTACGCGTTTCGGCCGAAGCCTTCAACAGGACATTGGCAACCATTTTTACACTCAACTATTTAAACCATATAGTCCTTCTTTGTTGTAAACTACATGATTTAGGAGAGGTGCAAACGGTGCGGCCATTTTGTAACGTGGCAGTTCTAAATTTAAGAAGTAATAATAAACTTCTAATCCTGTGCTATATTTAGAATAAAAATTCAAATATGACATTATATATTTCTTTCATGTTTCATGTTATAATGCAATATCACAAATATGATCTGGTCGCCTATACATACATAAACATTGATTATAATCACAGTCAATAATTGTTAAATACAAGGGAGAAAATACCCCATATGTGATATTTTTCCTCTTTTTCACTCTTCCTTTTACCTTTTGCTCTTAATGTCAACATATTATCCACTTTTTACCTAGTAGTTTTAAAAGCCTGATATAAATAAATAAATAATATTATAAATATATGTGCTAAATATATATATATATATATCACTTTGATATGTGGGTCTGGTTTTCCTGGGGGCTGACCGTAGCCCCCAGGGAAACCACACATGCATTGACAAAAGTAAATAGTAATATATATATGTATATATATATATAGATATATATATATATATATATATATATATATATATATATATATATATATATATATATATATCTATCTCTATATAGATATATCTATCTATGTAGATAGATATATCTATCTACATGGATTTATCTATCTATATATATATATATATATATATATATATATATATATATATATATATAAATATATCTATATGTATAGATCTATATATATAGATCTATATTTTTTTAGTAGTTTTATGGTTTCCTTGGGGCCAAAATGGCCCCCAGGGAAACCCTACAACTACTGAAAAAAAGTATTGCCCTCACAGGGGGTCGCCCTGCCACGGACCCCCTGTCAAATTCTTTCTTTTCTTTTTTTTTTAAATTAACCCCTGGGGGGCGCGCTCGATCGCACCCCCCAGGGGCCACCCTCGATCGCATCTGTGCTGTGATCGAGGGCCAGGAAACACGTTCAAGAAGGCCTCGTATGAAAGGGGAGAGTCTTCCCTTTCATACAAGGCCTTCCTGAATGTGGGGAAGGCCGCTTCCTGCTCCGATTGGGAAAACAATAATGTGACATCAGTGCGCCTCGCTGCGCGCTGACTTCACAAAGGGGTGGGTGGGGGGCGGGGGAGACACGGAAAAGCTTCCTTGTCTCCCGGGTAGTGAAAAAAAAATCCTCGGGTATGATGCACCCGAGGATTTTCTAACCCCCTCCCTGGTGTCGGCCACTTGTCGTGACCCGCACTCAACAGGTTAAGAAAGTTAAACTGCCAGAAGATAGGGGTTCTTATTGGCTGATCTCATTGATTAATTCTGATGCCAGGATTTTTGCTAAGGTCTTGGCAGAGTGCTTGGCACCTCTGATTCACTCTTTGATTTTCCCGCAACAACATGGCTTTGTACCTAGGAGGCACTACTAGACACACTTACACGTCTGTGGCTATTTTTGATGTGGCTGGGAACACTGGTAGCCAGCTCAGTATGATATTGTTTGATGCTGAAAAGGCTTTTGACCGAGTGTTGTTGCCCTTCCTCTGGTCCGTCTTATGGGCATATGGGTAATCGATTTATTGCTTTGTTTAGGTCTCTCTATTGGCAACCAGTGGCTCAGCTCCTTCTTGAAGGGTGCTCCTCCTCTTCATTAAGTGTCTATTGGGGTACTAGTCAAGGATGCCCTTACTATTTGCACTTTACATCAAACTTTATATCGAAACCTACTTACACCATCTTAGCAGCAATTACTTGATTTTTCCTGTAGTGTTGAATGCTAAAAATGAGTGCATATGCTGATGATATTGCATTCTATTCTATGGATCCCTTGGTGGCAATGGAGAAGGTTGCAATGGAAGCTGAAAGGTTTGGAATGGTTTCCGGCTACAAACTTAACCTTTTCAAAATGTAGGTTATCTCCAACTCTCAGCCTAACCTGCCAATCTCCAAGGTTAGTCAGTACTGCTACAGAACTCAGGGTTAAGCTCTGTGCCAATGTGGAGCACATTGTTTTTTTGAACTACAAACTTCTTTTAAAGTCAATTATTGCAAAGATGTGGTTGTGGAGCCGCCTTCCATTCAGTATTCTAGTACTCTGCAATATTTTCAAGATGAATATTATTCCCACATTTTTCTATCGCTTTTGGGCTATTCCACAGAGGGTTCCAGATAATTTCTTTCGCCATCTTGAGGAGGTGCTTGGCAGTTTTATTTTGGGGGGTATCGGATGGCCAGAAGGGCTATAAGTCTTTTAGAACTTATGCCTAATCAAGTTGTTTTTTCGCTTCTAGATATCAAGCTATACTTTTGGGCTGCCTTTGGCTCTCATCTTAAAAATATGCTTACTCAACATGAGCCCAATGATTATGCTATCAGGTATCAGCAGGCCCTAGGGCCAGATTTTAAATTTGCTCTGAACAAATGTGTTGACCGGAACTATTGCAAGAGGGCATTGTAAGATCATTGGGGATGCCTTTCAAATTTGGCATAAAATCAGTGCCTGATATTCCTTAGAGGTTATCCACTCACACCAGTCTAAGGAAATCCCACTTTTCCATCCATCTTTCACGATTCAGTGTTCTTTAAATGGGTTAGCCAGGACAATGTAACTGCTGGTCACTTCTTTGTTTCAGCTGGGGTATGTGTTTTGTATGCTTTGCAAACACTATCTGACCTTCCCCAGCAGTCCTTTTATAAATAAGTACAGGTCTGTGATTTCTGTTCATGCAATCCAGTTTCTGTGGTTGGGTACAATAATTTTGATATTCTGTCCTAATGTTATACAATAGACTGTCAACCTTTAATTATGATTCTGTATCGTATTATGACGGTTGGCATGGCAGACAACTAGTCTACTCTAGTTATTAAATGGAGTTCTAAGCTTGGTCAGGATATTTCAGTGGAAAAACTGTTGATGGTTTTGATGTCATCAACTGGTCTGTTTGTTCAGTCAGCCTGAAATTGCAACAATTCTGTACACTGTGCAGGTTGCATTACACCTCAGACAGGATATGTGAATGGTATAGAAATAACCGGAATTATAAGACGTACTGAGACAAGTGTGACCAACATGCTTCTTATATGATATATTGCAGAATGCTCTGCACTTAAAACATTCTGGTCTGATGTTGTGCATCTGTTAACTTTTCATCAGCGATATTCTGTTGAGTGGTCTGACTTACAAGCTTGATTTCACTATGGGCCTCACATTAGTGGTGTCAATTGTGATTATTGTAGCCTTTTTATGTATTGCAAGAGCGTGGGTGCAACTGACCCCTCCCACAGTCTCTCAATGGTAGTGACTGCTTTCACAGACCTATGAGCTTGAGGCTGCTATTCAAACGGCTAGAGGCTCCAAGGCATGAGGGTGGCTAGACAGAATTTGGGCTAATTTATTTTTGGGAGAATTTTTCATTGGTATTTTTGTATTATTTTGCTTATATTTTGTTAATTTTCTTGTTTTATTGGTGATGCTGTTTTGTTATCTATTATATTACTGTGCATCCGACTGATTGATTTCCAATTAAATTAAAAAAGAAAGTGACAATATTTCCTCTGGTCTAGATAGTAAGCTTTATTTAAATCTAAGTAAGCAAAGCAGCACACAACAATTAACAAATGCAAAAAAATACTATGTTAGCCTGTGCTCGAAATATCCCCAATTGTGTAAACCTAATTAAAATATTTGGCCAAATGAACTTATGTACTGCTTTGCACATGCAATGTTGATAATATTGTAACACAGACTGTGTACTTTCATTGGAAACTCTGTAATTATTCCTTCTAAAAAGAATTCCTTTGTCCCTTTTTTCTTGAAAGTTAATGAAAAAATATAGCAAAATTATAAAAATCTGCTTCACAATATCCAATTAATCTGTAGATTACTGGACATCACAATGTCTCTGAATCAGCTATGAGATCTGGCCAAGGTATTCTAACTAAGTGTAGCAGGTCCCTTTAGAGAGGATGAATGAAGGCAAACGGTGAACGAATTGACCATTTGTCAAAGTCTCTATTTTATTAGCATGTTGGGCTTGTAAAATAGATCTTGCAGTGAAGGTGTCATTAACAACTGGGACAGTTCATTTAAATTTGGCAGCTGAGAAAATGAATTCATCATGGCAAAATTTGAGCTATTAATTAGAATATGCCTGTTTAAAGTTTAAGGAATATTGTATGATCTAGCGTTGCTTGGTTGTTGAAGTCCCATTCCTTTCAGTTGTAGAAAACATGTTCAAACAAAGGTGTTACATACTTCTGTGTATTGTTATCCTCTACCCTATTCTTTATCCTTAATGAAATTCATTGGTTCTCCCCATTCTTGCTTGTTCTCAAGGTAGTTGATCTTGTTGTGAAATTCTTCTACTTCAACCTAATAGCTCTGTGATTTCCCGAGGTTATCTCTTTGTTGGTTGTTTTTCTCCCTGTGACACCTTTGAAGTGATTGGCCAGAGACTTTGGGGGTCATTACAACCCTGGCGGTCAAAGACCGCCAGGCCTGTTCTGGAGGAAGCACCGCCAAAAGGCTGGCGGTGCTTAACAGGGAATTACGACCGCGGCGGAAGCACCGCTGGTTTCCCGCCACAGTGGTCCCGGCAGTTTTAATCCGCCAGAGCAGCGCTGCCCAGGGGATTACGAGTCCTCCTACCGCCAGCCTTTTCATGACGGTTTGAACTGCCATGAAAAGGGCGGCAGTAAGGGGAGTCACGGGGCCCCCGGGGGCCCCTGCACTGCCCATGCCACTGGCATGGGCAGAGCAGGGCCCCCCTGCCACGGCCCCATGCAGCTTTTCACTGTCTGCACGGTAGACAGTGAAAAGCGCGACGGGTGCAACTGCACCCGTCGCACAGCCGCATATCCGCCGGCTCTATTTGGAGCTGCCTCCTGTGTTGTGGCCGTGATCCCCGCTGGGCCGGCGGGCGGAAACCAGGTTTCGGCCCGCCGGCCCAGCGGGGATCTCATAATGGCCGCGGCGGGAGTGCAGCCGCATTGGCGGCCGCCTGGCGGTCCAACCTTGTCTAAATGCTGATTGAGCACAGGCAAAGTTGCAGTTATGACTGTATCTGTGGTTCCTAAATTTCCTATCAATAGAGCATAAGGATTATTGTAATGTTTTTGTTTTTGAAGTGTTAGCAGTACTGAAATGTGACTGGGCGTCTATTTCTGATGGAGAAGGTGTGATTACTATGTTTCTGGAGGGGCTGGAGACTGTTGACAGTACAGGTGTTTGGGATAGTGACAACTTATTAGCTGAATGATCCAAAGGCATTTGCTCTATATTACTTTCAGTAGTCTTGATAGATGGCAATTTTGTTGGCTCTCTAATGTGCAAACCTTTCTTGAGGTCACCTGTACATTTTTCCATATCACTTTGTCTTTGAGAAGTTTCGGAGAGTGAGAAGAACAGGTTTACGAGGCTAACTAATGGTTCAAATCTTTGTGTGGGAAGTTTTGAGTTTTGAGCCTTCATTGTAAGATCTAATTTTGATATCTGGTTTGGACAGCTGCCCCAACCACATGCAAACCCCTCCCTCCCCTGGTGACAGAACAAGGGCAAGAGAGTAGGCAAGGCCCTCTTTAATTTCCTTTTGACATGAAGAGTACTTGTATTGCTTTTATATGATCACTCTTTGAACCACAACCATGATTTTAAACTCAAGTTCAGCAACCTGTTAACTTGTGTAGGGCTTAGCTGCTGTTACTACTTTAACTTTAAGCTGAAGAACCAGATTAGTCAAAGCTGTACCTTCTTCCCTAATTCCCAATGTTGTGATTTAATTGCTAGGGTCTCCCAGTAGTCTCTTGCTTAATTAATCAGCTGAGGTTAAAGGTTGCAATGCTGCTGAAGCTGAGTAACCTGCTGGTCTGGGAGATGAGAAGAAAAGGAGAGGGGTCAGGAGCAGCAGTTCCTTCCACACTGATATGACATTATTCCCCTCAGAAGGGACTCAAAGAATTAGGAGGAGAGAGAATGTCTTTGATGCCTTTGCTGTCATAGTTGATGCTGCAGGTTGGGCGTTTGGCACTAGAGGTGCGCACAGGAGGACATCAGACGTTGCCAGGCACTGTATGCTGTACGCGAGGAGGAGCGTCAGAGAAGTGGTGTGGCACAGAGCTGCTTCGTGCCACGAACACCACCTGAGAGCCCCTGCTCATCCATTCTCACCCTTGTCCCCACATCCCACGACCCACTCAGGAGGACGGTAGAGAGAAATCCAGGTTCTCGGCTCCCCGACAGGTCAGTGGTATTGGCAGGCGATGGGCGATAAAACTGAGCAAAGTGAGCGAGAGAAGGACAGAAGGAGAAGGAGATCCCCCCGAGAGGCTGGTGCACTGGCTCCACATATCATTGAGTGTCAGGGGAAGTGCCAGGGGAAGCATCAGCTGCTATGAGGTGATCTTTGGGGGGTACTTCTGGCTCCCATATAGAAAATGAAACTCTGGAGCAGCCAAGCCAAGCAGTCAAACAAGGTGCCGGAGCAGGGGGTTAGCAGCCTCAGAGCCACGATCCCTGCAGGAGGGGCAGAAGCGGCCCGCATTAGGTTGGTACAGCTTGCTCTTGCAGCAGGGAACTATCCCCTTTGCCTTTCAATACATCACCATGTTTCACTGTGACTTGCCTTTCAGCACCTCATTGTGTTTTACTATGCCTCACCATGTCCCCAGTTCATTGCAGTTTGTTTCAGCCTCCTTAATATAGCTTACTCGGCCTATTGTGTAGACCTATTGAGTGACCTTGTCAGCATATGCTTGGCAACTGCTTGCTGATGAACCCCAGACCCTAGGGCCCTTAAGGGTGTTGGCGTCCAGCAATTAGACCAAGCTCATGCTCCCCTCACCTAAGGCGATTTGGAGAAGGTAGGGGCTGAGGCAACGCTCTTAGGGTGTGGGTTGCTCTCTTTTGCCTCCCTCTATTCGGTCTGCAGACTTTGTATTTTCAGTTCACCGCCCCATGAAGGTGCCAAGTAATTTATTGATGTTGCATGGAAGCTGCCCGGAAAACATAATCCAAGAGAGTAGCTGGCCTGGCACCGCACATAAAATTCCTTGTTGATAAGTCCTGTTGGCAGGCGCATGCCATCTCAGGAGCAGAGGCTTATTCCTGCCCACCAATAGTTTACCCACTGGCCTTATCAAGTGTACCACAGGGACTACATAAAAATGAGGAGGCTGCCTAAGGCAGCCAAGCAGACTTACACGCTGGCCAAGTGTGTTGGTAGTGTCCAGTTACCTGTAAATGCAGAAGTTGGGAAAGAAGAAGAAGAAGCAGGACAGCTGATAGGTGCGAGGAGGGCCTTGTCTGACTTGAAGAAAATAGGGACCCACAGTGACAATGGAAATCAAAACAAAATAGAAATGGATCAGCCACAGGGGCTTAATCCCCGGAAAGAGGAAAAGATGGGCCTCAAGGGAAAGGGGCTATATGGTTCAGGCCTGACGAATACCAAAAAAACATTTTTCACAACTACCTTATAAGAGCAAGGTGGGAAGCAGGTGAGGATACCAAATTCTCGGCTGGCCAGGATGCACAGGTTATATTATTGGCTCCTCTCCTGAGCCTGGTCAATTAAATCTGTGGACAGAATTCTTGCCACAGCCAAGACTTGAGACAAGTTCACCAATCAGTGCTGCGGGCTCCAGCTTGTATATTTTAACTGTTGCAGAACTGTTAGAGCTTGCAGACACTGCATTAGGAAAAAGCAGGAACAGCCACATTATCGGGCCTTGCTTTGCAACTAGCCCAATGGGAGAGAATAATGACTTAGATGTAACTGAGATTTCTTCAACAATGGTTAGCCAGCCATCAGTATATTAGTCATTCCACTCTGTCAAGTAAACAAAAGTTGTTAGTAGTAGCAAAGATACATCAGCCTTTCCATTCCCATTCAGATGACCTCTACATACAGGTGCCTCAGGTAACAGTCCGACATGCCCAACCCCTTTGCAAAAACGAATGCAGGGGCGCTGGGACATGTTTACAGCACCACCACGAGAGCTTAGAAATTAGGTGCACATCAGGGAAGTGGAGATATGGGATGCACTTGGCACTGATACTACAAGGGAACACTCCTCAGTTGGAGAGGGCAGCTAAGAATGTATTATAAATACTATAAATTCTTCCCTCTAAACTGCAGTTAAATACCTCACCTGGTAGTCACATAAATTAGAGATTTACCTGGAATTAACCCATGTGTTGGCACAAAGCATGCTCATAATCGAAAGAAAATTAGACACATTAACCAGGAAACTGGACAACTGGGTGAACAAATGGAACAAAGGAAGCACAGCAGCCAGAAGATTAAACAATGCAATACTAGACAAACTAGCTACATTGCCTGATGCATTAGCCACACTCATTAGTTACTGTAAAACCACTGAAGAACTCAGCATGAAAAATTGCCGCCTGACAGTTGACAAGAATCTGGAGGGTTTAATTGTCACAGAAACAATAGAAAATGGGGGAAGATTTACCCTAAAATATACCAGCGAAGAAGGAATGGGTACTGTGTTAAGTACCTTGCCTCAAACTAATGACCAATTAAGGTCGACGACTCCTTTAGAAGAGGTTGCCGCACAAGATGATATAATTGGGCAGGTAGCAGAAGCCACCAACTACCTGCCAGGTAGACAGGTCTCTGAAAGTAACCAACAGACACAGCTAACGAGACACCAGAAGAAGAGGTTGAAGAAATCACTCACAATTATTAAAAGAAAGAATAGGCTGAGTCTTAACAGGTAAAATGTAAATGTTCCAGGGGATAACTCCTGGCGGCTCGAGATCTACCCATTTTTTCTTCAAACACCTTCCTCACATTTCTTATCCAGTCCCCTCCCTCAACCAATCGATGTGGCTGAAGCTGTAGAAGGACAGGCCAACTCTGGTGGCTTAAAATCCCACAAAGTTTGCAATGAGGAAATTGGACAATATATCCAGCCAATATCGTCTTCAGCAAATAATTCCCAGACAACTAAGTATGCTCAGGCCACACGCCTCAAGGCTACATGCAGCGAGAAGCAAACCAGGGATCTCTCTCTATTGAGAAAGTCACTTGAACCGCAGTTGGGAGATGTTGAGATGGCATCCATCCCGGAAGCAATTAACTTGGGGGTCCACCAGACAAGTACCCAGATAAGTAGAGCAGTGCTGCCCATCCAGAGAGGGTGCAGTGGAGACGCGTCATTGGTGATGTTTCATAAAGAAGCAAGAGACATAAATTCCTCTACTACCTAATCAAGCAGAGGGTACAAGGAGCGGGCTCATGTAAAATGAACAGTTATACAGGAGATGATTCCTGTCATGTTTGCTACATCTTTACAGACATTCGCTGACGACGGCCAAATAGCCAGAAACACGTGTCCGAAGATACGGCACTCGCCGCACCAACTTATGGTGAAAAACTTTTAAAACTCTGTTCAAATTCGTGCTAATGACTGCATTTACCATGATGCCTTGGGGTCACAAATGCTGGAATGGAAGACAGGGTGCTCCCCATTTTGACTGTTGTAGTTAAGGCTCCCGTGAGCCTCTGAGCTGACGAGCTCGGGTGAAGCACCTGTGCGCCTTCTTGAGTGGTACTTAAACCTGTGAATACTTTCAAGGCGGCATTTCAAGCAACCCCGCCAGCTACACGTTGCTCTTCGCTGATGATGGCCAAATAGCCAGAAACACGTGTCCGAAGATACGGCACTCGCCGCACCAACTTATGGTGAAAAACTTTTAAAACTCTGTTCAAATTCGTGCTAATGACTGCATTTACCATGATGCCTTGGGGTCACAAATGCTGGAATGGAAGACAGGGTGCTCCCCATTTTGACTGTTGTAATTAAGGCTCCCGTGAGCCTCTGAGCTGACGAGCTCGGGTGAAGCACCTGTGCGCCTTCTTGAGTGGTACTTAAACCTGTGAATACTTTCAAGGCGGCATTTCAAGCAACCCCGCCAGCTACACGTTGCTCTTCGCTGACGACGGCCAAATAGCCAGAAACACGTGTCCGAAGATACGGCACTCGCCGCACCAACTTATGGTGAAAAACTTTTAAAACTCTGTTCAAATTCGTGCTAATGACTGCATTTACCATGATGCCTTGGGGTCACAAATGCTGGAATGGAAGACAGGGTGCTCCCCATTTTGACTGTTGTAATTAAGGCTCCCATGAGCCTCTGAGCTGACGAGCTCGGGTGAAGCACCTGTGCGCCTTCTTGAGTGGTACTTAAACCTGTGAATACTTTCAAGGCGGCATTTCAAGCAACCCCGCCAGCTACACGTTGCTCTTCGCTGACGACGGCCAAATAGCCAGAAACACGTGTCCGAAGATACGGCACTCGCCGCACCAACTTATGGTGAAAAACTTTTAAAACTCTGTTCAAATTCGTGCTAATGACTGCATTTACCATGATGCCTTGGGGTCACAAATGCTGGAATGGAAGACAGGGTGCTCCCCATTTTTACTGTTTTATCTTTACAGACATGTCAATATCGGGAACACATGAGGCGATTTCCATCAAGTCTCCCACGTCTCCACAATTTGCTCAAATTTGGGGCCAACAGGAACATGGAATCTTGCAGGAGGCAATCTCCCTCAGGGAGTCCATTCTGATAGAAAACAAGCAAGATCTGGGCCCAGGGCATGAGTTACATGCAAGATCAAGGCAAAATCGTTGCCCACTAGATCGTAAAGATAATTTGGAGCACCTGTGTACATATGGGCTTGTCCATACACAGGCGCACCAAGGAAAATTAAGCCAGAATAGCCTGGACAACATAAAGACTCAGAGAAAAACTGAAATGCCTGCTTTAATTTTCACCAGCTACATGCAAAGGGGGGCATTGGGATAATCTCAACAGGATCAACATCCTGCATCTGTTGCATAACATACCATCACTTTTTAATCTTTCCTCAGCGGATTGTATTTCGGTACATTTCAATGTGTACTTCTGGATAAGCCAGAGAGAATACACATTGACAACATGGTCAGACCAGAGTACTTTTGAAAGGATTCTTGGAAACTCTGATCTGTTGAAAAGCTGTGGCCCATCAATCAGTCAACCGGAAAAAGAAAATTATACCTTTGTTTTATCAAAGGGAAAACAATTGTCGCACTTAGATAAAGAACCATTCAGCACCTTTAGAGGAACACCTGTGATAAGCCCTTCGACGACGGACAAAATAATTACCATACAACTGTTAAGGGACATAGGCAGCTTACAACGCGCACATGTGAGAATAGAACACAGTGACCAAGGTTTGCGGAATTGGGATTGGCTTCCTGCTGCCCTGACTATTAAAGGAAGACCTCATCTTTAGCCATAGAGGATCAAATTCTAAAACTATAAGAAGTATGATTAAGTATGAAGTATGATTAAGCTGGAAGGCGGCAAGCCTGTCTTTCCTCATTGCGAGTCCTACCGTTCAAAATAATGATGACATTCTGGGTTTTCAGGAAACCTGGTCAACTGAGCTTCTACCCATTCCTGGCTTCCTAATAACCCAGACTCCCTCACAAAAGAAAAATCTGTTTGGCAGACAC
Organism: Pleurodeles waltl; assembly: GCF_031143425.1. NCBI lineage: Eukaryota > Metazoa > Chordata > Amphibia > Caudata > Salamandridae > Pleurodeles > Pleurodeles waltl. The sequence continues at coordinate 800,587,654 of NC_090444.1, read as the reverse complement.
ATATGCCTTGCAGCATATGTAAAATTAGATCTAATTGTTAAGGTAAGAGTTTGGAACAAATCATTTTGGGACGTTCACGTGGTGAGCACTTATGGCCTGGTATTTAACAATAAAATAATCCTGTTTTCAATGATAAACTTGTACATGAACCTTCGCTGGGAGAGAAACAAACAGGCAAATGTTAAACATATCTTATCTCTGATAAAGGAATTCCTTTAAGAGCACCTGAATCATGTATGTGTGGTGGTGGGAGACTTTAATCTTCGCAACCTGGGTCAAAAGGCTTGGCTCACAGGGGATCCCACAAGAACGCCTCTAGAAAAATGTCTTCAGGAGTTTGGCTTGAGAACGACCAACCATAATGAAATCAAAGTCAGCACACCTACACCAACCCTTAAAAACATCTTCACACTTGATTACATCTTTGTAAATCCAATCTTGTGGCCTAGATGTCTAAGCCATCAGGTCATTTGCAGAACTGAAAGCAATCATAATCCTGTGGTAGTTGATGTCAGCAAGGCATCAGTTATTTACAAATAGTGGGAAACCACTATCAACCAATCTAGGTCTACTAATAAAACAGATCAAATGGTGTGCTTCCTGACCCTCCAAATATGTGCAATGGAAATTGGGTCGTGGTTCTCTAATGTTTGAAAACAGGATAAGACGGGTGATAGACCTGTGGGGCACTATGTTTATTATGATCCACGATGCGCTTACTGGCACCAGTCAGCATGGGCAACAAAAGGGTTAAAAGAAGTTAAGCCCACACACTTACTGCATCCCGGGAACATCAACGTAGCAAAAAAAATGTGCCAGCAGGCTGAATTACTACACAGGAAAAACAAAACAACTCTCACCGAAGCAATTATGAAGCAGGCAAGGAAAGTGCATAAGAAAGTAACCCGGAAACTAAAATCAATGGATACAGAGGAACGCTGGAATCACATATGTAAGTAGTTGTTTCCAAGGAAAAGCAGAGACTTTTGGGGTTGTGATTCACACATCAACCAGTAAGGACAGCGTGGTCTATATCAGATCCCAAGACCTACAAAGCAGACAACGAGATGTCTGAAAGTTTACTTGATGAGGATGGAGATAGAATATAAAAAGGATGTAATCAAATTCTATCACTGAGTTTGCAGGGCCAACACTGCTAGTCTGCATGGGTCTCTGAAAGCAATTTTCACAGACAATTCAAACAACTGGGCCAGGTATTTAAGGAATGCAGGGAAATCCTTTGATCAAAGGAAAAAGCAGAAAAATTAAGACGAATACGAGACAACATGCAAGAGCCCAACTATATTAGGAGTGCACTGGACAATACACTCTTAATTCATAATTCAGTTTTTACATGTGATACTAGGCAGGTTATTTTCTTACATTCAATACATTGCATGTAATATTTATTAAGCACTTAGGGGCATATTTATACTCTGTTTGCAGCAAATTAGCATCATTTTTTTTTTTTACTCTAATTCAGTGCAAAGCTAACTCCATATTTATACTTGGCGCTAGATCCAGTCTAGCCCCAAATGTTTGGAGTTAAAGTCATTTTTTGGAAGTGGAAACCTACCTTGCCTTAATGAGATGCAAGCTAGGCGTTCCTGTGCAAGAAAATGACTCTATGGCCTTAACACCATATTTATACTTCCGTGCAAAAATGGTACATGGGAGGGAGGAGGGGTCAAAAAATGGGGCAAAGCTTGCTTTGCCCCATTTTTTACCACCTGGGTCAGGTCAGGCGTTAGGGGACCTGTGGGCCTATTTCCATGGTGGAACCCCAGGGAATAAGCCCAAAGGTGCCCTCCCCAGGCCCCAGGGACACCCCCTCCCCCACACCAGAGAAACAACAGAGGATGGGGGACCCCATCTCAGGTAAGTACAGATAAGTATTGCATTACATTTTTTTAAGTGCCATAGGGGGCCCTGAAATGTGCCCACCTACATGGCACTTGGTGCAATGGCCATCCCTATGGGACCCTGGTCCCCTGTTCTGGCCATTGGGGTCGTGGGCATGACTCCTGTCTTTTCTAAGACAGGAGCCATGTGGTATGGATGGTTTTGCATCAGAAAATTACTCTAGCCAGGTTAGAGTAATTTTTTTTTACTCTAACCTGCCTAACGTCATTCTTTGGTGCAAAACCACCTTCTTCCATAGTGCCAGACCCACCCGACTAACGTAATTTATTTTACGTTAGCCCACCCTTTGCACCGGCTTGCACCATTCCATAAATATGGTGCCTGGCTGGTGCACAGAAATGGTGCAAGCAGGTGCTAAACCTTTTGGTGCAAAACTGCGTGAGTGCAGTTTTGCACCAAAAAGTATAAATCAGGGATTTACTTCCCTATGTGGGGCTTTGAAGTACTTATCCATAGGGATAGCATGCTACGGTCAATGCACTTGTGGTGGGAAATGTGTTGTCTTTTCTTTGAGCCCATGTGGGAAGAATTTTCATGTCATACATAATGAACGCCAAGTTGCAGTATTATGCTATGGGTTGCAGTGCTTGGTGGTGTGATGCATGAGGAATTGTGAGAAATAGAAACACTATCTCTTTTATCTCTAAGTTATTTTCTATTATATTGTCATCTTGATTTCCTATGATGGTTGTGGAACCCTGAGATTTTATTGATCCAGGGGAGAGTACACGGGTAGAAAAAGAATGAAGAAATTCGGAGATCTGGCACTGTAGACTGCCTTACAGTCCAGATTTATATGATTGTATTGACAAGACAGCAAGCAAGGCAATTTGCCAAGGTGCATTGCTATTATATTCACCCTATGGCAAAATAGCATATGGGTGTTCAGAATATGCTAGTAATTTTGTCCTGAGGGGTGGAATATGTTAGAGACCTGTGGAGACAGTATTGTATGGCAGATCTACCTTGTCTTCACAGCCCTGTTGAATTAGTAGTGAGTGGTTAGATAAGCAAGCTGGCAGAATGGCTAATTGCATTATAGATATTACAAACAATATATTTTAGAACTTAGGCCCTTCTTATGAGTTTGGCAGTATTTGGGCAAGACTGCTGTGCGATATGGCACCACCTTAACGGTAGCAGTGGCGGAATAGCGACCATCGGATTACGAGTCAAAAAACACAAACCGGCAAAATACAGACACAAAACCAACACCGCCAGGCCAACCCACGGCGAATGAGTGGCTGACCACTCGCCGGGCCCGCCACACCAACACGATTCCAACCACCATATTATGAATCAACCTCCAGCACAGCAGAACATGGACGTGGACACCGTAGGCGGTTCGCACCACAGCGGAATAAAAAGGCACTGTCGAAAGTAGCTAGCACCACATTGGCTAGTTCAAATATCCCACACCTGATAACCCTACACACACAATGCACACCTGACGCCACCATATAACCCCCATCAAGCCGTTGCAACAAATACGAGCAGCAACAGCCACACCTGAGAGTAAGTACACACTCAACACAGCAAAGATCACACAGCACACATTGCACAAATCAACACCGCAGCACACCAGCATACACAGCCAAACACCCTCACATCACCGCACATCCTGTACTCCACCGACACTCACAACACATACCCACCCCACAACATGTCACATCAGAAGTACCCACGTTCACCAACTATGAGTTGCAGGTCATGTTGGACGAGCTCATCAGAGTCGAGTCACAGCTCATGGGAGTACAGGTACAACAAACATCAATAGCCAAAAAGACGGAGTTATGGCAGAGGATTGTTGACAGGGTGAACATAGTCGGCACATACCCATGCACAAGGGAGGACATCAGAAAGAGGTGTAACAACCTCAGGAGGAAGGTCCGTTCCATGGCGTCCAGGCAGAGGATAGCCAGTAATAAGACCCCTACTACCTCCCCTCCAGCTGACAACCTGGGAGGAGAAGGTCCTGGACATCATGTATCCCGAGGGCCTGACTGACATCAGTGTTGGACTCGACACTGGTAAGTCAGCAATACCCACCAAGTACCAACCACCCATGCCCAGCATGCCACCCTACCACTCTTCAACCCACTGCAACCCACCCCATTGACCCCGTCCCAAACGCCCATGCCCCTCCTCTGCATGCCACACCACCCTACTCCCACCATCCCTACTCACACACCCTAAATGCACAGATGTCAGCCACAATGTGAAGAACCACAGCTCCCACAGTCCAATCCAAACCAATGTCTGCAGTGCAGCAGCAGTCATTGCTATCACTGGGAAACAAGTCGAGCCACTGCAAGCATCACAACAGGGACACAACAACAACAGTCACACAACTAACATCTACCATACCCATCCACAGGCACCACTGACTCCCTGCAGAGGATTCCAGGCTCAGACAGCCCTCCCCAGGATGAAGGCCCCACTGGATGTCTGGAAGAGGACGACTTGACTGGACCATCTGATGCCACTGGGCAGTCCACCAACAGTACACCTACCCTGGACACCCTGGAAGATCCTACCCATGCGGCAACAACACCACAGCCAGACCCTGAACCCCAAACCTGTGCCCGAGGGACCCATCAATCAGAGTTGTGCCCAGCAGTCCATTGGCCGAGTCAAGGAGAACCACCCCAGACAATGACAGCCCTGCTGCTACTGGGAGTGGGCACACTGTGCCAGGGGCACAGGCACAGGTGGCCAGGGGTAGTGGGAAGGGAACCGTGACCCAAGGTTCAAGACAGTCACACCAACTGACTGCCCAGGAGGGCCTCAACCAAGTCCTGGGTGTATTCCAGCACACCCAGGACACAGTGGCCCAGATCCTCGCCACCGTGCAGGAGACCCAGTGGCTGCAGGAGCAATACCATCAGGAGGCCATGCAACAGTGGCAGGCCCACAATACCACCAAGGCCTCCATTGTAGGGGTGCTCAAGGACCTGACCACTGTCATGCATGAGTCTATCACCCACCAGCAGGCCCTTACATCTCACCACATCCCATCACAGCCCTCCATGTCAGCGGCAACCAGTGCCTTGGAGGCCCAGCCACAGGTCTCGCAGGACACCAGCACTCCTACCCCTGTAGCTGATGAACCCCCACGTAAGCAAGGGCATCCAAGTAGACATCCAGCCAGACACGATGCTCAAACCACGACCACTGCCAGGAAGTGACCCTCTCCTAAACATTCTCACTGTCGACTGTCCACTCCCACATCTCCGTCTGCGGATGGCCAGCAGACTGGACCTGGACTACCTACAGCTGGCCTTACCATTCTGATGTTCTCCACCGCCATGACCCCACTCATCACCCCTCACACTTGTACATCACAAATAAACGACAACTGCGCGCAGTCTATGCCTACGTGTTTATTTGCCATGAGTATGTATGGAACTGCCAATACGTGTACTAGAGGCAATCCATTGCCCAGCATATTCATGGGAGGATGAGAGCAGGGGAGCAAAATGCCTGGAGGTCAATCGTGGAGCAGGCAGTGACTGGACATATGTGTCAATGGAGGCAACAGCCGAGGCAGGGAGCACATAACACAACAACATTGTCCTGAAAGGAGAGCAAGACAGGGACAATAATCACTGTAGGAGTCACAGATGCCATCTCACACAAATGCACTGTAGGAACAGGTATCCAGGGCAGATACGCCAGGAAGGTCCACAACCAAATGACCAGTACCAAGACACATACACAACACACACTAACACAATGGTCCCACCTTCACATCGCACAGTGCCAGAGCTTGCCCCATACCCATTGCCATCAACAACAATGTTGAACTGCCAACCAATGCTGACTCCCAGGATGTATGCTGCACAGGTGCAACAACTGTGTGTGGCACACACATACGACTGCAACTAGCAACTCAGGGAACATTCCACAAACACCTTCCTGACCATACGCCTGACCTGTACACTGTGACTACCTCAGTCACGGGCACATGTTACACCCTCCCAACCCACCCTCCCATTACCATCAGTGGTCACAAACAACAGGTGGCATCAGGGACAAAGCAGACAGTTGTATAGGACATGCATCCTCATCATGCTCCTCTTCATCACTCCCCATGTCCCCTTCATCAGCCACTGTCACAACTACCCCCTCCTCTGCATCCAGCAATGGGATGTGACACCTCAGGGCCAGATTGTGCAGCATGCAGCAGGCCACAATGATGTGGCAAACCTTCTGTGGGTTGTAGAGTGTGACACCCCGGAGACATGCAAACACAGGAACCTGGCCTTCAGCAGGCCAAAGCATCTCTCAATGATCCGTCTGGTATGACCAGGGGCCTCATTATAACTGTCCTCTGCAGCTGAAGCTGGACGTCTCATGGGTGTGATGAGCCAGGGCAGGTTGGGATAGCCAGAGTCACCTGTGTGCTTAGAGGGAAGAGGCTTGTCAAGACTAGAAGGGTAATAGGGCAGGGACAGAAGGGTGTAGTGAGCTGAGGGGCACACAGATGCAGGGGAACATACCAGTGAGCCAGTCCCGGCCCGCTGGAGTGGTGCCATCATGTGTGGGATGCTGCTGTTCCGCAGGATGTAGGAATCATGCACAGAGCCTGTGTACTTGGCCGTCACCTGGGAGATGTAATGGTCCCCGAGACAAACCGAATGAAAGTTTTTGCAGTTTCTGTACACCTGTTCATTCCTCCTGAGTGGCACCAGGGCAATGTGGGTGCCGTCAACAGCACCAATGACAATTGGGATGTGTGCCACAGCCTAGAATGCAGCCTTGACAGTGGGAAAATCTGAACGTCGGGGAACTGGATGTAGCTGGGCATATTTTTATCAGGGCACACAGTACATCCCTCAGGACAGTGATGGACATGGGCTGTTACATCCCACTTTCGAGGCCCACTGTGATATGGAAGGAGCCTGAGGCTAGGTAGTGGAGGAATGACAACACCTGCACTATGGGAGGGAGATCCTTCTCTCACCTAGCCGCCAAGACCTGGAACTCCCTACCGCCCCACCTTCGCCAGACCCAAGACCTCTTGACATTCAGGAAAAGCCTCAAGACATGGCTCTATGACCAGTAGCCCCCCCAGTGCCTTGAGACCCTAACGGGTGATTAGTGCGCTCTATAAATCCTTGATTGATTGCATTGGGATTGCTATGGCAGGCAACAGATCCAGCTCCAACTGGGCTACTAGTTCCATTATGGTCACACAGTTCAGGTGATAGCTCTGGATGATGTGAAGCTCCTCCAGGGTGGCAAGGTCTACTAGGGGCCTGTACACAGGTGCATTCCTCATCCTCAAATGTGCATGGTACCTGGGAACAGGTGAGACGTGGTAACATGTTGTGCAGCATAGATGTATGATGGACTAAATTTCACACACATCACACATGCCAACTGTGAAATGATTCCCACCTGTCTGCATGCATGGGACAGTGGAAGTGAGATCATCCCACTGGCCGAACACGTAATGGCGGTAGGCAGTCAAGACCACCGTGCTACTCTCTATTGGCTCACACTGTTGCCAATGGGAGACAGGAGCCAATGGTGATCGTCACCGGTGGTGTCCATGGCGGCCTTGACTGCCATTTCATGTGCTCCTGCTCACTTCACTCCTGAACCTCGTGCACTGAAGACCTCCACTGCGTGTGCTGCAGTGTACTGACGCTGGAAGCCAAGATGCTGCATCCGGCAGGAGACAGGGCCCCAGCCTTCACCCAGGAAGAGTTGAAGCACCTTAAAGACGGGGTCGTCCTGTCCCAGTATGAACAGTTGTATGGGGCCCAGAGCAGCAGGTGAGTCCATTGTCATTGTCCTGTATGTGTGGAATGCGCGTGGGGACGGGGGCCTTGGTAGGTGGCAGTGTGAATGGAGCATGGACATGGATGAGGGGCCGAAGGCTCCATTGACTGACGACGTGTGGGTGTGGAAGTGTGATGTGTGCTGTTCACTATTGTCCCAGGAATACCACCCTACATGACTATGTTCTTCTCTCTGTGTCACCCATAATAGGTCAGTGCCCATCAGAAGAAGGGGATCTGGCGTGCCATCGTCAAGCAAGTGAGGACCCTGGGGATCCATATCTGGTGGAGCACCAACTGCAGAAAGCGGTGGGAGGACTTGAAATGCTGGGCCCAGAAGATCGCAGAAGCCCAGCTGGGGACGTCCTCCCAATGAGGGAGAGGTGCGCATTGGACCCTGACCCCACTAATGGCCTGCATATTGGCAGTGGCCTACCCTGAGGTGGATGGGTGCTTGAGGGCAGCACAGCAGCCCCATGGGGTGAGTACTCACTCTCACTTGTGACAATGTGTTGACACAGTGGCTCTGGGTGGGCACCATCGGGTAGCTGTAGCTTGGATGCTATGGGTTGTGTCCATTTGGCAGGGTTGACATCACAAGAGTAAGTTGTGCCATGCAGTCAGTGGTAGCGGGGCAGAATCCTTGAATGAAAAACTGTGTGGCCACCTACTTGCTCGATCTGCTTGCCAGCACATGGCAACAGGACCTTTAGAGCTGGGGTGTCAGGACATTGTGATAGTTCCTGGACAACCACTATGCCAGGGGTGTATCCATGACCTCAATCAGCTGGCAGGCACTGCATGTATGCTGGGGTTGATAAACAAAGTGGTGACACTGCTTCTTGACAATAGCCAATGAGGCCTGCCAACTAGCCGTGCAGGATCCTCTTGGGTGTCCAGTCCTTTGCATGCTTGTCTCAATGGCCATGGGTAGTGAGCAGGTACCGGACAGGCGAAGGACCATCATCATCTGGCGAAGGAGAAGGGATACCGGCGAGTGGGGAAGCTGTAGCTCACAGGACCCAGGAGACTGACTCCAGTGGAGCCGAGGGACCAGTGGGACGGAGGGCGAGGGGTGTGCAACGGGGGAGACCGGATCGACCACTACAACTTCAGATTCCTCCTCTGATGGTGGCTCCCTGGCAGTGGCGGACGCATCTGGGACCACCCCAGCACCATCCTTATCTGCCATCCCAATACCAGCACCATCCTCTCTGTAGCTCCCCACCAAGTTGCCCCTGGCCACTCACCCGAGATGGTGGGCATTTCCTTTGCCACAGGCACCGCTGCCCCTGTCCCAGTCAGCCCTGCTGCTCTCAATGAGGAGGCTACTGACCTTCTGAGGTGCATCTCTGTGGGGCAGACAACTATTGTGAATGCCATCCAGGGACTGGCATCCCAGATGCAGCAGTGCAATGCGTTCTTGGAAGGCATTCACGTGCCTTGTCTGGCCTACAGAGATCATTTCAGGCTCTGGCCTCCTCGTTGACAGCAGCCAGTGTCCATTCCTTTTCTGCCCCCCTCCAGCTACCTGTTCCCAATCCCACATCCCTCTTCCATCACCCATCCAAGGCGCATCTATTGACCCACACGCAGACACAGTACTCAAGGACAAACATAGGCACCACAGATGCCACCACCGCCATGCACACACTCAACACACACAAGCAGACATGTCAAAATCCACACTCTGCACCAACTCCCCAAATACCTCCCCCTCACAGTCGACACAACACTCACACCTGCAGCATCAAATCAGTCACTATTCCTGCCGCATGTGCCATCACTGCCACCATCACTGCATCTTCTGACCCCCATTCATGCACCCCATACACCACTGGTGCAGACACCACAACTATCAACACCCCCACATGCAGCACATCCACCCTACCTGCAGACACCACCCCAACATACATTCACACTTCCCCCTGCCATCTCCCTGAATCTCCGCACCACCTCCTCCCAGTACATCTAAGCTCACACACACACCCACCCAACAGTCTCCCAGGACACACAGTGCATCCACCCACGCACCTGCACCCATGGCACATCCATGTACATACCTGACAATCATACTCACTCCCTCTACTCCCAAACGTCTTTCCAGTGACCTCTCATGTGTTTCCAAAAAATGTTTCCCACTAGAGTTTTCGCTGTTCCCCACCACTGACCCAGTCCCTGTTCCGCCCAAGTGCCCTGCTACCCTTCCTCTGCCCTAGCTTTCCGCATCCCTGTTTGCCACTGCCCCAGCCCTTGCCCCTCCATCACCTGCCACTTCCGCCCATGTCACGTCCACAGCTACTGCTGCCAAACCCAAAACCAGGCCCACTCCCTCCTCTTCCCAGGCCAAGCCCACTCCTTCCACTTGCAAGGCCAAGCCCATACCCACCTCCCTTTCTAAGCCCCTCCATCAAGAGGTAATCGCAAACCCCCCATTACTAAGTTCCCTCATCCAAGGGCAAGCCCAGGGACGCCTCATCCAAGGGCACCCCTAAGGGTCACCTCACCAGACCCAGACAGAAGGGGTCCCCCCCACCAAGCCCATGGACCCCCACCGACCCATCCCCCTCACCCCTGAGGTACCTGCTTTGCCCATTGATGCCCCTACCCTGTGAATGGTTTGCACTTTGCAGTCAGGAGTCAAGTTGGGACATCATCTTCTGCAGAGTGTGCTCTGGGCACTACGGATTTTCGACAGGCATTGGGCCAGTATGTACCTTTGTTGTTGCACATTTTTGCAATATATGGTTATCATGTGGCACTACACCGTTGGTGTTGTTGTTACCTACCTAGTCCTTGCTTTCATTCAACATGCATGTGTGGTGGTTGTGGGTATTGGTGTGTGTGTGGGTTGGTATGGGTGTTTACGTATGTGTGGGCATGTCTGCCCGTGTTGTGTGTGTGTGTGTTGTGTCTGTATGTACTAATGTCGTTCCCTCAAGTGTGTGCTAGGCTGGTGTACTTACTGTTGGTTTAGTGGGTCTGGAGTTGCAGGGCCAAGTAGAGGATTGGAAGGAGTTGCAATTCACGTGCCATTGCGCAAACGGACATGCCTGTGTTCCTGAAGGTAGGTGCTCCCTTTATATTATACGTGTCCGCCAGGCATTTGGTGGCGGTTGTTCCGTCCCAGAAATCCTGGCAGTGTGCAACCTCGTAATATGGTTATGGGATTCTGCCTGACCACCAGGATGGAGATGGCTGCTGCCTGGCGCGCCACCACTTCTGCTCTGGTGGGCCAGGCGGTGACTTGGCTGTGTTCTGCAGGTACCTTTCCAGGACTTGTAATATTCCGGTCTTCACCGCCGGGCCTGAGGTGGTGCTGCCACTAACTCCACTTTGGCAGTGCGCTGACCGCCAAACTCGTAATGAGAGCCACAGTCATTGTTTTTAGTACAACCTGATTCAATGTTGTTTATTTTTAGCAAATCCTTGTTGGTAAATTGCAGCTGCTTACGTGTCATGGATAACCACTGACCTATTTCATCTGAATTGAAAACTTTGACCTGCATTGTCCACAGTGATCTGTCACGATCTGGACGTCTCTTACCACCGTTGGCTGAAGAACTTGAAGGAACACCTGAACTTCTACTGGTTCTGGACTGGCCAAGATAGAGGCAACCCTTTCTAGTAGCCACAGTGCTGCTGACTGGAAGAGAGGCCAAGGCAGGTTGTACCCTCTAGAAGGAGTCCAGAGGAAAAACCCAAAACGTTGTGAAAAAAGCTCTTTCAAGGAACTCCTGAAAAAGAGGAAAAAAGAAACAATGAAAAATGAGAAATTGAATAACTCTTGCAGGGAAAAAAAAGATGTTTGCAACGCAAGGGAGGGAAGAACTGAAGTTCTTATATACCAGAAGACATGAAGTGACACAACAGGAAGAAAGTGCGACTCCATCTTGGATTAGGAAAGACCACATAGAAAAGAATAGGAAGAAGGACTAGGTAGAAAAGGAAAAGGAAAAAGGCATGCTGGGAAGAAGAATACCAAAAAGGAAGACAACATGGACACCAAGAAAAAAGAAGAAACGAAGATGGAGAAAATAAGACGAAAATGGAGGAAAGAAAAAAGGAAATAACCCAAGGAGGTAAGTAAATATGAATTCAGGGAGGGTGGCAGGGGTTGTGGCATGACCCAGAGCATGAAATGTGCCTCCTGGGTCACACTGGAAAAAAAGGCAGACAAAACAAGGAGCTCCAGCAGTGTCGGCATGCCGAAACTTCACCCGCCCGCCGGCCGGACCGCGGCATGAGAAAGAGTCGCTGGGGTAGTGCACGGTGACACATGATCTCTGAAACACATGCATTTATGGATTAGTCTTTCATACAGCAAGTACAAACTATTAACCTGTGGGTTGCATTCAGTGCTTTAGAGCAGGCATAATTGTTGAGAATCGAATGCCTGTGGCATGATGCACTGTTGTGTCCCCTGTCCTGAGTACTGGTGTGTACATACCTGGAATCTTGATGTTTGATTTTTTTCATAGAAACACACTAATCTAGTGGGTGTGCAAGGGAGTAGGCATGACCCTTGACAGTGAACTGAGAGGCAAGGGGCCCCCTCTACTAGGGCAGTTTGATGCTCCAGGTACTGCCACCTCCCAGGGGCTGTAATAAAATACAATGCGGGGCTGCGGGGCCCCCTGCAGCCACAGGGTTTGCCACCTCCTGAAGGCAATGACTTAATTGTATGCAGGGGGCCAGATGACCCCACGCAGCCCAGGGGAAAGTCACCTCCCTCAGGCTATCATCAAAGTAGAAGTGGCAGGTAGACATCTTGCCCTCCCTCAGCCCAGGGGACCACTACCTCCCCAGAGCTATTAACAAAGTAAATGTAGGGGGATGTCCTACACCCCTGCAGCCATGGGGACCACCTCCCCAGGGCCATTATCAAATAGAATGCAGGGGGCACCCGGCCCCTCGCAGCCCCAGTGACTAGCATCTTCCCAGGCTATTTTGAATTAGAAGGGGGGCACGGGCCCCCCCCCCGGAGGAGCCATTGATGGGCCTTGGGACCACCTTCCCCCAGTGTCAGTTCCTGCTATGTCCCGGGGTACATGCAGAGAAACAGATGAAAACTTTGCTCCCACAAGCAGGGAGCTGCTATTTGAAGAAGCTTCCTGCTTGCGGGAGCAATGCCGGATCCGGCAGCATGTGGGGAGTCCACTAGGACCACTGAGGCCATCAGGCCCTCCTGCGGTTCTGTCACTCTAACTCTCTGCCATCCCATGAAGGGATGGTAGAGAGTGAGAGAGAGATTGTTATTGCAATGGTCTCTCCATATAATGACTTCAAAGCTTCAAACTGGTACAAATATGTTAGTTATGTTTTGATGCAGAGTGGAACAGAGTCACTTCTGGCCTAATGATCACAGTGTTGTGCTGTCACTCAGGAGGCTGACAGTTCAAATCCTAGAATCACTGAGCAGTGTGTTCATTTATTTAATAGTGTTTTGATTATTAAACCTTCCTAGTGATGGAACATTCACATTTCTGTCCAATCACATGTGTAGGTTGACTTTCATAAATATGTCTGGAAGCATCACGGTAAGGAGTCACCTATGGCTTAAAGGTTAATGTCACAGACCCTCAAACTGAAATTTGAGCTTTCTACTCCATGTGTACCCGTGGTCATTTTCCTTCTTTAATTTCTTTTAAACTTCAAAAGTTTAAGGTTCATACTAAAAGGTGATCTCACTCATTTTAATTTACAAATACATTTTTCCTTTCAACTTGTCCAGAAACATCTCATTCTAAGTATTTAATCCATCAATGCCTGAAAAACTCTCTGTCTCTCTCCCTCTCATTCTCTTTTTATTTTGTTCTCTTTCAATCTCTTTCTCCTACCCACACACCCACTCAGACCCTTACACACCCACTCATGCATCTACTCACAGACCCACACAGAACCTGATGCACCCTTGCGTAGACCCACTAAGACACTGACACACTCACTCTCATACTCCGACAGACACTCTCACAGCCACTCTCACACCCAGATACAACCTGTCACACCTATTCTCACACCCAGAGAGACAGGTCCCGCTCAACTCCTTCTGTGCATGGCCAAAGGCCATGCAAAGCTTGGGACTGGGTGGTTAGGTGGGATGGCTGCAGCATGTGGCTGCCGGCCAGGCCCTAAGGCCAACCCCAGCTGCGCACGGCCAAAGCAGGGGTTGAGATGTCATAGGGGTTTGCAGCATGGCCTGATCACAGGACAGACCCTGCGGCCAACCGTGACTACACTCAGCCAAGTGTTGTGCTCAGCAGTGGTTGGATTTACGTATAGTAATGAAAATCACTTTACGTTAAAAAAAACACTGAAATTCACTGAAAAATACAAAGGTTACAGGGACATCATAGTTTGGAAATAGAATTTAAAAAATATAGAAATTCACTTTAAAAACCAAAGAGTACAGAGGTGTTATAGTTAGGCTCACACTTTAAATGTACACAACCATAGAAATTAAACTGTTATAGTTAGAGTTATCTCAAGTAACTCTAACTCATGCCCCAAGGTAACTATACCTCGTACCCTTGCCATGCACTGCTAATTACCCCACAAATTACAGCACTCATGACATCTATGATAATACTTTTGATAATATCAATGTAGTATTTGCAGTAAAAAAAAAAAAAAAAACTGTGCATGGCAGGGGCACCAAAAAAATTGTACTCATAGTTTTCTATATGTACTTTCTGGAACATGAGAACTGGCCATTCCCTAATGTGAAAAGAAAGAATAGAAAGAAGAAACAGAAAAGCACCAATCATATATGTATATATATATATATATATATATATATTTGTGTGTGTATGTATGTATATGTGTCGAGATGGGGCCACTCACCTGAAAAGCAGGGTGTCTGCAGGAGCGATTGATGCCCTCCCAACCTCCTGGAACACCTCTCGGCACTTCCTGGTGGACACAGAAACCCCGTCAGGCGTCCCAAAAGGAAAGGGGGTGTGAAAGAGAAAGATACAAAACACTGCCACGTCTTGCCAGCCCATCCAGGCACTCTGTATCTTCGGGGTGGCAGGTCTCTGTTGACAGAGTGATAGTAGAGTTAGTGCACTCAACTTCCTTGAAACTGAACCTCTCTTTCTAAGATGTGCACAGGAGCGGTAGAAGAACACTGGGATGCTCCAGCACTTTTCTTGGATAATAATAACTGTTGCCACAATTACTAACACTGCATTACCAAAAACCCAAACTGAGTAATATAACAATAAGTACTGCAACACTAGGGCTGGCTTCACAGAGATTCACTGTTGCACACTACAATTAGAACTGTGGTTGCACTTATCATGCACAAGAAAGACAAACAAGGGCATTAATTATATCACATATAACTTTCCTGCATGCACAGGGTTAAACTTAAAGGAACAAAAACAATCCAAGAAATACAAATGTCCAATCTGGGTTCAAACAGTTAGGGTGGCACAGTTTTTTTTGGTTTCACTCTGTGTGTGAAAAACCCTTCAGAAAGCAAATTCCTCAAACCTGAAACACAGGCATGAATGACACAATTTAAATCCAAGAGTTATGCTATTAGAGAAATAAAAGTCACGTAAATGCTCTTTTAAAATTGCACCGTCACTTTTTGCAGTACTTGAGCTCAAACATATTTTCCTGAAGCAAATTTAGGCAAGTAACTACAATAATAATGTACAATGTTCAGAAATGCATTTGTCTCTTCAAGATAAGCACTCTGCCAAAACATGAGGTCTGCAATACACCAGCTGTTCTAGGAAAGCGCGACACTCGAAAAACAAACTCCCTGGAGAATGCTAGTCACTTAGCTACAGTCTTTTCCGGAGTGCTGGAGGAATCCCTGTTGTCAGCTGGTACAGGAACGAAGAAAATAATTGCCTCAAAAGTCCTGAATACGAGGATGACAGCAGGGGCTGGACTGCCAAATCAGATGCTGAGATCAGGAAGCAAAACAAAGTCAAGCAAGGTGGCATGCTTCATTCTGCTATTTATAGGCAATCAGGAAAGTAGTGGAGTTTCCACATGTGGATGAGTCACCACACCAAATTAGAAGCACATGTCTACACCACAGCCAATTAGAAGCACATGTCTACACCTGCTCACATTAGCAAACAAGCATTGGTAAAACAAGCATTGATAAAACCAATTGTGTAACACAGCACAATATGTTTACTTAGAAACATGAAGGTTTAACCAAGAACAGAGATATGATTTAACCTTAATCCCTGGGGATGCTTACAGATAACGCAGGAGGCACCTTGGGGATTCCTGACAGTCCTCCCCACCAAGGACCCTCTCAAAGGGTGGGGCTTGGAAGGGTGCAGGAGATGGAATTGTTTAATAAGATGTGGAGCATGAACTGTGGACGTGGGTTCCCAGGAATTTTCCTCAGGGCCATAGCCTTTCCAAGCCAATAAATAGTGTAGGACACCACAGACGCGCCTGGAGTCAAGAATTTTGGCCACTTTAAATTCCCATTGCTCGTGTTGTTTTACCAGGGGAGGTGGAGGGGCATTGCGGGTGTCAGGGGAATAGGGAGGGAGTAACAACACATGAAACATGGGATGTACCTTGAAATCATCTGGCAATGTCAGTTCTACTACCACAGGATTGATGATTTTGGCAATAGGAAAGGGGCCTAGAAATCGGGGGTTTAATTTTCTGGATCCTGCAAGATGGAGATTTTTTGATGAGAGCCACACCTGATCTCCTATCAGATAAGAGGGGGCAGGTCTCCTTCTTTTGTCTGCTTGTTTTTTTACTTGGGCTTGGTAGGGCTTTAAATTGTGTTGTACTTGTTTTTGAATCTCCTGTAACTTTTTATGGTGTGTCTGTACTGATGGGACTCTTGTGGATGTTTGGGACCCAGTTATAGGTAGCATTCTTGGGTGCAGACCAAACAAACAGTAAAATGGGGATACTCCTGTAGCCATGTGGACACTGTTGTTATCCATACAGACAGAGGAACAGAAGCTACGCCAAAACCGTGATATAAATTGGGGGTCACGATCAGAAACAATTGTGGTGGGCAACCCATGAAGCCGTACACTGTGTTGGACAAACAAATCAGAGAGCTTGGAAGCCATAGGGAGGCATTTTAATGGAACAAAATTAGTCATTTTAGTTAGGTAATCCACAACCGCCCAAATGACAGTGTTCCCATTGGAAGCTGGGAGATCAGAAATAAAATACATACTTATGGTATGCCATGGGGCCACCGAAATTGGCATTGGAAGGAACAATCCTGTGGCTAAAGTATGTGGGGTTTTAGCCCAAACACAGGTGAACAAGTCTGGACGTAGCTTCTGACATCCTGCACAAGTGTGGGCCACCAAAACCATCTTTGACAGAGATCTAACATCTTTTTCTCACCCAGGTGAACTGCGAGGACAGAATCATGTCCCCAATGTAACACTGTATCCCGTAATACTTTGGTAGGGACGTACAACTGATCAGCATGGTTTAGTAAACCTCTTTTTCATACACATCAGTTGAACAGGGAACCTTGTGTTGGGCTACCCGTATTTTCTCAAGGAACTCTTGGGAATTGCACACAGCCATGATTTTTTCTGTTGGTATAATGCTTCTGACCTGTTCTAGCGCAACATCAAAGGAGAAACCCATTCTAGACAACAGTTCTGCCTTTTATTGTGTAGTACAGGGTCTATAGGTGATGACGAAGTCAAACTTGTTAAAGAATAGAAGACAGCGTAATTGACGAGGTGTCAGGGCCTTGGTCGCTTGAAAAAACTGTAAATTACGGTGATCTGTGTAAATAGTTACGGTGTGTCTAACTCCTAGTAGGTGGTGATGCCATTCCCGGAAGGCAAGCTTGATGGCCAGAAGTTCCCGCTCCGCCAAAGTGTAATTTTGCTCTGCGGGTAGCAATTTTGGCCAGGCTGCCTTGATGAGGTGTGAAGTGGCCTGGGCTGGAAACAAAGAATGTGCCTGGGGAGGAGATTTGCCTCAGCACATGGGGAAGCAGGTGGGGGTGGACAAACTGGTCTTCAAAGGGAGGGAAAGACATTTGGATCAGCTCTGCACCTTCCCCATATCCTGCAAGCCCAGACAATTAGGTGCCCGCTTCATTAGATAAAGAAAGGGCAGGAAGGGGTGTGTTTAGGATTTTTAGCCACTACAGTGGGTGGGCTGAGCCAGATCTAACCTACACAAATCACTTTCAGCCATGTTGGATTTTTGAGGAATGTTGCTCCCTGGCATCGATTTTTGCCACACTTCCCAGGAAGTGGACATCAAAGGGGAAAGAAGCCTGCCTGTGATTGGATACACAGGACGCCCCTGTTTTTCACCCAAGAGCAAGGACAAATATGGCAGGGCTGTACCCAACCTCAGATCCCTACTAGGAAGAACATCAGAAGAAGAAAGACTGCCCTTCTGGACCCCTGACATGCACCTGGATACTGAACTCTGAAGGACTGCACCAGCTGCACTCTTGGGCTCCACCACAAGAAGAACTTTGCCTGGCTTCAACTGGTTCAAGGAGGGTCTCCCTGTTTGCTGCAGATGAAACATCGTGAACCAGAGTCTCCTGCATCAAATCCTGAAGAAACTGACCAGCTGACCACTGTTCAGTGGCCATTTTGGAGTTTGAGCTGGGTGCATTCTGGGAGTTGGAGTTTGAACCATCAAGGAGCAACTCAGAGCTTCTGGAACCTTGGGATGAGCTGTGGACTCCTAAAGAATCTTCAAAGACCTTCTGGAAGAAGATCCAGAAGTTTGGAGAAGTCTGGGGAAGTTTTGGGAAAAAGCTTCATAGATGCACTGACCCACCAGGGTGTGTCTAGCCGGCTTGCCTCAACCGCGACCTGGCCTGACTTTCAGGTTCGTCCCACTGAAGAAACTCTCAACAAAAAAGTGAGTAAGTTTGAATGTAGACAGTTGACTGGGGCCCCTCACGCAGTTTTTCTGCAGAGGGCTCCAGGGGCGTCGGATCAAGATTCATGTTTGGCCCGGTCAAAGGATTTTCATCTAAAAAAATCGTCTAAGTGCGAATGTAGAAATCTTCACCGAGGTGTCCTGCGATGCGTATACGAGGAAGGGCTCCAGGGAGGTTCGATTGGACTGGCAACTTCGTCCCGCTGAAGAAAATCTTCAAGAAAACAAATAAGTCCGAAGGTAAACTTTTGACCGAGGCCTCCCACTTGCTGTAGTCGAGCGGGGCTCCATCACGGTCGGCCTTAAACTTTGACTTTACCCCTGTCGAGGTTTGACTAGACGACCAGATTGGCACTATTCATTTCGATGAGCTAAAAAACACAAATTCTTCAAAAAATTATATCACTGGTTCTCCTTATCCAGTTTTAATCGTTTTGGTGTCATTTTAAGGATAAAATAATAACTATTTTTCTAAATTGGTGTTCGATTTTTTGTGTTTTGTGTTTTACTTATTTACTGTTTTGTGATTTTTAAATGCTTTACACGCTTGTCTCCTAAGTTAAACTTTGTCACTCGTTGCCAAGCTACCAAAGGTTGAGCTCGGTTTAATTTACTGAGACCTAACTCGACCTAAGTGGAGGTTAGTGGTCTATTGTTAAGTGTAGGTACTTACCTGGCCTCACCAATAATCCAGTTTCCAACGCTTAGCTTGGCCCTTTTTCTTTTTTTAAATCTTTTCTTCTAGGACTCAGCTGAAGCCGAATCCTGATATGGCTGCCAACACTTCCTTGCTGAAGTGTTGGCAGCCAATCAGACCTTAGCTTGAGGCCGGGAGGGTTCATGGAATCTTTGCGTCCCTGTATATAGAAATTTAGATTTTTTTTCATTTCAACAGATTTATATCTAATAACAGAAAGATCGCTTTCTGGACCAAGAGCCACCACTCTGCCAAAGTTGGTATAATTCTGTCTAGTGTTTTGGACGCTATTGTTGTTCAAAATCCCTATGGAAAAATGCAAGGGGAAAAAGCATTTCAACACCTCCCATTTTTATCAGCTCCCTGCTTGAGGGGACACCCTGAAACATTCCAGGCAGCAGCTGATGTGAGTGTTGAAGTGTTTTTGGAAACTTTTGTGATAATTCATCAAACGGTGCCAAGGAATTAGGCAAGTAAGAAAGCATTTTTTCAATGGAAACTAGGACCTAACTTTAACTACTTAGTGGTGTTTGTCAATCGGTAATATATATGGTCTCTTGTTATGTATAATAAGAATCACCGGGGCACCTTTAAAAAAAGAAATTGTGTAGATTCATCAAATGTTGCCAAATATAATATATATACAGTATGTATATATTCCACATTCCAAACAGCTCAACAATCGCGTAAGCCAGCGCTCTATCACAGACGGCAGACACGGGGTCGCGAACCCCATAAAAATTCAAGATATGATTTCCTGCTTTCTGAAAAATGCCTCTGCCACACGATGTATTCTTGCAACTTTCTTTAATTAGGCAAACAAACACAATCACCCAACTCATTTCAGGAGTCCCGGCTCCCTTGTTCACGAGTAATTTGAGTCCCTAATTCAATTTCTATAAATTACCCCACCAGTGCAACTAACATAAAAAACTGACTACTATCATTTTTACAAATATGGTGGCCATCTTCAAACATATCTTTTAAACATATTTCTCATATCATTATGCTGAACAGGTCATTTACTACATACGTTACTAATTTTCAAAGCGTCAATTCACAACTAACATCTACTACCCTTCGCTATCGTACGTATTGATCACAATTGATAGCAATTACTCTTCATGATATAAACCATCATCAACACGGTCAATGCTTTTTATACAATATTGTCAAAATATGGTGTTTGATGCTCTTTGTAATATCAGCTTTTTTAAACATTTTTAATTTATTTTGAATTTCTTTTGAATGTTAATCTTCCCATCTCATTATTACCAGCTAAGGCAATATTAATGCAATATTAATAAACCTAATCCCCACAGTGAATTACATTTAAAACATCCTCGTGAAAGATGTTTTTCTCAATTTCTCAAGCATCTAAACAACATAATCACTAATTGTTGCTGTAATACATATTTTAAAGTAATCAGACTAATTAAACACAAAATCCTTAGTTTTACTTCACCAATTATTTTCTTTTATGATATAGTAGCTCTTCCGCACTCCCAACGACCAATCGTATTATTCTTCCTTTCTATAAAAATAAAGAAAAACACCTTTAATTAAAACCAATTATCAAAAAACATATGTAAACAGACAATATTTTAAAGGAATTCGACCTGAGAGATCAATGGGACAAGCAGGAAGAGGAAGAGACTTTCATCGAGGAAAAGGCAGCAGAAGAGGAGGCAAAAGAGGGTTAGGAACATCAAAGGAAAATCCAATAGGAATGCAAACAAGAGGTCAAACGACAACTAAAAACCATTATCCTATTGCAAATAGAGATGAAATGAAGGACGCAAAAAGAAAATTGTTTGACAAACTGGAGAAATGGAAAGATCAGGGACTTATTGAATGGGATGAATATCAATTCCTTAAAGTGGAATTTCCCAAGTTAGCTGCTATTTATTTTTTACCGAAAGTGCATAAAAATGCTGTTGACCCTCCAGGCTGACCCATAGAGTCATCAATGGGGAGCCTTTTTGAAAACATTTCCAAATATGTTGATTTCTTTTTACGTCCTTTTGTGGAAACATTACTCTCTTATATTAAGGATACTACAGATTTTTTAAGGACAATCGATGGAATTACCTGGGAAGAAGATTATCTTCTAATGAGCTTGGATGTCACAAGCTTATATACATGTATACCCCATGATGAAGTGATTAAGGCCGTAAGATATTTTTTGAGAGCAAGGTACTTGTCGTATCTCTTACATACTGAGATGTTGTTAGAAATGGTTTATATGTGTCTAACTAACAATTTCTTCATTTTTGAGAATACAGTATATCGACAATGCCAGGGGCCTGCGATGGGCACTTGCTTTGCTCCCAGCTACGCTGGTTTGTACCTGGGTTGGTAGGAGGAACAGGTGGTCAGGGATATCACTGGTTTCAAAGATCGGGCAGTTCTCTGGGTGAGATATATAGATTACATTTTCTGTATTTGGAAGGGTAGCAAAGAATCTGCTATTGGGTTTGTGACAATTTGAAATGACAATTTTTTAAACCTTAAATTTAGCAGCGTAATACATCCATCTGAGCTTACATTTTTGGATGTAAAAGTAAGGGTGATTAATAACAAGCTAGAGTGTGAGCTATTTAGAAAAGACACGGCTGGAAACAGCCTACTTCATGCTACCAGCAATCACCCTAAGAACTTAATTCAAAGTATCCCATATGGAGAGTTACTTTTGATAAAGAAGCAAGTATTATGATCAAAAGATTCAGAGAAAGAGGATATTCTGAAAGTTGTATAGAAAAAGCACTAAAGAAAGTCAAACAAATTAAAAGGGAAGATTTGTTGGTAACTAACTTTAGGGCAGACATACAAGAAGAAAACCAAGTAAGATTTATTACAACTTATCATGCTAAAACATGGGAGATAAGGAAGATGTTTAATAAGTATTGGCTGGCATTAAAAACAGATGAGAATTTAGCAAAGATGATTAATGACTACCCCACTTTTACTTTTAGGAGATGTAGATCCCTAAAGGATACATTAAGTCAATTAAAGAAACTTGCAAGAAGACATCGTGTGGCAGACGCGCTTTTCCAAAAGCAGGAAATCATATGTTGAATACATATATATATATATATATATATATATATATATATATATATGTGTATATATATATATATATATATATACATATATATATATATCCAAGAAAGAAGTGACTCAAACAGATGATCTCATTAAAGAACAAAAATATATTTCTACTACAACGTTTCAGCTTCCGCCTTCCTCAGGTAGTACAAGATGGTTTGCTCAGTGGCTGCACAGCTGACACTGGTGGATTTTCAAAAATTGGATTCCAATTGGAATCTTCACTCATGATGCTTTTTGAAAATCCACCAGTGTCAGCTGTGCAGCCACTGAGCAAACCATCTTGTACTACCTGAGGAAGGCGGAAGCTGAAACGTTGTAGTAGAAATATCTTTTTGTTCTTTAATGAGATCATCTGTTTGAGTCACTTCTTTCTTGGATATTACATTTTCTTGTGGCTCTTTGTATCCTTTGGGATCCAGATTTTTGCCCTGGCTGGCTGTTGTTTTCTTGTGATCCTGCATCTTCCAGTGTATATATATATATATATATATATATATATATATATATATATATATACCTATATATATATATATATATATATATATATGTATACATATATATATGTATGTATATATATATGTATATATATATATATATATATATATATATATATATACATATATATATATATATAGAGAGAGAGAGAGACATAGATATATGTAGATATAGATATAGATATAGATATATAAAGCATTTTTGGGCTTGCCGATATCTTTGACAACATTTGACAAATCTTCAAAAATTTTCTTTTTTTAAAGTGCCTCAGGGAATCCTGGCACACAGAGGCCCTAATTATGACATTGGCAGTAAATTCCACTTACCGCCATGCTGACTGCCGCCAACATACCGCGGCGGCGGCGGATATCCATTCACCATCTTATGACACACACACCATTCCGTCACTATACAGCCACAGACCCAACTCAGCCACACCAAAGGTCAGTGAAAAACTGGCGGTATCAAAACCCATACCGTTACGCCGACAGAACTACACCCACCACATCATGACCCACGAATCACCATGGCGGTAAACCGTTGACAGTACATATTCACACCACTATAAAACACACACCCACATTACCCACAACCCTTTACCGTTCCAAACCATTGACAGGAGACAGACACAACAACCACAGACAAGACCAGAGCCACACAC
Organism: Pleurodeles waltl; assembly: GCF_031143425.1. Taxonomy (NCBI): domain Eukaryota; kingdom Metazoa; phylum Chordata; class Amphibia; order Caudata; family Salamandridae; genus Pleurodeles; species Pleurodeles waltl. Next base: position 800,564,094 of record NC_090444.1, on the reverse strand, counting down.
CACCATCACCTATACACCACTCATGCACCTCACAACACACACCTCAACACATCGCCCCACACACCCTCACCCACACTACTCACACAACAACCATGGCACAACAACGACATCTCAGATTTTCTGAGGAGGAGCTAAGTGTCATAGTGGAGGAAATCATCTGGGTAGAGCCACAGCTATTTGGACTACAGGTGCAGCAGATATCCTTTGCTAGGAAGATGGAGCTATGGCAGAGAATCATGGACAGGGTCAACGCCGTGGGATAGCACCCGAGAACAAGTGATGACATCAGGAAGAGGTGGAACGACCTACGGGGGAGGGTGCGTTCCATTGCAGCAAGACACCAACTAGCTGTACAGAGGACTGGCGGTGGACCCTCACCTCCTCCCCCACAACTAATAACATGGGAGGAGCAAGTCTTGGCAATCATGCTTCCTCAGGGCCTGGCAGGAGTAGCAGGAGGACTAGACTCTGGTAAGTCAACTCTTTAGTACTATCACCCCCCTACCTGCATGCCATAACATGCCCCCACCTTCACTCCCATCACTGTACTCCATCCCACACTCCCCACCATCACAATACACTCATCCCAATGCCAAACTCTGCATGCACCACCAATGCATGGACATCACTCACAGCCCTGCATGGACACCTATAACTAAAGCATGCACACTGGAGAGAATCAGCTAGCCCACCAAATACCAACTCACACAAGCTGCCAGGGCAAATATAACCAAAGAGGGCAACTCACCTATGCACCAAATGTCACACACAGAAACAAGAATACAGCATTTACATCCCCACAGGTACCCCAGCCAATGTCACCAGAAAAGAGGTGCCAGCAGTAGCCAGTCCCCACACAGAAGAGGCCCACAGTGATGACAGCGACTCTGCTCGCCTGGATCTGGATGACCAACCTGGCCCATCAGGGTCCTCTGGACAGTCGATTACCCAGGAACAGTCCCACACCACCACAGAGCCTCCCCCATCTGGAAACACCACCACAACACCCACCGAGCCTACCCATACCTCTGTCCCCAAGACCCGTCAATCAGCAGTGTGTCCACCACCACGGAGACCCCAGGGCACATCTCACCCCCAAGACAATCAGAGACCTGGGGTCAGTGGCAGTCGGCACATGGTTCAGGGGACAGAGGCAAAGGACAACAAGGAAGCTGGAAGGACTGCTGTGCACCACAGGGAGGACAGGCCCAGGGAACCGACCCTCCAGGAAGCACTCACTGATATCTTGGGAGCATTCCAACATTCCCAGTATACGCTGGACCAGATCCTGGACAACGTGCAGGAGAACAGGCGGCAGCAGGAGGGACAGTACCAGGGGATCAGGGAGGACTTGCAGGACATTAACACCACCCTGGTCTCCATTGCAGGGGTGCTGGCAGACATGGCCAACATTATGAGGGAGGCAGTCTTACAACAGCTGGCCCCTGTCACTAGCCAGACATCTGAACAACCTTCCACCTCCACTGCTGCTAGTGGACAGGAGGCCGCACCACAGGGCCCATAGGCCACCAGCACCCTTCCCCCTGCAGAAGGAGAACCACCCCGCAAACCTTCCCTGTGATCCAGGCAGAAGCCAGAGACTATTGCCAAGACCCCCACCAGGAAATAAGACTCTCCTGATTGTCACCTTTGTGTCCCAATCTGTCACCCTGTCCACCTTGAACTGACATTGCTTCCCTTTCTATGTCCTTTGGACAATGCACCTGCACTACAAATAGACTGGAACATTGCCCTGGACTTTCCTCCATCATCACCCCAGCCCATTGCACTTCCCCCTTTTCTTCTTAGCACTGCAATAAACACACCTTGAAAAAATACATATATGGAGTATGTAAAATTATTTGAGTATGTATTCGTTTAACAAGGTTCAAACATTGCAAATCAACTGTACAGTACAGTACACATAGGATGGACCTGTAGTTGGCTGCAGTGAACACATAAGGAGCGATAGTGGGGCACCAACATCTGCAAAAAGAGTTTCCAAAGGGTACAGTGAGTGGGCATAGAAGTGGGGAATAACAGCCTGCCAGTGACAATGTTAAACAAAAAAATGACAATGAAATGTGAAGTACCACTGTATTATATGTGTGTCATTGGAAATATTGTCGAATCAATTCAGTTCTGTTGTCCTCATCATCATCCTCTGTCTCCTCATCTTCACTGTCCACAGGGTTCACTGCTGCGACACGGCCATCTCCAGCCTCCTCCTCCTGCAGAAAAGGCACATGGCGTCTCAAGGCAAGGTTATGCAACATGCAGCATGCCACGATTATCTGGCAGACCTTCTTAGGTGAGTAGCACAGGGATCCACCTGTTAGATGGAGGCCCCGAAACCTGGCCTTCAGGATCATTCTTGTTCACCCATGTGCCTAATTGTAATGTTCCTCTGCCCTGGGATTCCTCACTGGGTCAGTAGCCATGATAGGTTGAGGTAACCAGAGTCACCTGCAAATATCGAGGGACAACATCTAGTAACACACTATTCCTTATGGCCCACACCACACCCATACACCAACATCCACTGGGTGGGAACCAGGGCTCACCTATTAGACACACCCTGTGCCTCTGAAGTTGGCCCATCACATTTTGGGATGCTGCTATTCCTCAGAATAAAGGCATCATGCACAGACCCAGAATACTTCGCATTGACGTGGGAGAAATACTGGTCCGCCAGGCACACCATCTGGACATTCATGGAATGAAAATTCTTTCAATTTCTAAAGACCTGTTCATTTTGCCAGGGGGGACAAATGCAATACGTCTTCCATCAATCGCCCTAATTATGTTGGGGATATGTCACATTGCATACAAGTCAGCCTTCACTGTGGCCAAATCCTCCACCTGGGGGAAAACAATGTAGCTGCATATGTGTTTAATCACCGCAGGCAACACTCTGGTCAGCACTATTGAGAACATTGGCTGTGGCATTCCTGCTGCCAAGACAACTGTCACTTGGAAAGAACCAGTTGACAAGAAATGGAGCACAGATAGCACTTGCACAAGAGGGGGGATCCCAGTGGGGTGACGGGTAGCAGATATCATGTCAGGCTCCCGTTGGGCACACACATGTCCGTGATTGTGGCCCTGTCAAGTCTGTAGGTGAGGATAATGTGCCTGTCCTCCATTGTTGCCAAGTCTATCAGGGGTCTGTACACAGGGGTATGTCTCCACCTCCTATTCATCCGCAGCGGTTGCAATCTATGGGGAAAAAGAGTGAGGAGCTGGTCATAAACTATAAATTGTAGCCACAACAGTACAATGCATGATGTTATTTTGAAATGTATATGTGGCATTGGTCCTGTATGTAGAATTGTGAACTGTGACGCAGTTATAATCAAGGGCCTGCCCCCCCCACCCTGAAATGGCGTCTGCCTGTCCTGTGTGGATGGACAAGTGGAAGTGAGGTAATTCTGCTGACGTGCGCCATTGCAGGAGGTGGTCAGGAACCACCGTGCAACACCTCATTGGATAATATTGGGCCCTATGGGGTACAGTGGCCAATGGTGATGTACCCAGCGGTGACTGTATGTACCGCCGCGGACATCACCGCTATCTGTTTACTCACTTGCTACTTGACCTTCAATAGGAGAGGATCTACACTGCATGTGCTGCTGTGACCTATGTCTGGAACCTACCATGGCTTGTTTGACTTGGGAAAGGGCCCCTGCCTTCACCCAGGGGGGGGTTGTAGCGACTGGTGGATGGGGTCCTACCCTAGTACGGACTGCTGTATTGGCCTCCAGACCAACAGATGAGTACACTGTGAGCACAATGCATGGGGCATGAATGCATGGAGTGGTGTGTGTGAACGCCTCGTGTAGGGAGGGTTGGTGAATGTCCCCTGTGTGACGTGCAGCTTGTGTGCTGGGCCATGTCTGTGCAAATGGGAATGGGAAGGGATATGGTGGGCCATGAGTGTAACAGGCAGGACAGTCTGACTAATACCTTTCCCTGTGTGTATTTTCTCTGCAGGTCAATGCCCGTCAAAAGAAGGGTATATGGCGGGCCATTGCCAAGGACGTGTGGACCCTGGGGGTCTATGGCAGGCGGAGCACCCACTGTCGGAAATGGTGGGAGGACCTGAGATGCTGGTCACGGAAGATGGCGGAGGCCCAACTGGGGATGGCCTCCCAACGAGCAAGGGGTGCCTGTCGAACCCTTACCCCCCTGATGGCCCGCATACTGGCGGTGGCCTATCCAGAGCTGGATGGGCGCTTAAGGGCATCACAGCAGCCACAAGGGGCTGAGTACAGTTACCATCATTACAATTTACGCATGGTAGGGTGGTATCCAGGTGGGGGATGTGTGTCTGTGGGTGCCCCTAGGCCAGGCCTGACATCGCAGAGTAGGTCCCATGTTGGGCAGGGTTCTGATGCGATATTCCTCCTTCTTAGCTTGTCGCGTAGGCTCTCATTATCCTAATGAGACTACTGGATTTTTGGGTGGCAAGACCGTTTACAGTGTGGGGGACTAAGTCTAACCCACAGTGAAGGACCCTTGTCACCCCAAATCCGGGTAATGCTCCGGCTAACTAGCAGTGCCTTATCTCTCCCGAAGGGAAGAGACAATTGGGCAGCCAAGCGCATGACATCTTATTACTTCCCAGGGAAGTCGTGGTCACTCAGGTCACAACCGGTGCTCTCATACACAGTACGGTCTCATATGAAAATGACAAAGGCAGTTTAAGTTTTAAAGATTGTTTCAATAAAACGACTGCATTTAATATAGTAAGGCGTGAGCTGCAATAACCAGAACGAAACAACGCAGTAGGATTAAAATAGTAACGATGAGAGTGAAGCACAAGAATAAGGCTACCATAGTGCAACTATATTAAGTTCTCTCTAAGTTATATTATGAGCACAGCATGGGAAGCTCTAAGCCTGCCTTTCAGGTTCCCCCAAGAGGACATCAACGCTCATACCTGAGCAAAGGCCTGTAAGCTGCATCAGCATCTGCAACGGGGCAGTCAGCATCTAGTTGTAGGTTCCTGGTCGGAATCTCCCTCTGACCTGTACTAGGACTAGAAAGTGATTTTATAACTAACATGCAGATGTTCTAAGAAAATGTCTCCACGTAAGGATGTGTATCGTCTACGAACACCAGAGACTAAACTTCTACCACGTGTACCGGCAATGTACCAGACTGTAGCCTTGACTGAAGCACAGGGTGAGAAAGAATGCAGTGTTGGCGAACACAGTGCTGAACTAAGCTAAACAGTGTGATAGAAAGAATAAAACAAGACCGTAAAACTGATTGTTGTAAAATAACAGTGCGAGGCGAAATAAAACGTGTCTAGGGCAAAGTGCACAGAGGCCTAATATGATAACCTAACGTACATAAAGCTATACTAAAAATGGCTACACTACACCCTCCCCTTGTCGGTAGAAAGTGGTTTAAGCTGAAGCTAAAAATGCCCTAATGCTAAAATATAAGTAAAACCCTATCCAATTTCAACAAGTTAAGAGGACACATAAGCATAGAATTTCTAAATTTTTCAAATTAGCATGCGGCCAAAAGCCGAATTTAAAGGATAATGTCAATTTAGAATAAGTCCAATTCAAGCTGTGGTCACTGAAAGCAGGAGATTCTCCACTTCGGCAGATGACAAAACCGGAAAATCCACGCCAAAGACTAGCAAGGAGCAGGTATTTTCCAAAGCCTCAGTAGCAACCAAGGCGGCATCTGTGCAGTGCCTATAAGCGAGTGAACATCAACTTCCTCCAGGAAGGGTATCTCGTATTGAGCTTCTCTAAGCAAACGCAGCGCGCATATCTGGTAATGAGCCGTCATCGGGAACATCAACAGATCAGCATCAACCACTGGGGGGTGTTGCTGTGAGAGACAGACGTCCAATGCATGTTCAAAAAAGCACCAACGGCACCGAAACATGGTCTGCACACAATCCAAAACCAGTTTGAATGACAGAGACCAGTCACACCCCAAATGTTCCAGGAGCGTTGCTCCAATGTACTGCATCATGCGTTCACGACACAGCTGCGCTCATGGGAGCGCCCACATTCGTCCTCGTTGCGGCGGGACCGCCATTGCGTAAAAACAACAGCAACAGTAAAATGCCGGCTAATAAAGCCAAATTTATCGGAAATCCCCCAAAAATGCTTCAGAAAATTGAATGAATAGCCGAAGGTATTAAACCAAATATGGAAGAAAAGGTATGAACGAAACCAACACCAACAGCTTTGAAAAAATGTGCTAGTCCAGCCGTGCTGGACGCATTAAATATACGTCCTACGAGTTCACCAAAGTGGCTCGGAAAGTTGGTATTTAACAGGGACTGGATTTCCGCCGATGACCTTGCCACTTGAAGTGCGTAGGTCTCGCGTGCAGATGTAAGGGCCACATGCTTCTGAAACAATAAAGCCTTCAGTCTCCTTAATTTGTAAATATTCACCTTGGAAGTAGCAATGTGAAGCCAAATATCCACTACCTCCCTAATTCTAGTGGGGGGAAACAACACGTTCCCGCAGCAAGTTTCGACCTTAGTGAACAAAACAACGTAAACTATTCCGGCCTGCATACCACAACAGTCTTCACTATTGAGGAGGACGTAGCTGCCGTTTGAAAGCACCTGGACCGTGCGTTTAATCAAGGGGACTGGAACTCCCTTCAGATAGCAAGCCAAATTCGCAACCGAGGCATTACACGCCCCATGCAAGGACAGCTGCTTACAAATCATCGAATGGCTGACTGAAGTCTCACATTCACTGCCGCTAAGAAAGACCTCTTTCATGCCATTGAGGCATTTGTACAAGAAGGGAAGCTCCCACACCCCATGGATGTAACTATCTCGTAGCTTCTCATATCTGCCTATGGGAACATGTTTCAAACAAGAAGTGAATTGTAATGTAGAAATAGGCAGATTAATAACCCCGTGAATCAACCACTCTGCAAAGGGAATCTCGGCCACGGTAAAAGGCAATCTTTCTAATTTTTCAATGTGAAGCATGACATAAGTCGCCTCCTTCTTAGCCATTAGTTGTTGTTGTTGCATCAAATTAAAGGAAAAAAATATTTCCCTGGCACTGATGTGCTGCCACGGAACGCGACCCGCCTTCAATGTATGAGGCGTCCAACCCAACTGTACAATGGACCTGGTCTGACTCTGTCCATGATATAAAGACGACATATCAGATTGTATAATGTCTATAGCAGAAGAAACAATGTTGTTAATTGTATAATTCTGGTCGGACAAGGTGTGCATTCCATTATCCATAACAGCTAATGCTTTTTTCAGATTATCCTGATATATCTGCTGTAACCGGGCTGCAGCTTCTTGTTGTGAAAGTTTCCAAATTTCATTGTATACTTCATACAAGAAACGCTTCCTTCATGGCATCTTCGGGCCTGACAAAAAATCTTGTAAGTCAATGTCATTAGACAGGAGAGTGAGATGTGTCTTAACTGCATCTAGCGGGGATGATTTCCACAATAACCACCCGTCTGGTCGTGTCAGTGAAGTGTTAAATGTACCATTTCGGACCCATTCACTAAGCTCACTAAAAGTTGCATTGGTTTACTTTTGCCAGTTATTAAATTTATCAGGGACAGGTATACTGGGCATTTTTAATTCTCTGACTGTAGCTAAAACTAGGCAGCTGGTCTGCTGTACAGTTTAATTTAAAATAATAATTTGAACGGGAATGAGCCATGCTCTAAACAGTGTTTCTTTACCCTTAGTTTGCCAATTCTTTGTTCTCCAAACACTTTTCAAATCAACATTTTCTGACCAATATTCATAACCTTCAATTGACAACCGGGAAACAAAGGAATCAGAATATATAAATTTTGTGTCAGTCAATCACATTTGTTTATCCTTAGTCGGAGTTAATTTAAAGTAATATGACTCAGCATTCTTTTGATGGTGCCCAGAAAAATACATACATTTATCAAAATAAGTTTTGGAACTCCCATGCGGGAGAGTCGAGCAATGTTCCCATTGCATATAGTCAAATATCGTCTTGGGAATACTCGCTTTATGTATGAAATGGTGCCCATAATAATTATAGCAAAACATGTCACCATAATTGTCTCTAAACTGGTAAACATCTTCATTTTCATAGACAGTGTAACATTGCAATTCTGTCAGAAATTGAGTCAACTGTTTTCACATCCCAATCATCAGATACAATGCCTGGTATTGCAATATCATTCATAGACAATTTTAGTACATATGGTATTTGAATTATGTAATATATCAAACATTACTTTATCCCACACAATCCCATCAAGAATTGGCACTGCCGAAATGTTCACCAAGGACAAGTCTCTTCGAACCCTATGTGAGGAAAAATGTGGTTTCAACACCTCCTCCACCTGTTCAACCGCTGATCTCTCAGGAAGAAAATGACCATGTATCAACAGAAAAAAGGTAATGACAAACCCAATCCAAGGAAAAAACGCAAGCACAGTCAATAAAAGCCATAGATAGTTCAATGGAAAAACAAAATACGTATCTTTAAGCCAACGCATCAGCTTACGTGGGTCTGACAGGTCAGTAGTTGAAGAGGCAAACGAGTCTGACAGACCATCGTTGTTGTCAGCAAAATAACCAGAGACATTTTGTGCAAAAGGCGTTGCCGCAGTCAATGGAGGAGTTGGTGTTTCTCGTGTCGGTATCGTGTAGACAGCACCATCCGTCACATCCGTATTCATGGTGACTCGATCAAATGTTTCTAAATTGGTCGTTGTTAATGGAACTAATGCGAGATCATCATCCACCCTCCTCAAGCTCGGAGAGGCAACAGTGTTGGTATAAACAACTTGAAGCAGAACGTCTTCTCCAGTAGTGAGAGGGATTCAGGAACTACTGGATGTTCCTCTTGGTCGGCTGTGTAGAATCGGCCTCATGTTGTAACTTGACATTGTCAATGGAAACAAAGCGATTTTCTTTGGCACCTGGCAACGGTGGCAGAATAACAGTTCTTGTACCGTGTATCCCCAACACAGGGACTGATGCACGATAAGAAGGGCCAAATTCTTTTTTTACTGCGACCTTTTCACGCACAAGATCCCCAACCCTGGGAATCCAGCCGGTAGGTGTTACTGGCACATCCTTAATTCCCGTGGAGGCAACACTTTTAGAAGAGTTATCGTCACGGAACTGCTGTAATTCCTGTAAAACAGTGACACAATCATTTACGTCAAAAGGTGTCTCCGTCGCCTCCACACCAGGACCATCAAGATCAGGAACAAACATTTGTGTTCCGAACAGGCACTCATATGAAGTACAACCCTCCAGGGACCTTCTAGGCAGGTTATTTAGTGCTCTCTGAACTCCATACAGGTGGGATAGCCAACTACGACCCGTATCTAAGACTCTGGCTGTTAAGGATTGCTTTAAATTGCGGTTTAATCGCTCCACAACAGAATTTCCCTCGGGATGAAATGGAGACGAGTACTGGAGCTGGACCCCCAAGGAAGCCATGGTGTCCCTGAATGCCTTTGAGGCGATAGCAGGGCCCTGGTCCGAATGGAATGCTGCAACTGCATATATACCGACAAAGACTCGCAAATCTTCCGAGCGTCAGCCGAGCGTTGTAACCACACCCACACAAATCTGGAGCAAGAATCAACAGCGACTAGGATATATTTGTACGCACTAACCGGTGTTAATGGACCACAATGATCCAAGTACACACATTGTAATGGTCTATTTGAGATTAAGAGGGGTGTCTGCGGCGGGCGCTTAGCTGTTGAAACTTTAATTTGTTGACAGATGTCACAACAAAGGACATACTGCTTGGCCTCGTTATATCAATCAATCAATCAACCAATCACAATATTTGTAGAGCACACTACGTACCCGTTAGGGTTTCAAGGCGATGGGGGGGGGGAGTGCTCCTACTGGTCGAAGAGCCAGGTCTTGAGGAGTCTCCTGAAGGTGGGAAGGTCCTGGGTCTGCCGCAGGGGGGTCGGGAGGGTGTTCCAGGTCTTGGCGGCAAGGTAGGAGAAGGATCTGCCGCCGGAGAACTTGCGTTGGAAGCGGGGAACGATGGCGAGGGCGAGGTTGGCGGAGCGGAGTTGGCAGGAGGGGACGTAGAAGTTGAGTCTGTTGTTCAGGTAGGCTGGTCCGGCGTTGTAGAGTGCCTTGTGAGCGTGGGCGAGGAGCTTGAGGAGTAGCTGGTTATAGAGACCAGGCCACCAGTAGCGGGCCTGTAATAGCAAAATTGTAGCTGCCACACCTGCATGTGCAGATGCCACCCCCTCATGCGCTGCTTTAATCAATTGTGGTCTTACATTTTTATTGGGATGTCACGTACGCCTACGCTAGGAATTTTAACTTCAGTGTTCAGCATACTTCCCATAAAATATTGATATTTATTCGGAAATCCTTTTGGATAAGGCATGCCTTCAACTGTAGCTCTTATGGCAGCCAAAATCTCCATGTCCGGTTTGGTACTCGAACGAGTCACTGCAGCTACAGTGGCAACTGTCACTGCCGACTTTGCGGCTTCATCAGCCAAAGTATTACCAGCAACGTGTATTCCAACGCGCTGGTGTCCAAGTGTATGCACAACATGGACTTTGGGTAGCGTCTCTTTCAGGTCTGCTACCTTCCCTCACAGTAGTCTGTGGTTAATGGTGTTGCCTTTTGAATCTCTGAACGCATTCAAGCGCCAGTAATGTAAGTATTTATTAAAAGACTGGACGCAATAATACGAATCACAAACAATCAGTGTGAACTGCGTCGAATCTGTATGTTCCAGTGCCATTAGTAGAGCTTTTAGCTCAGCCAATTGTGCAGTACAATCCCCTAAGGTCTGGGTATAAGTATGTTGGGGCAGGATTTCTCCCCCTCCATATAGCCGCTCACTACTGCACATGCAGCAGAATATTGATGTTTTGTTCCTTTCGCTGGTTGCACAGAGCCATCGGTGTACATTACTACCTGATATTGGCAATAGGCAATGTGTCAGCGGGAACTGGATATTCAACTTCATATTGTAGAAATTCCTGAGTTTGTAACTTTGGGTCAAATATGTAGTCTACATCAGTGGCTGTCAAGGACGTGGCCCATTGTATCCATCTTGGGTGGAGTGTTTTCGCGTTCGGGACGCTAGCTTTTGTAATAGCCTCAAGGGCCAGAATAGGAGAAACGACAATAATGCGTTTTCCCTGGGCCAGAGGTCTTTCTTTAAGAACAGCCATCTGTACAGCACTGAGAATTTTCTCTGTGGGTGCAAATCGTTGCTCGGCAGCAGAATACAAGTGTGACGTGTATGCTATGGGGACTGTCTCACCTTCATTAAATGTGACATAAGTAAACCCAATGGCCCCAGCTATCACCCTGATGACCAAATGTGTCCTATTGTCCCGTGTGTGTAGATGTTTCGCTGCTAGCATATCTGCTTGTAACTCCCGAAGAGTATGTGTATGTTCAATTGTCCAGAATTTGCTCGAAAAATCAGGACGTATTAATTCATATAAAGGTTTTATGCGTGTAGCATAATCAGGAATGTATGTTCTGCCAAAATTTAGAAAGCCCAACAATGATTGGAGTTTCCTAATTGTATTTGGTATTTGCAATTGTGCACATTTTTCTAAAAATTGTGGAGCTGGGCTCTTACCTTCACTTGACAGCTCATATACCAGGAATATGACGCAGAGGAACGCAATTTTCAATTTTTTAAAATTAAATTTGTAACTAATTGCGGCAAACCCTACAACAATGTGGGCTACCTGTCTTAAATGTTGTAGCAACTCGTCATCTGTGAGATATATATCATCCACGTATGACAATGCTTCAGGGTCGAGCTCGTGCAAAATATCAGTTACACGAGCTGTAAGCAGTCTTGGGCTGTTCTTATACCCCTGAGGCAAACTACAGAATTTTTTCTGGGAGCCTAGTGCGCTAAAGCTGGTTAAATCCCTGCTTTCAGGGGCTATATTCTTTCAGAAGAATCCATTCGAGATATCCAAGGTTGTTTTATATTTCTTCCGCACAATGTTGCTCATTAGTGCAGTGCTATGTGAATTTTGTATAGCATATGTGCGTGTATGTCCATTTAGATGTCTGTAGTCTAAGACTATTCGATATGAATGGTCCGGTTTAGCTACAGGGAAAAGGGATTATTCATCGGTGAGTCGCAGGGTTCAATTTCCCCCTGGTATTCTAATTGTGTGAGTATTTCTCTCACCGGTGCCCTTGCTTCATGTTTTATGGGATACTGCGGTTGTGGTTGAGGGTCACCTTTAATAGGAATTACATGATATGGAGAATCCCTATCCCACCCAACGTGATTTCTATATAACACAGGTGCCTGTGCGAGAGCCCATTTCATAGAATAGGACTCAGCGAGTTCCTCCGGAACAAGGGGCGAGAAGGAAGGTCTAATAACCCCCTCTCCAGCTGGGCAGATGCGGACAAAATCTGGCGGCCAATCCTGTTCAGCCCAAAAATGTCTTATATCTTAACTACACGATCCCAAAAGATTGCGTTCAATGTCTCCTTCCAACTGTAAAGTCACTGTATACACCCTATCGGGTTCGGAGTCACGCATGTCTGCTGTTTCTACTTGGATGAAGTCATCAGTTGCTTTCACCACCAGATGCTCTAGAAGATTCCGGCGAACTATTGTGACCTCTGCCGCGCTGTCTAGCAGTGCTAGAGCCCATGTCTTGTTCTTCAAGAGAACCCTCTTCCTGAGTGGCATGTCTAACTGAGACTGCTGCCACCTTTTTCTTTTTAAACTGTTGTTTTTGTTGTACTGGTTTCTCTTCCTTCTTGACAGAAACCTCAGAAGAGCGTTGTGATTCCTGTCTCGGTTTCACGTACTCTGGTCTCCGACCTGACCTCCCACCTCTCTCAGTTCTCTTTTCCGATGAGTCCTGAAAGGAACGAGATTGGCGTGTATCAGTATATTAATATCTATCAGGCATCTTAATATTATCCCTATTCCTGAAATTATACCTATTCTGCGGGGTCTCCGTACGCGGAGATTCTCCCCTTTCCTTTTTAGGTGTTTGTTGTTTTTTCTCCCAGCGCTTCTTAGTACCCTCAGGCTGCTGTTTCGTACTATCTTTAGTAATTTTCCCCTGAATCTGAGGTTTTTGCGGTTGAGCCCCCATGCTATCCCGCCCAATACTGGAATATGTTTCCGCTATTATTTTAGGCAGTTCCCGCTCCTGATCTTGTTGCGGAATGTCACGAAGATGCATGTGCACTGCAAGCGCAACTGTTTCCCCTTTAAGATTGCTTAGGATCATTTGCATTCCTAAATCTAAGGTCGGGGCAGCCCCGTATTCATTCTGAATTTGTTTAGGCACCTCCGGTAGGTTTGCTAGCGTCGGTGTACTGTGTGCCGTGGTATAGAGCGCTGCAAACACCGTGCCCCATGTATTTCAATGTTCCACTGTGGGAACCATTCCAAAGGGTAAACACATGGTTAATATCCTATGTTTGTCCTGAGGTCCCGTATGGGGAAATACTGCCTCCATCGGATACATTTTTTGTGCCAGCCAAAACGGAGTCTCCTCTCGTTTGGCTGGGACCTTACCCATAATGGAATGTACAGTCACCGGATTTATACCTGGTGTTACTGCATGTGGTTGCGCTGGAGCAGCACATGCTGGGTTTGTATTTAGTGTCTGCATCACAAATTGTACTAAGCGTCTATATATTGCCGTTAAGTCAGTATATAAGCGTTGAACCTCAACCACCGGCATATTCGCAGCCGCAGGATGTGGTGTATAGGTGGCCAATAAAGGCCAGGTCGGACCGTCATTACTTAGTGGACCTAACCTTACTGGTAACATTGTATGGGGAAGGCCACCATCAAGCCAATTATTATGGTCTTGATAAGATAGAGGAATCTCCAAATATGCGTACGCCCTGTATTGTCCAGGCGTGTTCGCTACCGTATATGTATGAAATATATGTGTATTCCCATCAACTGCTGGAAATGCGACCCAAGAGTAAAAAAGTTCTGTTCTATTGGCTGCGTGGGCATCCACCACAAACGTGACTGGACCACCCTGGGCCGTAAGGCCGTGTGCTAGCAAATGTGCTGTGAGCCGTTGTCTCATGTTAAGAGCAATTTGTATAACCTAGGGATTCGCCATCAGCAAAGCACCATGAATCTAGAGAAGGAACACCAAAAGGGGATTTGTTTATTTCCTTTCTAGGGTTCAAGCTTGAACAACCATCCGCTGAAAATAGGGTTACCTATGCAACGGTGGCGGAAGTCCTCAGTACCATGGACGTCTCCGTATACGGAACCAAGGAATCATTATATTATATGAGACCGAGATATACTGGTGGACCCGAAAATTAGAGCCTGACCAAACGTTGGCGGCGCCATGTCGCGTAGGCTCTCATTATCCTAATGAGACTACTGGATTTTTGGGCGGCAAGATCGTTCACAGTGTGGGGGACTAAGTCTAACCCACGGTGAAGGACCGTTGTCACCCAAAATCCGGGTTATGTTCCAGCTAACTAGCAGTGCCTTATCTCTCCCGAAGGGAAGAGACAATTGGGCAGCCGAGCGCATGACATCTTATTACTTCCCAGGGAAGTCGTGGTCACTCAGGTCACAACCGGTGTTCTCACACACAGTACGGTCTCATATAAAAATGATAAAGGCAGTTTAAGTTTTAAAGATTGGTTTAATAAAACGAGTGCATTTTATATAGTTAGGCGTGAGCTGCAATAACCAGAACGAAACAACACAGTATGATTAAAATAGTAACGATGAGAGTAAAGCACAAGAATAAGGCTATCATAGTGCAACTATATTATGTTCTCTCTAAGTTATATTATGAGCACAGCATGGGAAGCTCTAAGCCTGCCTTTCAGGTTCCCCGGGAGGACATCAACCCTCATACATGAGCAAAGGCCTGTAAGCTGCATCAGCATCTGCAACGGGGCAGTCAGCATCTAGTTGTAGGTTCCTGGTCAGAATCTCCCTCTGACCTGTACTAGGACTAGAAAGTGATTTTATAACTAACACGCAGATGTTCTAGGAATTCCCTATGTAAAGATGTGTATCGTCTACGAACACCAGAGACTAATCTTCTACCACGTGTACCGGCAATGTACCAGACTGTAGCCTTGACTGAAGCACAGGGTGAGAAAGAATGCAGTGTTGGCGAACACAGTGCTGAACTAAGCTAAACAGTGTGATAGAAAGAATAAAACAAGACCGTAAAACTGGTTGTTGTAAAATAACAGTGCGAGGCGAAATAAAACGTGTCTAGGGCAAAGTGCACAGAGGCCTAATATGTTAACCTAACGTGCATAAAGCTTTACTAAAAATGGCTACACTACAAGCTAGTAGGCATCCACTATTGGGTAGGGCTGTGTGGGTCCCACGTATGCTGCAGTTAGCGGTATGTGTCCCTCCCCATTCCCTGGTGACTAGCATTGTTACTGGTAGTGCACTGCATAGTGCATAGGGCTGTTCACTGTGTTTGAGGGTGCTGTGTATGTCAACAGTGGTGTTGGTGCAGCTATTGACCAAGTGTTTACTTTGTCTCTTCCCCCCTTTTTTGTTTTGTCATCCTGTCCTTATGTACATTAGCAGAGGCACCGGCGACGGAGGGAGCTGCATCCCACAGGACCCAGAAGGCAGAGTCCACCAACGGTGAGGGCACCAGTGGGATGGAGGGCGAGGGGAGCACCACGGCGGAGACTGGAGGGGACAGTTCAGACACAGCTACCTCCTCCTATGGAACATTCCTGGTGGTGGTGGACACCTCTGTGCCCACCCCAGCTACAGGTACAGCCGCCACCCCGTACCAGCACCACCCTCCCAGCAGCCCCTCAGCGAGTTGCCCGTGCACGCTCACCCCGGAGGGTGGGCATCTCCTTCGCCCCAGTCATCTCAGGCATTGCCCCATTTAGCCCTGCTGCCCTCAGTGAGGAGGCTATTGACCTCCTGAGATCCATCTCTGTTGGGCAGTCAACCATTGTGAATGCCATCCAGGGGCTGGCAGCCCAAATGCAACAAACCAATGCATTTCTGGAGGGCATTCACACTGGCTTGGCGGCCCAACAGAGATCAATCCAGGCTCTGGGCTCCTCTCTGATGGCAGCCATTGTCCCTGTTTCCACCCTCCCCCCCCCATCTTCCTCTAGCCAATCCCATTCCCCTCAACCCCAACCTATCCCAAGCACACAGGCAGACCAGCATGCACACAAGACAATACACAAGAGTGGTTCAGGCAAACACAAGCACCACACTTCATCCCACAGGCACTCACACAAAAAACATCCAGATGCAGACATAACAACATCCACTGCCTCCACTGTGTCCCCCTCCTCCTCATCCTCCTCCTCCTTCCCAGTTGCATCTACACTCACACCTGCATGCACCACATCCTCATCCACTACCGCCATCACCAGCACACCTAGCAGAACACACACCTCACTGGCAGACACCACCCCAACAGCCATGCACAAGTCTCCTGTGTCCTCTTCCACTGTGTCTGTGCCCCCCCTCACAAGGTACATAAACGCAAGCACACAGACACCCAACAGCCATCCACTTCACACCAGCATCCAGCCCATGCACCTGCACCCAAACACACCAGACAGACACCTCCTACAACCACTCCCTCTTCCTCCACTCCCAAACCTTCTCCCTCTTCCCTCCCCAATGTGCCTAAGAAGTACCTCAGCCACCCAGTCCACAGGCCCAGTAATGTCCACAGCAGCTCGTGGTGTTAAGGATCCAGGGCACAAGGGAGCCTCACGGAAAGGGTGCTTGCCCCAAGTGCTGCCCAGATAGGGAAGGAGCCATCCCCAGCTGCTGCCAGGAAAGGCAAGAAGCCATCCCTAGCTGCTGCCAGGAAGGGCAAGGAGCCATCCCCAGCTGCTGCCAGGAAGGACAAGGAGCCATTCCCAGCTGCTGCCAGGAAGGGCTAGGGGCCTGCACCTGCTGCTGCCCTGACGAGCAAGGAGCCATCCCCAGCTGCAGCCAGAAAGGGAAAGGGGCCTGCACCAGCAGGAAGGACAAGGGGCGTGGTGCAGCGACTCAGTCCGAGCCCCCACCACCAACCATGGTTGTGCAGCATTTCCGAGGCTGCAGGGGATGGGCTGGAGCTTCCCCCACCACCACCAGCAGCAGCAGCACTGCCACCAGCAGTGGGCAGCCGTCTGAGGCTGCAGGGGATGGGCTGGAGATTCCCCCACCACCACCAGCAGCACCATCACCAGTGGGCAGCCATCTGAGGCTACAGAGGATGGGCTGGAGCTCCCCCCACCACCAGCACCATTCCCACCACTGAGCAGCCATCACTGCCGGTGGACATTCTGTAGACCTGCCTCCATGAGCTGTTGTGCGGCCTACCACCTGCAAATCCTATGGGTATGACACCCATCTGAGAGACTGTGACCTTCCACTCCCCAGGATCAGAAGCACAGGGCACGTTGCCCCCTCCAGAACCAGTGGGTATGACACTGACTCACCCCATCCTCCCCAGGATGAAGATCACAGGGCACGATGCCACCTCCAGAACCAGTGGGGAAGCCACCCACTCACCCCATCCTCCCCAGGATGAAGATCACGGGTATGTTGCCCCCTCCAGAGCATGTGGGCAAGTCACCCACTTGAGAGACTGGGGCCTTGCACTCCTCAGGACCATGCACATGGCATGTTGCCCTCTCCAGAGCATGTGGGCAAGCCACCCACTCAAGAGACTGTGGCCTTGCACTCCCCAGGACCAAGCACAGGGAATGTTGCCCCCCCAAGGAACAGTGATGTTGTTCCATCTGCCGACTGAGGTGCCCCCGTTCCCTGTCCCACTGAGGTGCCTGCCTATTTTTGAACTGATGCCCCTGAAGTGTTCTCTCCATCTTGTTGCAGGAGACTAGTGGGGCCTTGGACTTTGTCATGTGGCCCTGTGGCCCACACACTTTGAGGACTGGGTAGTGTCCCTTGATTTGTACATATGTATATACTTTTAGATTGGATGTACGTATTTTTGATGTATTTATATCATTACACTCACTTTCATCTATTCGTGTTGTCCTTGCATTATTCCTGAGGGGTACGGGGTATATAAGTGTTCTTATTGCATCTGATTGTGTGTATGGTGCTGGGGGTGGGTGGGGGGTTATGTGCGTGTGTGTGTCACTCTCTTCCCTCCGTGTGCTAGGCAGCTGTACTCACTCAAACAATCAATCAAAAAAATGTATAGAGCACGCTACTCACCTGTGAGGGTCTCAAGGCCCTAAAGGTGGTCACTGTGGTCGTCTTCGCCATCGTTGGTGTTCGTGGTAGAGCAGGATGTAGAAGATCATTGGAAAAATCTGTAGCTCGTGTTCCATGGTGGCGTGGTTGTTCCCTGTGTCTTTAAAGGTGAGTCGTTTCCCTTCTGTGCAGTGTTTCCGCCAGGCTTTTGATGTTGTGGCGGATTGGATTGTCATTATACGGTGGGCAAAACATTGTCTTACGTCTGTCTGTAGGCGTCTACCGCTGTGGAGGCTGTTGTTTCTACCCTGGCAGTCGGTGTATTAAAGTGGCTGTCTATCTGAGCTCTTTCCACCATGGTCATAATTTGACGGTATTTACCACCAGCCTGTTGGCGGTATTACATCCACTTTATCATCAACTGCCAGGGTTGTAATGAGGGCCAGAATGTTTTGGGTTGATCTGTCAAGCGGGGCTGATAAAAAGGCGAGGGGGTAGAAAAAAGTTGTGTTTTCCATGCTAGTTCCCACAGGAACTTCAGACCCAACTACATCCTGAACTGCTGAACTGAATTACACCAAATTTGACAGAAAGCAACCTTTCAATACGCAGATTAAGCTTTTGCTTAATTGGTGTAAATCCGTCCAGTAGTTTTGGAGATATTAAAGGGAAAATACATTTTTATCTCCAGGGCTGCGGATCCTCCCTAACGACTTTGTGAATAATGACAAGCTCATGCAGGGAAATGCACAGCTCTGATTGGCTGCCAACACTTCAACCAAGAAGTGTTGGCAGTCATCTTGGGACCCAGCAAAAAACACAAAAAATGAAAAAGGGGCCAGGGTAGAGACACTATGAACCCTTATCACTCGTGGTAGGGGCCCAGAGGGACCCGCCAGGGCAAAAAAAGCATTTAAAAAAATGCTGCAAATTTGCAGCACTGCCACAAATTCAAGGTAACAATTTAAAATAAACCAAGCGCAGCCTCCCATGCTTGTTTTTTTAAAGCCAGGTCCCCGGGGGCATACAAAAAATAGGATGGGGTGCCCTCCTGGGCCTTCTTACTGCCAAGCTCTTTAATTAAATATCATTTAGGGGGCCTCCTGCAGCCCGGGGACCGCCACCTCCCCAGGACTTTAGTGAAATAGAGTGGGAGGCCATGTGGCCCTCAACAGCCCGGGACCACCACCTCCCAGGGACACATATAAAAATGTGTTCAGGTGTACTGTATGGCCCCTAAAGCCCAGGGGACAGCGACCTCCATGGGGCTACAATAAAAGAAAGATGGGATTCCATTTTGGACCCCAAAGTCCCGGGGACCACTACCTCCACTGGGCAATTGTAAGTTGAAATGGGGTCCCTGAGGCCCAAGAAGGCTTGATGAGGGGGCTGTATGCCTTCCTCCCATAGCTAATTGTAGTTGGCCCTGATGGATAGGACCTTTCAAGGCTTGGGGAGGCAGGCTACATGCAGCCCCCTCCCCTTTTCATAGGAACCAGCTCCAAGGGATTGGGACCCTCTGGCCAATTAAGAGTCGAGGTAGGGGTGTTTTGGCCCTAGGGGATGGGTCCCCAGAGCCAAAAGCCAATTTGATGCTGTGCACGCCAAAGGCTGTGCACAGACACACCAAAGGCTGTGCAAGGAGTGAGGTTGATAGCCTGCTGGACGTTTGGCCATGGGGCCAGGTGGCAGACCTGTCCCTGTGGCTAACCCCCCACTGTGCCCAGCCATAGAGTGTCTGCAATATGGGATCGGCTGTCTGCAGGGAGTTAGATGCAAGGCCTTGCTGTAAGACAGACCCTTCACTTATGCCCATGCAATGCACAAATAAAGTTGGTGTGGAATGGGATTCACTGCCTCCATGTGGCTGTCTGTGAGAAGTTTGACGCAGGACATGGCTGCAAGCCAGACCCTGTGAAAAAACTCCATGCTGTGAAGGAGGAAAGGTTGTGTGCAGTGTGGGGATAACTGGCTGCAAAGCAGTTGGCAACCTTCGATTGGGTTGGCCACAGGTCCTGTAGCCAACCCCTGCTGTTTACAGCCAAAAGGCATGAGCAGTGTGCTTTGTCAGTCTTGGTGGGGTTTACTGAAGGGCTTGGCCGCACGCCATGGCTTGAGGACAACCCTCCCCCCTGTGGTGCCAAAGGCAGGATATGGCTCTGCAGCACAAAGTATTTAATTTTTCTTTTCAAAAGAAAACTCTGAAGCAGGATTTTGAAATGAAAACATATAATGCTCCCCTCAACATGGGAGTCTTTCTTCCATAGAAGGGGAAGCATTATGATGATTTTACTGTTCCTTACATCCAGGTTTTACCCAGTGGTAAAGAACAGTAAAAATGACTACATGTTCACCTATGTAAATTGGGTGGGAGGACATTTTGCCATTTCACCAAATACCGTTTCTCCCCATGGCTGTCAGAGAAGCTTGACTGCAGCGAACACAGGGCACTCTCCGTCATGGCAAAACTTAAGTTTCACCTGCAATAATATTTGCCAGGTGGACCACTATATTGGTGTGGAGGGAACTCCATCGCCATCGTGAATGTGTGCCCTCTCTACCAATATATAGATCATGCCCTTTGTTTCCTTGCCCAATATGGCTACCTATTTTTTGTACTGTTGTCAGGTGATTCTTGTTTTTTTAGTTTATCATGATGAGATTTCATTGGCCCACATGGGCAATATTTTTTGGCTCTGTAACAAAATGAAAAACTGCAAGCAAGCTCAAAATTCGAAATTTCTTCAATGCAAGAACATTTTGTCACTGTATTCATTCCTCTCCTTGTACAAATATGGATTATCGAATTTAGAACATATGAACATGTTTCAAGATGGGGTCTTAATGGATTTTACATTTGCTAGTACTTTGTTTTGGGTTCTACACAATTAAGATTGTGCACTTTCCTTCATTCCACGTACGTGTTCATGACTGTCTGTTAAGGCCGAAACACCATGTGAGCCATTCACGATTTAAAGCACTTGGGGCCATATTTATACTTTTTGATGCAAAACTGCGCTAACGCAGTTTTGCGTCAAAAAAATTAGCGCCGGCTAACGCCATTCTGAAGCGCCATGCGGGCGCCGTATTTAATCAATGACGTTAGCCGGCGTTAGCCGCCGGCGCTGTCTGGTGTGCGTTAAAAAAAATGACGTACACCAGGCAGCGCTGGCGTACGGGAAAATGGAGCTTGGGCGCCAAAAAATGGGGCAAGTCAGGCTGAGGCAAAATTTGCGCCGCAACCCGATTTGCGCCATTTTTTTTTTACTCCCAACCCCCATTGACATGACTCCTGTCTTAGCTAAGACAGGAGTCATGCCCCCTTGCCCCTGTCCCCTGGGCATGGTCATTGGGCATAGTGGCATGAAGGGGGGCACTAATCAGGCCCCCCTATGCCACAATTTTTTTTTTTTTAAATACTTACCTGAACTTACCTTAATGTCCCTGGGATGGGTCCGTCCAGCCTTGGGTGTCCTCCTGGGGTGGGCAAGGGTGACAGGGGGTGTCCCTGGGGGCATGGGAGGGCACCTCTGGGCTCCTTCCGAGCCCACAGGTCCCTTAACGCCTGCCTTTTCCAGTCGCTAAAAAACGACGCAAAAGCGGCCGTACGTCATTTTTTGGGACCCGCCCACTCCCGGGCGTGAATTTTGCCCGGGAGTGTAAATACGGCGCACATGCCTCGGAGTAAATTTTTTAGACGGGAACGCCTACCTTGCATATAATTAACGCAAAGTAGGTGTCCACGCGAAAAAATGACGCAAACTCCATGGACTTTGGCGCTAGACTCGTCTAACGCCAAAGTATAAATATGGAGTTAGTTTTGCGTCGGAATTGTGTAAAAAAAAATGACGCAATTCCGGCGCAAACAGAGTATAAATATGCCCCTTAGCACCGTAGATTTGCTGCGTACATGCGTTTGTTTCCTGTGATGGAAGATAATTCCATTTGAAACACAGTGCTGGTATCCTCCGCCAGATACAGTGTGACACACCTATAGGGAGAGAGGTTGCCTTCCAATGATCTGTAGTTTTATTTTAGTCTACAATTTAGGCACCTCACACACCTATTGGTCTGGAACATACTGAAGGGGTCAGAAAATGCAGAATTAACTGTCTTATCTTGCTAAAATAAATGAGCAAGTACCTTAAGCAGGGGAATGTGTAATGGGGCTCGGAGGACAGGCAAATGCCACACCACCTGGTATTTGGTAAGTCTCAGTTTTTTTGTTTTTTTTATCTGAAACATTGAGAGCTCAGCATTATTAGAGCCAGTGGGATGTCAAATAAATGTGTGGAAGAATCTCACTTTCTACCTAGGTGACCAGCAGGGGGATCCTATGTAGGTATGCTAAGTGTGCGCCCAGGGGAGTGTTGTACAAACAAGACTGTGATTAATAAACAGCTCAGACATGGCTGTTGAAAAAGACTTGTAAAGGATACAAGCAGCTAATACACTATTTGCCAATATTAACATGACAAGTTCTACTTCTTAAAAGGACACATCCCAATCACGAGTTCTATGGGACCAATTGAAAAAAAAGACATATGCACTATTCATTCTCCTCTAACCCAGGCCCCCGAATCCTAGAAGAATGGGCCACTACTTCTACCCGTTTCTCCAGAACAATGTTAGAAATTATAATCAAGAATGGCAAGCTGGATCTGGAAAAAGCAAGAAGTCGATCAGGGATATAACTGGTTGAATAAAAACGATCTTAGAGAAGAAAATAATAGACAAGTTTTTACGTTGTTTGCATTAACATCTTGAAATGTTTTAACACATTAAGTCAAGAAATTAAAGTAAGAATTTGCGAAAGGACTATATACAAGGTCACACACTGACCTTCAAAAGTAGACATGACAATGTATACCAAGAGGAAATGTAAAAGTAGAATCAACCTCAAGACCTGAGTGTGGATGAGAAGTAGTGGAAAGCAGTGATGGATCAGAAATGGGAGAACAAGATACCTCAAAGGAGAAAACATCTGAAAAATCAACTTTTTTTAGACAACGTCCTCCTCCTCAGGAATGTTTAGCACCAAGAGGAAGAGGTCGTTGAGTGAAGGACGCAGAAGAAGAAGAAGAAGAACAAACAATGCAGAAGGAGGTCAAACAAAGCAAGAAGCAACCCTGGTGGTAAGAAATGAGAGAGGCTTGAACAAAGGCCAATAATGGATCTGGTAACTAGAACAAACTGCGATTAATTTACCAGTCAGAGGACTAACACCCATGGAGGTAGAAATACTAAGGGTTTCATTTACAATACCTTTGCGCCACCACTGCATTATTTTCTATTTACTCAGCTGTAGTGCTAGCAGTGCAATAAACTGCTCCATATTTACAAATGTATGCATTAGGCCAATGCATCAGTTTGTAAAGCACTGCTTCATATTTTTATTGCACCAGGTATAATTTATGCAGGGTAGGTGTTTTCTCAGAAAAAGACACGTAGAACAGACGTAGTAAAATTTACAACTTTTTACTGCATCAGTCTATGACTTCTCTGCATCAAAATTGTACTGCCTGCTCAAAGCAGACGTAAAAATGATGCAAGGCATTTTCCTATGGGACTCTTCTCGCATTGCTGGAGTTGCATCAGCTTACTGATGCAACTCAAGCAATGCATCAGTATAGCATGAATCTGTGAAAACATGCACCATGGATCTTTGTATTGTGCAGTGCATCAATGGCGTTGTTAGGAGATTACAAATCAGACTCATCAATGACGATGCTTCAGATTCTTGTAAATGAGACCCTAAATTTGGGATTAACATTCTGCCCTGCAGATAATTTCAATTATGTGCAGACGTAAGTTGACTTATTTAAAGTGATCATGCAATTAAATTAAAGAGTTTCTGGAATTTCAAACAGGTTAAAGAAAAAGAAGAGAACATTAATCTGTCAAAATTGGACATTTGTAACCTAAACATAAGTGAAATTGATATGCTTATGACAATGCATAAACTGGAAAACAATGAGACTATTGTTGATGGGGATATCGAGAAATTCTTGGATGATTGTGACATTAAATCTGATAGTAGTGTGTGCATTAATTTCATGCAAATTTCTGAATTCACACCACAGATGCCATATGATATGATGGAGACCTTTCACAAAAATACAAAAAAGGGAATTAAAAAATCCTGAGGAGAACAATATGAAGAACCAAACAGAATCTAACAGGAAGACAAAGTTTTGCCATGAGGAGTTTATGCAGAGATAGGAGTATGGTGATACAATTAGCAAACAAAGGGTGAAATATAGTAATCCTTCCAGTTGGCATGTATAAAAAAGAGACCATGAGATAACTCACAGACAACACATAATCAGGTGATTGAGAAAAAACTATATTAAAACTTAATTATGACCAACCGAGACAAGCTGTACAACAGGAAGGAACAGAGGTTGTTGGAACAAGAATATGAACATGATTTCCTAAGATGTGGCTTCCTGAGAACCCCCGTCCTATATCTTTTACACAAGCTAAAATATAAAGATTCTATTATTCTTCTAGGGAGGCCCATCATCTCATCCAAAACCAATCAACTGGAAAACAGTTGTAAATATGTTGATTATTTCTTAAAAGCCTTTGTACCAACTCTGCAATCATACATATGTGATACCAAACACTTCCTGCTTAAAATTGACTGTTTGCCTTGGAAACTAGCCTGTCTACTCACGACTCATGATGTAGTCTCTCTGTACACAAGAATCAAATGTTTTTATGGAACAACTGCATATAGGCATTTTCTAAGAGCAAGACCATTGTGTTACCTATCACACACTGATATGGTACTTGAGATGATGCAATTTTGTTTTGAAAACAATTAGGGATGGGTGAATAATTCTGCTCCACTGGCAGAGTCAACCATCTCACGGTGGAGTTTTTTCTTGTGTGCGGGTCTCCAACGTAAAGTTGGTGAAGGAGAATTCGTATTTCTTAGTTTAATTTTTGGGTGTTAGAATGCCTCCTAACAAGATTTCTCAATGCAGGTGTTTGTGGCAGGTTGTGACCGTTCATGTTGAGAAAGCTGCCACTCGAGCAGAAAATCTACTTGAGCAGCAGAAAGAAGCAGTGCCATCTGGTGTGCCACATGGTACTGTTCTCACTGATTTTACAGCATGGAACAAGCTCCCAGTGCTAAAGATCAGAATGAGCAGCACAACGTGTTGAATTCCGCCCACACACGGAACTCTGTGGAGTCTCGCTGATTTTTTTCTGCGAGTTCCCCCACACATAAAAAACAATGGCCCTCATTACAACCCTGGCGGTCGGTGTTAAAGCAGCTGTAATACCGCCATCAGGCTGGAAGAAAAAAAAATGGAATCACGACCGTGGCGGAAACTGCCAACATAGACAGCCACTTTAACACTCCGACCGCCACGGCGGTACAAACAAACAGCGCGGCGGTCACTGCCAACAGACAGGCGGAAGACAATGTACAGCCCACACTATTATGAGAGGCCAATCCGCCACCTTTTCCTGGGCGGAACCAACGTGAACAAAAACACGGCGGAAACAGGACATGGAAGGGAAAACACTCACCTCTCCACACCCCACGAGGAACCAGGACGCCATGGAGCCAGAACTCCAAATACTCCCTGAGATGGTATTCCTGCTCCTCTATCAGGAGCAACAAAGACAGCAGCGACGACCACGGTGTGTACTGCACCTACAACACAGGGGAGGGGGGAGGGAAAAGAGAGTGACACACAAACGCAACATACAACACCCCCACCCTCACCCACAACACCATACACACAAATACATGCTGCAACATACATTCCCCCCCCCCACCACCCCTCTTTCAAGAACGCAAGGACAAAAGGAAATGAGTTGAACAATTGTAATCATGAAAAAAACAGTAGTCAAAACTTGAAATACAGTATATACAATTATGTACACCTACTACACAAGTCCGGATAGTGCACCAATAATTGTCCGTGGACCACTGGGCCCAAAATGCATGGGTGAGGCCCACACTCGATACCAGACATCAAACGGAGAGAACACTGCAGGGGCATCAGATCTAAATGAAACAGGCACCTCAGGGGGAAGGGAAGGGGGGACACCTCAGCCGGATGAGTGCACGATGCCACTGCTCCACGAGGGGGCTCCATGCCCACTGCTGTATCCTGGGGAGTGCAAAGCCACAGTCTCTCAAATCTCTCCAGTTGGTGGGTTGCCCACTGCATTATCCTGGGGAGTGCAAAGCCACAGTCTCTCAAGTCTCTCCAGTGGGTGGTTTGCCCACTGCATTATCCTGGGGAGTGCAAAGCCACAGTCTCTCAAGACTCTCCAGTGGGCGGTTTGCCCACTGCATTATCCTGGGGAGTGCAAAGCCACAGTCTCTCCAGTGGGTGGTTTGCCCACTGCTGCATCCTGGGGAGTGCAAAGCCACAGTCTCTCAAGTCTCTCCAGTGGGTGGTTTGCCCACTGCATTATCACAGTCTCTCAAGTCTCTCCAGTGGGTGGTTTGCCCACTGCTTTATCCTGGGGAGTGCAAAGCCAGTCTCTCAAGTGGATAACAGTCTCCACTGGTTCTAGAGGGGGCTTTGTGCCCAAAGTGCTTCATCCTGCCAAGGACTGAGGTAGTGGATGTGATACTCCACTGGTTCTGGAGGGGGCTTTGTGCCCAGAGTGCTTCATCCTGCCAAGGACTGAGGTAGTGGATGCCTTTCTCCACTGGTTCTGGAGGGGGCTTTGTGCCCAGAGTGCTTCATCCTGCCAAGGACAGAGGTAGTGGATGCCTTTCTCCACTTGTTCTGGAGGGGGCTTTGTGCCCAGAGTGCTTCATCCTGCCAAGGACTGAGGTAGTGGATGTGATACTCCACTGGTTCTGAAGGGGGCTTTGTGCCCAGAATGCTTCATCCTGCCAAGGACAGAGGTAGTGAATGCCTTTCTCCACTGAGGGTGTTGCATCATGGAAGCTGGCCAGGCTCCTGGAACTAACACCAGGCTCAGTCGACTGACCACTGGGGATGGCAGCCATGTCTGCGGTGGTGCCATTGGCTCAGGACGTCGCGGGCCGCTGGCGGTGCTTGCGGCGGTGTCAGTAGCGGCAGTGCTTGCGGTGGCCTCTGTGGCATCGGTGCTGGCGGCGTACTCTGTGGCAATGGTGCTTGCGGCAGCCTCTGTGGCATCGGTGCTGGTGGCGGGCTCTGTGGTGGCGGTGCTGGTGGCCGACACTGTGGCAGCGGTGCTGGTGGCGGGCTCTGTGGTGGCGGTGCTGGTGGCGGGCTCAGTGACTGCGGTGCTGGTGACGGGCTCAAGGACTGCGGTGCTGGTGGCGGGCTCAGGGACTGCTGTGCTGGTGGCATTTCATGTGGCGGTGCGGTGGCCGTGCGGTGGCGGTGCAGGTGGCGGTCTTCTCCGCCGTGCCGGTTGCCGTCGACATGGACAGAAGGTGTGACACTGGTCCCATGCCACCATGCCCGCTCCTGACCTGCCCTTGATATTCTGGCCCTTCCCCACCTTGGATGGTGGCGCAGCTGTCTTGCCACTATCCCCTTTTGTTTCCCTGAGCCCTTGGTGGCAGGTGTTTTCGCCTTCTCCCTCCGGGATGTGGGCAACTTTTTTATTTTCGCAGGTGGCAGAATGTCCTTGCCCTCGCTCCGTGGCACACTGGCTGCCCTGATGCTTGGCGCACTCCAAAAGCCCACTGTTGCTGGGACCACTGTGCCAGGTGACGTGGTGACTGAGGTGCTGGGGTTGGGACCTGGAAAGCCTGGCCCTAGGGGACGGACGGAGGGGGAGGTGTAGGAAAGAGGTCAATGTTAGCCAGGAATTTGTTTTTACACACACTAGGACGGGTAGATGGAGTGGGTTTGGGAGTGGAGGAAAAGGTAGTGGTTGTAGGAGGTGTACGATTGCTGAATTTGGGTGAAGGTGCATGGGCTGGAGACTGTTGTGAGGTGGATGGCTGTTGGGTGGGTGTGTGCCTGCGTTTGTGTACTTTGGGAGGAGGGCTCACAGACACACTGGTAGAGGACACAGGGGATGTGTGAATGGTAGTGGGGATGGTGAGTGCACGTGAGCGGTGTGTGGTTATGGGCGTGCTGGTGATGGAGGTAGTGGCTGAAGATGTTGTGCATGCAGGAGTGAATGGAGACGAGACAAGGAGGGAGGAGGACGATGTGGAGGAGGGGGACACAGTGGAGGCAGTAAATGTTTGTATGTCTGCATGGGAATGATGCTTGTGTGAGTGCCTGTGGGATGTATGGTGCTTATGTTTGCCAGAGCCACCCTTGTGTGATGAGGTGTGTGCATGCTGGTCTCATGGTGTGCTTGGGATAGGCTGAGGTACAGGGGTTTGGGTGGAGGAAGTTGGAGGGGGAAGGCTGGACACAGAGACAATGGCTGCTATCAGTGCTGAGGCCAGAGCCTGAAATTCTCTCTGTTGGGCTGCCTGGCCAGAATGAATGCCCTCTAGGTATGCATTTGTTTGTTGCAAATGCCTCTCGACACCCTGGATGGCATTCACAATGGTAGATTGCCCAACAGTGAGGGATCTCAGGAGGTCAATAGCCTCCTCACTGAGGGCAGCAGGATTGACTGGGGCAGGGCCTGAGGTGCCTGGGGCGAAGGAGATGCCCACCATCTTAGGTGAGAGGCCACAGGACACACGCTGAGGGGCTGCTGGGAGGGCGGTGCTGGTAGGGGGGGTGGCAGCTGTACCTGTTGATGCGGGGGCACAGAGGGGCCTACCACCGCAAGGGAGCTCCCATCAGAGGAGGAGTTGCTGTCGCTGATGTCACCTCCTGTTCCCGCCGTGGAGCTCCCCTCGCCCTCCGTCCCACTGGTGGCTTCAGACTCCGTTGTCTCACCCTCCAGGGCCAAGTGGGATGCAGCTCCCTCCTGCTCTGGTGCCACTGCTCCTCCGCCTGATGATGCTATTGCACACAAGAACAGGGGGACCACAAAAAGGGTGGGGGAAAGACAGAGGAAAGACATGTTCAGTGCATGCAATACCACTACCGTTGGCGGACACTACAGGCACAGCAGCCCTCTGCACTACGCCATGCACTTATAGTTCCTAGATTAATCACATGCCCATGGGGTACAAGGCCTATGCCCGATTGCTGCACACATGGAAGTCACAGGAGCCTGACTAGTTGTAGATGGCTCTTACCGCTGGTGGGGTGCCACATAGCCTGCCTCACAAATGGCCCTTGCCTACAAAGCTTGCCCTGCCTAGGGTAACCTACTGCCCACCTCCCCCAACCAGACACCTCATAATGCGCGCAGAGTCAGATGGATGTGACGGTACTCACCTCCTTGTGGCTGCTGTGATGCCCTCAAGCGCCCATCCAACTCCGGATACGGCACCGCCAGGATTCGGAACATCAGGGGGTCATGGTGCGACAGGCACCCTTCCCACGTTGGGAAGCCATCCCGAGCTGGACCTCCACCGTCTTCTTGCTCCAGCGGCGAATGTCCTCCCATCTTTTACGGTAGTGGGTGCTCCGTCTATGGTGGCCCCCCCGGGTCTGGACGTCCTTGGCGATGGCAAGCCAAATATTCTTCTTCTGGTGGGCACTGACCTAGCGGAATAGTACAGGGGAAATGTCAAAACATCAATGGTCCGGAAAGTCACAGTCATTGGCCCACGTTCCACCCTTGTCCTGATGCACATACACTCATCGTCCGCACATGCAGGCCTCAGTCCCCCCCCATGTATCTTCCATCCACACTACTCCAAACAGGCATTGCCCATGCAGCATGCTCACAGTGTACTCACCTGTTCGTCTGGAGGACCGTAGAGTAGCGTCTACTGGGGGAGGACCCCATCCACTAACTTCTCCAACTCTTCCGAAGTGAAGGCAGGGGCCCTTTCCCCAGACACATGAGCCATCGTCGCTTCCAGACTTAGGTCACAGCAGCACTCGCAGTGTAGGTCCTCTCCTGTCGAAGGTCAGGTATCAAGTGAGTGAACAGACAGAAAATGGCAGTCATGTCCGTTGTGATGCGTACCGTCACTGCCGGCGTACATCGTCATTGGCTCCTGGGACACATAGGGTCCAATGTTAACCAATGCAGGATTGCGCTGCGGTCTTCGACCGCCTACTGCTACGGTGTAGAACGCCAGCGCAGTTACCTCATATCCCCTTGTCCCACCTTACAGGTCAGGCAGCCACCATTTCAGGGAGCCACATGGCATTAATATTAAATGCATCACACCTATCTAGGCCTCGATACACACAGTAACAGGCACATTGAGGATTTACAAATGTTTGCTAATGACATGTAGTAATACCTCAGTGTTGGCTGACTCTCTGCTCGGTGTTTTCCTCCATAGGGCACGTCCGCTGGGGCAGGTGGTGAGATGGCGGCATCCTCCGGTGTACAGACCGCTGGTGGACCTGTCGACAATGGAAGAGAGACACGTAACAGTCATCTACAGGCTTGATCGTGAAACAATCCATGAACTGTGCGCCCAGTTGGAGCCAGACCTGATGTCAGCAATCCGCCATCCCATAGGAATCCCCCCTCTAGTGCAGGTCCTGCAGTACTCCATTTCCTGGCAAGTGGGTCATTTCAAACAACAGTGGCCATTGCATCAGGGATGTCCCAGCCTATGTTCTCAAACGCGTTGTCCAGAGTGTTGTCTGCCCTGATTAAACACATGCGCAGCTACATCGTTTTCCGTCAGGTGGAGGATTTGTGTGAAAGGTGACTTCTATGCACTGGGACATATCCCGAACATCATAGGTGCCATTGATGGGACACATGTGACCTTGGTACCCCCCGCAGGAGTGAACAGGTGTACAGAAACCGGAAGACCTACCATTCAATGTATGTGCAGATGGTGTGTTTGGCCGACCAGTACATCTTCCATGTGAATGCCAAGTTTCCTGGCTCAGTGCATGACGCTTACATTCTGAGGAATAGCAGCATCCCTTATGTGATGGGGCAACTCCAGAGGCACTGTGTGTGGCTAATAGGTGAGGACAAGGACCCTATACAGTGTGAATAGTTGTCTGGGTCTGGGGTTGTCCCTAAGGGTTAGTGTGTGTCTAACAGTTGTCCCTCAACATTTGCAGATGACTCTGGGTACCCCAATATGTCATGGCTACTGACCCCAGTGAGAAATCTCAGGACAAGGGCAGAGGAACGCTACAATGAGGCACATGGGTGAACTAGGAGAGTGATCGAAAGGACCTTCGGCCTCCTGAAGGCCAAGTCCGTTGCCTCCATATGACAGGTGGTTCTCTCTACTACTCACCAAAGAAGGTGTGCCAGATCATCGTGGCCTGCTGTATGCTGCACAACCTGGCTTTGCGACGACAGGTACCTTTTCTGCAGGAGGATGGTCCAGATGGCAGCTGTGGAGCCTGTGGACAGTGAAGAAGATGAGGCAGAAGAAGAGGATATCGACAACAGAAACACCGTTATCCAGCAATAATTCCAGTGAGATACAGGTAAGAAGATGTCACTGCCTCATACCTCTCATACAATTGTTAGATCCATCATATGTCTGTCACTTTCACCCAGTGTATGGACCTTGACTTGTCACTTTGCCTTTCCATTTCACAGATCTGGATACCACTGTGTGGCCTCTGCTATATTACCACATGGACTAGAGCTGTTTACATCGGTATGTTGACAATACAATCGACATTGCTATATTCCATAGTTATTGCAAATACACATTTGTGAAAGCACAGACCGACTCCAGCTTGTTTTGTGATTCAAGGGTGTTTATTTAAGTGCAAAGTAGTGGAGGGGCTGTAAAATGGGCAGGGGTGATGGTGGAGGATTGTCCATGGCAGAGTCCAGTCTATTTGTTTCACAGGTGCATTGTCCAAAGGAGCATAGGAAGTGGAGCTAGGGCAGTTGATGGATGGACAGGGTGACGAAGTGGGACAGAAGGATGACATTCTCTGGGGTCTCATTTCCTGGCGGGGGTCTTGGCATTGTTCTCTGTCTTTGTCCTGGATCTCAGGGACCGTTTGTGTGGTGGTTCTCCATCTGCAGGGCTGGGGTGCTGGTGTTGTGGTCCTGTGGTGGTGCCTCCTGTCCACTAGCGCCGGCCGAGGTGGTGGGCTGTACTTCATCCAGGCTAGTGTCAGGGGCCCCTTGTTTTGACACAGTGTCCCACCTGGTGTTCACAAGGTCCTTCAGCACCCCTACAATGGTGACCAGGGTGGTGTTGATGGACTTTAGTTCCTCCCTGACCCTCAGATACTGTTCCTCTTGCAACCGCTGGGTCTCTTGAAACTTGGCCAGTAATGTTGCCATCGTCTCCTGGGAATGATGGTACGCTCCCATGATGTTGGAGAGGACCTCGTGGAGAGTGGGTTTCCCTGGGCCTGTCCTCCCCCTGTCACACAGCAGTCCTCCCAGTTCCCCTGTTTTCCTGTGCCTCTATCCCCTGAACCGTGTGCCCACTGCCACTGCCCCCAGGTCCCTTATTTTCTTGGGGTGGTGGGTTTGCCTGGGTTCCCTGTAGTGGTAGACACACTGCTGCTTGACGTGTCCTGGGGACAGAGGGATGGGCCCGCTGGGTGGGTGCTGTGCTGGTGTTTCCTGAGGGGGGAGTCTCTGTGGTGGCTTGTGCCAGTGTCAGGGGAACCGACTGTCCCGAGGTCCCAGATTGGTCGGGCTGGTCATCTTGATCCAGTTGGACAGAGCTGCTGTCATCCCTGTGGGCCTCTTCTGTGGGGGGAATGGACATGTCTGGAACCTCCTGTCCGATGACATTGGGTAGGGGTCCTGCAGGGGTGTAAAGGCATGATTATTGCATCTGTGTTTGCCATCGTGTGCTATGGGTGGGTGACCCTGTACTCCAGTGCTTGCATTCTTGTGTAGGACCTTGTGTGATAATTGGTTTGAGGATCTGTGTGGGTATCTGTAGTGGACATGCTTTGGTGATGGGTGTCCATGCTTTGGTGTTGCATGCAGGGCTTGGTGTTGGGATGTGTGGGTTGTGATAGTGGGACATTTGTGAGGTGTTGGAGTGATGGGGGTGAGGGTGGGGTATGTGATGGCATGCAGGTAGGGTGGGGGATGTAATAGTTAAGATTTGACTTACCAGAGTCCATTCCTCCTGCTACTCCTGAGAGGCCCTCAGGATGCAGTATAGCCAAGACCTGCTCCTCCCATGTTGTTAGTTGTGGGGGAGGAGGTGGGGGTCTGCTGCCAGTCCTCTGACCTGCAATCTGGTGCGTGGATTCGTGGGTCGTGATAGTGTAGGCGTATTCCTGTTGGCGTGACAGTGGCGGTTTTGTTATCGCCAGTTTATCACTGACCTTTGGTGTGGCGGACTTGTGTGGGTGTCTGGATTTTGGCGGATTCCGGGCTGTGGGTCGTAATAGCTGTAGCGGAATTCCGCCACCGCAGCGGTGTGTTGGCGGTCTTCTGCACAACCGTAAGCGGGAGTTACCGCCAATGTTGTACTGAGGGCCAATATCTTTTTATCCAATATTGTAATATACAGACAGATTCAGGGGACCACGGTGGGCACTTGTTTTTCCCCAGGTTTTGCTGGCTTTATGATGGGCTGGTGGGAAGAACAGGTGTCCACGGTCTCTAGAAGAGAAAAATGGTTAAACGCATTATCTTGTGGCCAACCTACATAGATGATTTGTTTGTAACATGGCAAGGGCCCAAAGGAATGGCATTAGAATTTGTCACAAAATCTAACAATGATTGTAACTTGAGGTTCTTTATGGAAATAAACCACTATGAAATAACTTGTTGGTACATACAGTTTAACAGTACAGTGTTATGTACTGACTACTAAACTGTTTCACAAACCTACAGCGGGCAACAGTATGTTTTATTTTCTGGGCAGCAACATGGAAATGGAACATTCCTTTCAGGGAGTTGCTGAGAGCTAAATGGAACTGTAGCATGAGTGATTGTTTTGAGATTGCAAAATAGAACATGCTGACGAGTTTGAAAGAGAGGGGCTATCCAGATTGGGTATTGAAAAGAATCAGTATAAGGAGTCAATCTTAGAGATAGGAAAAGCATTTTATTCAACTACAAAGATGGCTTGGATAAGGAGAGAGAGAACAAGATAAGGTTCATAACTACTTGCTCTAAGGACTATCAAATAGTGAGTAATAGGGCAGAACTGAGAGATGCTCAAATGCGATTCAATGAGAAAAAAACATATTGGAGAAATACTCAAAATAACATACAGAAGAAGTAAGTCTCTGAGAGACTACCTAATGCAAAGTGAGTACATAGAGCATCTCCCAACTATAATAGCAAATTCGAAGGCTTTATTCCCAAGCAAAGGATGCAAAGAATGGAAAAATGTCGGTGGTGTGAAAGAATATCCTGTAAGGCAATGGCTAAAAATCCCTAACAGAGCTCCTTATCTGTAATTTTAACTATGTTGTCTATGTCCCAGAATGTCCATGTAACAATAAACATGTGGGAAGCCCCGTTCTCCTAGCTAGAAAATGTGTCCTCCAAAATATGCAGGCTAACGACAACAAAGAAAAACACTATATTGTTGCAAGACACTTCACTGAAGTCCATTCTGGGGGCAGAAATCTCCTATAATTCTATGTGATTGAACAGACTGAGGCAAACATAAGAGAAGGGAAAAGAGGTTTGCTAATGAGAAGAAGGAATTCGAAAAAACATACTAGATTTAGGGACCAAAAACTCGCACAGGTCTAAACATTGAAGAAGAACTGGAAGAACACCTAGGGGACTGATGTTGGTATGTTGCTTTTTTTTTTTTGTCTTTTTAGGCTGGTCCGTTTATAATTTAATAAATGTATATTTGTCTTTTACTATTCTTCTCAGAACAAGAGGCAGTGGAGCCGGCTGGTGACACTCCCTATCCTTTTTATTTCATTCAGTATAGAAACATGCACTCTTGAAAATCCAATAAGACTTTTTCCTTTTGTTGAATGATTTTTCATAATATGATTATAAGTTTTGGACATTGGTGTTGGGTTTGCTTGTCTCCTTGGGTCCTTAAGAGCATACAAGTCTCATTTCAGTATGCAAATGCTTATGGAGTCAGACTTGCATAGTTTTTCCATAATTTCTTAGAGATGGAAAAAGACCTTTTAATTTATTGACTCACAGACACTATAATATCAATACATGTCGGATGATAACAAATAAGTGAAATTTGAAAAATTTGAGAGGGAACTATGTACTATTTGTCATGTTCTTTTTACACAATATGGGGGTCATTACAACCCTGGTGGTCTTTGACCGCCAGGGCTGTTTTGTTGGAAGCACCGCCAATAGGCTGGCAGTGCTTCCTTGGGAATTAATACCACAGCGCTTCAGGGGTCGCAGCGCTGGGCCCGGCGGTTTCCAGCCACTTTTGTCCCGGCTATTTAAATCCCCCAGGGCAGCACTGCTTGCAGCGCTGCCCAGGGGATTGCGAGTCCCCCTCCTGCCAGCCTTTTCATGGCGGTTTCAACCGCCATGAAAAGGCTGGCAGAAAAGGGAGTCGCGGGCCCCCTGCCACGGCCCCATGCAGCACGACGGGTGCAACTGCACCCGTCGCGCAGCCGCAACACCGCCGGCTCCAATTGGAGCCGTCTCCCGTGTTGGAGCCCAGCGGGGATCTCCAAATAGGCCTTGCAGAAGTGCGGCCGCATTGGCGGCCGCCCAGTGGTTTGGCCGCGGTTTGGCCTCCCGCAAAGGTTGAAATGATGGCCTATGTGTTCTGTATTATTTGTCAGTGGAATTATGAGGGTTATGTACAACTTTATAATTTTGAATGACACAAGATTGCTGGTAGAGGTACAGTCTGTTACACATCCTTTTCTGTGCCCACTGTGGCTACATATGTTTGGTATTGTTAGATGAATGTTGCTCTTTGAGTTTATCATGATGAGATAACCTTGGCCAACTTAATCCTGTCCCCTTGATGTACCTCCATAAAAAATTATTGTCTAGAAATTTCCATTTTTGATTTGTGTTGATCATTGGAGAAGTAATGTAGCTTGGGTAGATATTACTGATCCAGGCTGAATTTTTCTGGACAACATTTTTTAAAAATAGTGAATGTGTTGCAGTGATGATGTAATAATTCAGAAAACAAGAGACCTCTATACTTCATTGAGGTGTCAAACCATACGTTTTGGGGGTCAAGTAGTCTTTTAGCGACAGAAAATAACTACTCAGAGCACCTACTGTCATTTTGCAACGGTGAGGTAATAGAGGAAGAAGAGAAATACGTAGAAATGAATCAAATAATAATGGTTTTTAATCATTTTATGTATGCGCCAAACAATATTTATGATTGCAATATGAAAAACATAATGTTTATCACTCCTGTTTTAGACACATTTTCATAGGTCACTTTGCAGAATGTTGAATATTTGAGAAGAGCACATTGACGGGAACATCTTTTTGTAGTGCATGTTTTGCAAGTGCATAAACGTGTAGGTTCTGTGGGTAGAGGCTTTAGAAATTTCATAGGTTTTAGCACCCCATCAATGTCTTCCCAATTAAATTCACATGGATCTTTCTCTAAATATGCATGATCCTAAACATTTGCACATCTTCTGATCAAGTAGAACGTTTGTTTAATTTGTCCACGCACAGAAAATTATGTTGGCGGAAAGTCACTTAGCAGGACTGATCTCTTGAACTCACTGTACCGAACACTGTCAAATGTGTGACAGTCAAAACTCATTTTCCAAACACACACAAGGTATTTTTCTACGTCCTTAAAGTCACATTCTTCTTCTGTATCAGCAAATCCATTTAGAAACTTCACAGGTTCAGCAAGTAAAGCTCCAAGTTTGTTCCAATTTTGCTCATAGTGTCATCACCCATATGAATATGTGCCTTGATTAGAACATTGGGCATCTATTGGTCATGTTTCTTGTATAGAATATGAAGCGAGATTAAGGTTCTCATTACGAGTTTGGCAGTCACCGGACCACCGCCATGGAGGAAGCGGTCGCACCGCCACGGGCACGATGGAGTAGAACACCATATTATGACCATGGCGGTGAGACCACTGCAACAGAGCCAAGGTTCTGCCAGTACTGTTGGTGTGGTCATACTGCCACTCATGGCGGTAGCCATCTCCAGGCTGGCAGGCACCAATACACTGCCCACCATATTACGAGTCAGCAGACCGCAAGGATTTCTAGGCCGTCCGACTGCCAGTATAAAAGGAGACACTCACCTCCAGGTACACAGATATGTCTGCAGCTGCCATGGAACCGGAACTTGAAGACTTCCCACTGCTGTACCTCGCCATACACTTCCAGGACCAGTGACAACGATGAAGATGACAACTGTAAGTACCCCACCTAGCACACACTGGAGAGAAGGGCAGAATAACACACCCACGCACAACACACACACCCAGCACGGACAGCAATGGCCACACACACATGTAAACAGACACCTGTATCAACACACACATCTGCAGACATGCATGCACACACTAACTACACAAACGCATAAAATAAGTATACACATCACGGCCAACAGACACATGCCATTCACACAGCACACCACACACGCACACAACCGCCACTGTTAAACACATCCATACACAACACTCCACAATGACACAATACCAACAACAACACAGACATACAAAAGCACATTGAACACCTCACCT
This sequence comes from Pleurodeles waltl, assembly GCF_031143425.1. Taxonomy (NCBI): domain Eukaryota; kingdom Metazoa; phylum Chordata; class Amphibia; order Caudata; family Salamandridae; genus Pleurodeles; species Pleurodeles waltl. The sequence continues at coordinate 800,526,354 of NC_090444.1, read as the reverse complement.
CGACAACACATACTGGCAGCAATACATAGCAACAACACACAATCATAGAAATAGTACATATATCCTAAAAAGGCCTCTTGTGAAATGCCACGTCCAGCTAAAATAAAAGGACAGCACAGATGTATCACTATAGACACGGGCACACACATCACTACCAAACAATGCCACACACAACTGTAACAACACATCACGACAAGCACATGGCACAAGTCATCAACCCATCACATGCAGCAACACAGATACATCCCATACACATAGAACACAAACATCAAAGTATACAAATTGAACACAACCATGGTGAAGGAAATCAGGACAATTTCTCAACCTTGACATCCACATCTATGTGGGCAGAAGTATTGAATAAATAATGAACAATTAATAACTATGTACAAGTGGGGCCTACTGGCCAGTCCAGCAACAGTCTTAAGTGCCCCAGGCACATTGGGCACAGTCACATGCCCCAACTTGACTCCTGACTGCAAATTGACCTCCACGTGGCAGGGGCATCAATGGAGCGGGCAAGCACCTAAGGGGTGAGGTAGGTGGTGGTGGGGTAATGGGCTTGGAAGGGGGTCCTTGGGATTAGGCTTAGATTTTGATTATGGGGAGGGTGTTTGGAATTTAGGGTAGGCGTATGGGACCTTAGCCTTTGGAGGGGGTAGAGGAAAACGTTTTTAGGTACACAGGGCAGGTTTATGAGTGAAGTAGAGGGAGTGGTTGAAGGAGGTGTTGGTGGGCTGGATGTAGATGCAGGTGTGTGCAATGTGTGTTTGTGTGTGGTGGGTGTATGTTGGGTGGGTGAGTGAGGGTGTTTATGTTTTTTAGGAGGGGGAAGAGATGCAGGGAGATAGTATGCAAGATGTGTGAGTGTATGTTGGGGTGGTGGCTGAAAGTAAGGTGGATTTGCTGCATGTGGTCATGAAGGCTGTCGTGGTGAGTGTTGATGTGGTGTGTGGGGTGGATGTGTATGTGTCTGCTCTTGTTGTGTCTGTGGGTATGACAGGACTAGTGGCAGTATCAGGGAGTGTTGATGCAGTTGTGAGTGGTGATGTGACTGTGATGGAGGAGGCCGTGGGGGAAACAGTGTAGGGAGTGGATGTTGTTGTGTCCACAGGTGTGTGTTCACTGTGTGCGTGCTTTTGGTGTGTCCTGTGGAGACTGTGTTTGTCTTTGTGCACCTTGTCTGTTGGAGTGGGGGAATGCTGGTTGGTATATGTGCTCTGTATGAGTGAGGGGAGAGAGGTGTCAGACTGGGCACAGGTAACTGGAGGGGGGGGAGATGAAGGGACACTGGCTGAGATCAAAGAGGAGGCCAGAGACTGAAACAATCTCTGTATGCCAGCCAAAGCACTGTGAATGCATTCCAGGTAGGCATTACGTTGTTGCATCTGGGATGCCAGTTCCTGGATAGCATTCATGATGGTTGCCTGCTTCACAGAACAGCACAAAACTGTGCCACATTTTGCACCTTCTTTGAACCCGGATCCTGTAGCTTCTAGGGGTGCTGGCTGGCATCCTGAGGGCTCTCTAAAGTGCTGAGAGCCCCCTCTTCCTCCTCACACAGAGTTGAGGCCCACAGGTCCCCCCTGGGTCCATCCAGCGCTATTTTGATGAAAAATGCACTTTTGCCATAGCCAAGGCTTGTTGGTGCCTTCCAACATGAAATCTCATCTGCAACAATTTCAGGTCCAATAACCCAGCAGTTGTGCTTTGCAGACTTGGTTGGCTGCTGCAAAATCCGAAAAACGAGGTGTAGTGTGTCCTAAGGAAACTTGCAGTACTTTACTCTTGCTTTTCTGGGCTCTGGGGTGGGGTATTTACTTACCTTTACTGTATTCTTACTCTCCCAGTGATTCCGCGCACACTACACTTGTCTAGGGGGGAATTCATGATTCACATTCCACTTTTTTAGTATATGGTTTGTGTTGCCCCTAGACCTATTTTCACCCATTGCATTCTACAGGATTTTCTACTGTTTGCATTGTTCTATGACTATTTACTTGTCTAATTTTGGTGTCTAGTGTATGTATTGTGTATAATATTTACCTCCAGAAGGAGTATTGTCTCTAAGATTTTTTTGGTACTGTGTCACCCAAATAAATACCTTTACTTTTGGTAACACTGAGTATTGTGTAACTATAAGCGGTATTGCATGAGCTTTGCATGTCTCCTAGTTCAGCCTAAGCTGCTCTGCTATAGCTACCTCTATCAGCCTAAGATGCTAGAACACTACTACTTCACTAATAAGGGATAACTGTACCTGGTATAAGATGTAAGTACCCACTACAAACCAGTCCAGCCTCCCACACTTACCCACCTAAAATGGTAGCTGTAACTGTGTTTCTGAGGAAGGAAAAAAATGGTGGGCGCAGGGCTAGGATCAAGAGTCCCTGCCACTGAACATGGACCAAGGGGTAGGGAGAGGTGAAAATTATCTCTGAGAGGTAAGGAGATGCGTGTTTGGCAGTCCATGCCTGCTCCTTAAATGTAAATATCAGCGTTTAAAACGGTAGACACATTTAAAGAATGGAATTTTTTAAAATTAGGCAATTTAAAAATTCCAAGCTTCCAAACTTTTCCTAAAAAAGTATAAGAGTGGCTGCTCTCACTTACTAGGTGTTATCTGTCCTGCATTTCCCCGCTTCAGGATCTTTTCAGGTGATGGTGGGACTGGCTGCAGGAGTGTCACAGCCAATGTTCAGTTTTGTGTTACACGATGTACTGGATGCCCTACTCAAGCACCAGACAGATACATCAGGTTCCCATAACTTGCTGATCTGTACACTTTGAAGTCTTTATTTTATGACATTGCACATGTTCCACGTGTAATTAGGGCCATTGATGACACCCACAATGCTTGGATTCCTCCCAGGGTCAATGAGAAAGTCTAAAGGAACATGAAGAATCACTATTCAATCAATGTGCAGGTGGTGTGTCTTGCCGACCAATACATATCCTATGTGGCAGCGAAGTTTCAGGGATCTGTACATGAGTCTTACATCTTGAGGAACAGCAGTGTCCTACAAATGATGTCATGACTACAGAGAGAGAGGGCCTGGCTCATTGGTAAGTGTGCCACTGTCTATGTCTAACGTCTATGCTACTTCACTTCACAGCCAGCTCTATGCCTCTCATAGTTCCCTAATGATTTTTACTTTTGTACACACAGGTGATCCAGCTACCCCACCCTGCTCTGGCTCCTGACACCAGGGCGGTACCCTACAACAGAGGAGGAGGATAGTTTCAATGGGGCTCACGCCTGAACAGGGTGTGTAATGAAGAGGATATTTGGGCTACTGAAAGCAAGATTTAGATGCTTACATGTGTCCGGTGGTGCACTACAATACAGACCGCAGAAAGTCTGCCAAATGATTGTAGCATGTTACATGCTACACAATCTTGCCCAGAGAAGATACATTCCACTGTTGGATGAGGAGGAGGTGGCAGCTGGACCAGTGGCTCAGGCTGATGACTTTGGATCTGATGAGGAGGCAGATGAGAAGGATGCAGCTGACTCTAGGACTGAGTTGATTCGGCAATTCTTCCAATGAATGTCAGGTATGTGTGGTCTAAAGTTAATGGAAACTCTAACCCTGTCTGCCTACTGACATTGTCCCTCCTTGTGTTTTGCATCAGGGGATATGAGTGCACTACATCCATCCGTCTGTGTTATGCATTTTGAAGGGATACTGACTTAACATTGGTGGGGTGTAACTGCTATACTGCCAAAGTCATATAGCACTTGCTGTTGGCATTGCATGCCTTCAGAATAGGGTTCCCCATGTTGCATGGTTTCAAGACTGGAGTTCGGATGTCAATGGCCTGGCCTAATACTATCACATAACAGTCTAGCTACCCATCCACACTTCTTCCCAAATTTGATGTCTGGTAACTACCTGTTTTAAACATTGCAAGATAGGTTTTCTATTGGTGATGCTGGCTATGTGGAATGGTTCTATTACTCTGCATGTGTGTGACCTACAGACCTACCTTGTAGATACGTGGTGACCTCCCCGCTGCAACATGATTCCTGTGGATTGCATTATGTTCTGTACATACAGTGGATGGCCAACATGGGAGACACATTGAAGCTTTACTCAATCTTGATATATCTACAGGTCAGGTGTATAATTCAACTCTGTATTCTGGGATGACTGTTGGCACCCTTTGCATAGGATTACAGTACAGGAAGGATGTCATGACACACCTGCTGGACGTTCCTGCCACATCTGTCCATCTGTCAGACATAATGATATCTATATGTGAATTTAAATGTATATCTTTCACAATAAATGGTACTGGTGATAATGATGACACGTAAACCATTACTGTGCTGAAATGTGTTTATTGTGATTCAAAGTGCATTTCCTGAGGAGTTGGGTCATGGGAATTGAAAGCATTAGAGTAGGTGGCCCAGCTGTTGGTTTTACAGGGGCAGTCTCCAAGGACCACTGGAAAATGGGGTTTGGCAGTGGACAGTTAACTGGGTGTCTCAGTGGCACACGAGTGAGAATGTTCTGAAGAGAGATCACTTCCTGGCGGTGTTTTAGGTCTTGGTCCCAGGTCCTTCAGGATGCCTGGATGGACGACTTTGTTTGCGTGGGGGTTCCTCAGCTGCAGGGGCAGCAGTGCTACTACCCTGTGGGTCTTCTGGCTGGGCCTCCATTGCAGTAGCTGTGGCAGATGTAGATGTCACAGATGTTGATTGACTACTGGTAGGGGCCGGCTGATGGGTGGAGGATGCATGCAGTATGCTAGTAAGTTCAGTGAGCACCCCACAAGTGGAGGCCATGGTAGCATTGTGTGCCTGCCACTGCTGCATGACCTCCTGGTGGTATTCCCTCTGCAGCCTCTGGTTCTCCTGCAATATTGTCAGTATTTGACCCATTCTATCCTGGGATTGCTGGTATGCTCCCAGGAATCTGGAGATGGCCTCCTAGGACGTTGTGTCCTGTTGGTGCCTCAACCCTTGACCCACAGTTGCCCCCTCGCTGCCCCTGGTCCCCTGTGCCTGTGACCCTGGCAAAGTGTGCTCACTCCTACTGACACCAGGACCTTCATTGTCTTGGATGTTAGGGGTCAACTCGGGTCCCTGTACTGTAGGACACACTTTAGGTTGATCTGTCCTTGGGGCACAGGTTTGGGGAGGGGAAGTTCTAGACATCCAGTATTGGAACCCTCTATTGGGCCTACTTCCAGGGGCTGCATGTCTGTCTCTGGCATCTTCTGCTAGGTGGCAGTAGTAGGGATACCTGTGGATGGAGAGTAAGGGTCATATTTATACTTGTTTTGCGCCAACTGTGCATCATTTTTTTTCGCACATTTGGTGCAAAAGTAACTCCCTGTTTATACTTTGGCACTAGACCCGGCTAGTGCCAAATGTATGAGTCAGAGTAAACCTACCTTGCGTCAATGAGATGAAGGGTAGGCATTCCCGTGCAAAAAATGACTATGGCCTTAGCGCCATATTTATCCCCACGTGTTAAAATCTTGCACGGGAGGGGGGAGGGGTCAAATAATGGTGCAAAGCTTGTTTTGCACCTTTATTTCACACCTGGGTCAGGGCAGGCGTTAAGGGACCTGTGGGCCTATTTCCATGGTGGAACACCATGGAAAAAGCCCACAGATGCCCTCCCCAGACCCTAGGGACATCCACACCAGAGGGACAGCGAAGGATGGGGACCCCCTTCCGAGGTAAGTATAGGTAAGTACAGGTAAGTAAGTGCCATTGGGGACCCTGAAATGGGCCCGCCTACATGGCACTGGGTGCAATGGCCATGCCCAGGGGATCCTGGTTCCCAAGCTGGCCATTGGGGTGGTGGGCATGACTCCTGTCTTTTCCAAGACAGGAGTCATGTGGTATGGATGGTTTTGCTTCAGAAAATGACTCTAGGCTGGTTAAAGTCATTTTTTTTACTCTAACCTGCCTAATGTCATTTTTTGGTGCAAAACCCCCTTCTCCCATACCGCCACCCCCATCCGGCTAGCATAATTTTGTTTTTACACTAGCCTACTCTTTGCTTCGGCTTGCAGTATTCCATAAATATGGTGCCCGGCTGGCGCTCAAGAATGGTGCAAGCCGGTGCACAACTTTTTGATGCAAAACTGCATTAGTGCAGTTTTGCACCAAAAAGTATAAATATGCCCCTAAGTGTGTTATATTGTTGAAATGTACTTATTGCTTGCATGGTTGTTTGAAATCATAGCCTTGACATGCTTTCCAGTGATGGTAATGACAGCTTCTTGTTAACAAGGGCTGATGGATACTGCTGTTGTATGCTTGTAGTATAGAAGGTTGTGGCCGACAGTGCTGTCATTGCCACGTACTAGTGAGCAGTCCAAGTATCCTGTAGGTGAGGGGAGTGACATGGTTATACATGCAGGTGCCCTAATGTGGTGTGGAATTAACGGTTATACAAGGCTGGGGAATATTGCCTTGTGATTGTTGGGGTACTTGCTATAGTGGGAGATATCTGTGCACTTGGTGGGCCTGTGTGAGTTTAGTGATAGTGGGGAGGTGTGGCATGCAAGGGGTGGTATTGGGTTCAGGGTGGATTGGTACACGTAAGGGTATTGTGAGGGGGTGTAAGGGTGGTGAGGTACATGATGTGCAAGAGTACATGGTGCCCAGGGAGTGTTGTTAACTCACCAGAGTCCTGTCCTCCTGGTATTCCAGTCAGGCCCGCTGGGTGCAGGATGGCCAAGACCTTGTCCTCTGACGATGTTAACTCTGAGGGAGGAAGTGAGGGTCCACTGTCAGTCTTGTTGATAGCTAGCTGGTGTCTTGCCTCCATGGACTGAACCTTCCCACGTACGTCGTTCCACTTCTTCCTGATGTCCTCCCTTGTGCTTGGATGGTTTCCCACTGAGTTCACCCTGTTGATGATCCTCTGCCATAACTCCATTTTCCTGGCTATGAATGTATGCTGGACCTGTGCTCCAAACAGTTGTGGCTCCATTTTGATGATTTCATCTACCATGACCTTTAACTCCTTCTCTGTGAATCGTGGGTGTTTCTGTTGTGACATGGTGGATGTGTTGAGGGTGGTTTGGTGGTGGGGTGTGTAATGTGCAGGCGTGCGGGGTGTGCTGTTTGGTGAGGTGGGGTTGTGTGGTTTGGTGTGCTTGTGGTATGTGGTAGTTGTGTGCGGTGGTGACATGTTTGTTGTCTGCAGGGGTGCATTTGTGTAGTGTTTGCTGTGTGTTAGGTGTGATGGTGCCTATGGTATCCAGGTGCAGTGTCTTCTATTTGTGCACTCTTACCTTTCTTTGTGAAAAAATCTAGATGCAAGGGTTTTTGGGTGTGTGGGGGTATGTTTTATAGTGCAGCAATCAGGTGTGTGTGGTGTGTGTCAGGAGTGGGGTATTTATACTGTGTGTGTTGTGTTCTGGTGGATTTGAGTTTTTGACTGCAGTGATTTTGGACTGCCAATGGATTACTGCTGTGCAAAGACCGCTGTGCTGATTTGTGGGTCATAATTTGGATGGCAGTATGTTGTCAATGTGGCAGTGTGGGTGGTTGGACCGCCTCTCTCCTGCTGTCGTTCAGCCTGGGGGTGTCAGATGTGTGGCTGTTTTTGGGGGGTGTTCAGTTTCTGACTCGTAATACGGTGGTTGCGATACTGCCAACAGTGGCAGTCTTTTGGTGCCCACTGCCACGGCGGTCTTCTGAAAAGACCGTCAAACTCATAATAAAGGCCTAAGTGTCACCTGTTCCATAACGTATCCATAATTCTGACAGTTCTTGACTTATAAACATTGCAACAAATCTTAGTAGCACAATAAAAACATCTGTGACATTCGGCAGTACAATGACTCAATTGGAACCATTTTGAACAGCCCACTCAACATGTGGCACAACACGAAGGTCAGTTTCCTCCAATTTGCTGTAAAGTCCTTGAACAAAATGGCTCATACCTTTTGAGTATATTTCTGCAGGCACCAAAACCTTATTGGCATGCATTCCACTTGCATTAATTGGAGATTCAGTGTTCACTGAAGCATCAGCAATGTTTTAGAGAGTTAACTTCTCCAAGTTCATCTTGTTTGATGGTGATGACCAGAATTTATCAAGTTGCACTGGTTTAGGTGTCAAATCTTTGATGCAGGCATGGTCAATTGTTTCACTTGTAGACATTTATATAATTCTCCCACTGTCTTTGTCAGATAGTTCAAGGTAACTGTCAAAGACATAGTGCAATTCTTGCAAGATGCACACTGACTTTGATATCTGTAGATCAGTCTGAATGACCTCTCTGAATGTTAGCATGGATGAAATGTTGACCGTTCGCAATTTTGACATGTAGTCCAAAACAACAAAAGTTATCAAATGAGGACCACTTTATTAATTGAAATTCTTTAGAAGTTTTTGCTTCACTGGGTTGGTTGTAGCATCTCTGTTAAATAATACGTTTGTTGGAAGAAGATCACATAACAGAATGTCCTTGATAAATTCACCCCCTTCTTTTGCTAAATCCATCTCTTTAGTTGCTTGCAAAAGTTGCTTTTTTGTAACCTGTTCTGTTGTGGCTGGTTGGACAAAACTCTTACTACGGCAATTAAAAAGTGGGAGTTTAGCTTTAGTGATTCTGTGAAACAGCTTTTACTATTTCAGTACAAAACTCTCCTGCTTCAGTTTTCGTGTATAGGTTTGATCTATGTTCCAGGAAATTTAGTAGATGTGACTTTATATCGATTTTTTGGTCACAAGATTGTGTAGTCGCACAGTCTCAGCCATTTCAAAGTACTTTCCATGCTGCTGCTTGAAATGAAGAAGGGTGGCAACATGTTTATTAAAATGTTCTCCTCTTTTACCCATAAGTTCATGGTGATGAACAGTTTCACAATGGTCAAATAATTTTGAATTTGACATCGCTTTGAAAATGTTTTAAATAGAAAGGACTTCATGGTAAACTAGCTGCCATTGAGCAGCATATTAACTTTTTTGTGTCTGACCAACAATTCCCTTGGAGTTTTTCTATGATCTCTGGATTGTCTGTTCCAGTTTCATATCTGGAGCCACACCACTGAAGCTTATCTCTCTGTCTTTCAACACAAAATGTCGTTGGATTAATTTTCTGTAGAGGTATAGTTTTTCCACCTCGATCTTCTTCGCTCTTTCCAAATACCAGGGCCCAAATCTGTAGTAGTTAAAGCAATTGAATTCACTAAACACAGTAATCAGTGACTCTACAGTCTTCATGTGCAGCTCCCAATCACCTGCCTGATCAACATGAACCAAGTTTTTCACTAGATCTACCATGTGTAACATTTCCCCAGTAAATGCAAAGTTCAGATTTTTCCTCACGTTCTTTGACAAAGTCTACAAACTTGGTTTTCAGGTTTTCTGATTTTCAACTGAGTGTATTGAACATTTCCTGGCTTTGCATTATGTCTTGTGAATTAAGTGCACCCTGTACCTTGTTCACTTCTGAGATAAGATATGCATAACCTAATTTGTCATTCTAGTTCCAGAAAGCATTCCAATGCAATGTTACTATAATTTGATATATAAAGAGCATACCTTGTATCAAACTAACATAATAAGTTCCTCACAGAAAATTGGCACAATGGGCTGGTCTTCAAGCTGAGCATGCACATTTTTGAATTTTTTTTTTAGCTGTGTACATTGTTGCATAGTTTGTGACTGAAGATGGTATTACTGGTAAAAACCCAACCTTCTTCATCGAGACGGTATTCTGAGTAATCAGAGCATGAATTTCAGCTCAGAAGGAACTGCCTTTTCTGCATCCTTCAGTCTGCACTGAATAAGCAATATGGTAATTTCAGGTAAATCAGCTTTGTGTACCACAGCATCAGGTAGAATAAGATCCATGTCTTCAGCCACTTTGAAAGTTCTGGTAGGCTAAGACATGTTGACGGTTTGTAATGATTTTGAACACTTTGGTAGGGCAGTTGGGTTATAGGTTTGTAGCTTTATTTGTTTATGCCTACAGCTGACACAGCTTGTTTTCTAGAAGCTACTCCATTAGTACAGTCTTGAAAAGCACCATGGCAGTATCATGTGTGCTGGATGTTTCAGACAAAGAAGAGGGCCCGTATTTATACTCCGTTTGCGCCGAATTTGCGTCGTTTTTTTCGACGCAAATTCGGCGCTAAACTAACGCCATATTTATACTTTGGCGTTAGACGCGTCTAGCGCCAAAGTATGAAGAAAGAGCGTCATTTTTTTGCGTGAACGCCTTCCTTGCGTTAATGAGATGCAAGGAAGGCGTTCCCGTCTAAAAAAATGACGGCGACGCAAATGCGTCGTATTTATACTCCCGGGCAAAAATCACGCCCGGGAGGTGGCGGGTCAAAAAAACCAGCATTTGCGCCTGAATTTAACGCCTGGGTCAGGGTAGGCGTTAAGGGACCTGTGGGCTCAGAATGAGCCCACAGGTGCCCTCCCCAGCCCCCAGGGACATCCCCTGCCACCCCTGCCCACCCCAGGAGGACACCCAAGGATGGAGGGACCCATCCCAGTGAAGTACAGGTAAGTTCAGGTAAGTATAATTTTTTTTTTTTTTTTTTTGTGGCATAGGGGGGCCTTATTTGTGCCCCCCTACATGCCACTATGCCCAATGACCATGCCCAGGGGACACAAGTCCCCTGGGCATGGCCATTGGGCAAGGGGGCATGACTCCTGTCTTTACTAAGACAGGAGTCATGAAATGGCGTCTGGGCGTCGAAAAAATGGCGCAAATCGGGTTAAGATGATTTTTTAGCGTCAACCTGACTTGCGCCATTTTAAGACGCCCTAACGTCATTTTTTCCCGACGCCGGCGCTGCCTGGTCTACGTGGTTTTTTTCCACGCACACCAGGCAGCGCCGGTCTGATTGCGCCGTCTAACGCCATTCCATAAATACGGCGCCCGCATGGCGCTTCAGAATGGCGTTAGACGGCGCAAAATTTTTTGACGCTAAACTGCGTTAGCGCAGTTTAGCGTCAAAAAGTATAAATATGGGCTGAGGTGTCTTCAAAATCAAAACTATCCGGAGCAGCAATTGTAAACGCTTCCCTGGTAAAGTGACTCAGAAGTGGTGTGCCGTCAGATTCACAAGATTTTACAGCATGAGCTGCTAACAGGTTACTGCTCCGTACTATGTCATTATAACCAGTTGCTACACCAAACCTATTCATTTAAGTGTTTAGCTCTCTACTTTGTGTGAGCAGTCATCATGTGTAGCGGAGCTTCCTTTTTCCCGTGATGTAATTCATGAAACATGATTTGGGAAAGACTGTACGTTTTCACAGCAATAGCCTGTCGATTGATGGGATTGTCTTCAACTTCATTCCTGATATCTTCAAAGCCATCATCAATGTTGTCGGCTTCTGTTCCAAACTCAAGAACTTTAGTTTGCAACAGTTTTACTTTGCTGATAATAAGGAATGACTTAAAAATTTTACAACAACATCATGTATTCTTGTTGACTCCCATGATTTGCAAAGCTCTAAGGCATAACAAAAGTTGTCATTAAGTTGAAAATCTAAGGCCCATATTTATACTTTTTTAGCGCCGCATTTGCGTCGTTCTTTGAATTACAATTGTATTTTGTAAGTTTTCGCTGCTTTTGCGTCATAAAATGATGCAAATGCGGCGCTAAAAAAGTATAGATATGAGCCTAAATCTTGTAGGTTGTTTCTTAAAATGGTTCCTGCTGATTTTACCGCATTCTGTGATCTATTTTTGGCATCAAGAATTTCAGGTGCAAATCAGCTGAAAAACCATAAGTGGCTCATTCTTTTTGTTAGACTGACAACAACAAATTCGGTCATTGTACATTCTCACCAGAAAAATCAAATTTAAATATTATGGATCAATACAGTGTCATCAATGTTGACCATTATTTCTCTGATCTCACTGAATGTGAGCCCGTAGCCAGCACTCAAGAGTAGCATTATAAATTAATTTGCTTTTTCAAAGAGTGCAAACTTAACTGAAGGCTGACCGTTAAGTTGCAGCTGGGAGCTCATTGTACATTCATATTTTCAAATGTATGTAAGCATGCAGTTCAGGTGGGCATAAAAATCCACTACAAATACATTGACCTCACTGTTTAGATCAGCTACTCTGCAGAAAACATCATCTCGGATGTGAGATAAGTGGGCTGATTGCAGAAGCCCTCTAAATGTTTGCCCCCATTTTTCACTTATGCTGGTATTTTTCTGGCTCTGATGCTGCCCTGGGGACTGCTAAACAATTCCAGGGCCAGTGCTCTTATTAAAATGATTACTAAGCTACCTTATTTTTACATTTGTCCACCCTAAGGCATGCCCTACGTGCCCCAAAGGTTGGGTGAAGTGTAACTATGAGCAGAGACTTTATAAAAGATGTTTCTGAGCCCTGGTGAGGGACATATAACTACATTCATTTTACCCTGTTGTAGTGAATGGGCTCCATAGGCTAACATGGAAAAACTTTATTTTAAAATAATTTTCTTATTTTCCAAAGGAAGGAACTAAGGACCTCATTACAACCCTGGCAGTCGGTGATATCGTGACGGTAGTACTGCCAACAGGCAGGCAGTAATAAGTATGAAATTATGACCATGGACTGAAACCTCTCAGACAGACAGCCACATTAACGCACCGACCGCCAGGGCAAAATCAACAGGCACCACGGTGGTAACTGCCTACAGCCAGGTGGAAGACAATGTTCCACCCACTGTGTAATGAAACATCAATCCGCCACCTTTTCCGGGGCGGTACCAACGACATGGTGGAAACACTGCACAGAAGGGAAACGACTCACCTCTGGAGACTCAAGGAAGAACCACGCCACCATGGAGCCCGAGTTGCATGTGTTCCCCATGCTCTTCTACATTCTGCTCCACTACAAACACCAACGGCGGCGAAGACGACCACAGTGAGTTCTGCCGCCTAGCACACAGGGGAAGGGGAGTAAAAAGGGAGTGACACACACATGCAACACCCCCACCCCAACACCATACACACAAACAGATGCACTAACATTACATATTCACCTTGTTCTCCTCAGGAATAATGCAAGAACAACCAAAATAGAGTACAAAGAGTGTAACCCCTTCGCTGCCAGGCCTTTTCCCCCTCCTGTGCCGAGCCTTTTTTTGGCTATTTGGGGCAGTTTGCACTTAGGCCCTCATAACTTTTTGTTCACATAAGCTACCCATGCCAAATTTGTGTTCTTTTTTTCCAACATCTTAGGGATTCTAGAGGTACCCAGACTTTGTGGGTTCCCCTGAAGGAGACCAAGAAATTAGCCAAAATACAGTAACATTTTTGTTTTTTTCAAACAAATTGGAAAAAAGGGCAGCAGAAGGCAGCTTGTGGTTTTTCCCCTGAAAATGGCATCAACACAGGGTTTGCAGTGGCAAGATCACCATCTTCCCAGCTTTCAGGAACAGGCAGACTTGAATTGGAAAACCCAATTTTTCAATACAATTTTGAAATTCACTGGGTCTTATCCCATTTTTACTATTTTTTGTGCTTTCAGCCTCCTTCCAGTTAGTGACCAAAATGGGTGAGAAACCAATGCTGTGTAGATCCTACAAGTGTTTCCTATAGAAAATAACAGCTGAAATAAAAAAATATTGAAATTGAGGTGAAAGAAACAGCCATTTTTCTCCACGTTTTACTCTGTAACTTTTTCCTGCGATGTCAGATTTTTTAAAGCAATATACCGTTACGTCAGCTGGACTCTTCTGGTTGCGGGATATATACGGCTTGTAGGTTCATCAAGAACTCTAGGTACCCAGAGCCAATAAATGAGCTGCACCTTGCAATGGGTTTTTATTCTATACCGGGTATACAGCAATTCATTTGCTGAAATATAAAAAGTGAAAAATAGGTATCAAGAAAACCTTTGTATTTCCGAAATGGCCACAAGATAAGGCGTTGAGAAGCAGTGGCTATTTGCACATCTCTGAATTCTGGAGTGCCCATACTAGCATGTGAATTACAGGGCATTTCTCAAATAGATGTCTTTTTTACACACTGCCTAACATTTGGAAGGAAAAAATTTAGAGAAAGGCAAGGGTCAATAACACTTGTTTTGCTATTCTGTGTTCCCCCTAGTCTCCCAATCAAAATGGTACCTCACTTGTGTGGGTAGGCCTAGCACTCACGAAAGGAAATGGCTCAAAACACAACGTGGACACATCAAATCTTTTCACAGAAAACAGAGGTGTTTTTTGCAAAGTGCCTACCTGTGGATTTTGGCCTCTAGCTCAGCCGGCACCTGGGGAAACCTAGCAAACCAGCACATTTTTGAAAACTAGACACCTAGGGGAATCCAAGATGGGGTGACTTGTGGGGCTCTGACCAGGTTCTGTTACCCAGAATTCTTTGCAAACCCCAATATTTGACCAAAAAAACACCTTTTCCTCTCATTTCGGTGACAGAAAGTTCTGGAATCTGAGAGGAGCCACAAACTTCCTTCCACCCAGCGTTCCCCCAAGTCTCCTGATAAAAATGGTACCTCACTGGTGTGGGTAGGCCTAGCTCCCACGAAAGGAAATGGCTCAAAACACAACGTGGACACATCAAATTTTTTCACAGAAAACAGAGGTGTTTTTTACAAAGTGCCTACTTGTGGATTTTGGCCGCTAGCTCAGCCGGCTCCTGGGGAAACCTAGCAAACCAGCGCATTTTTGAAAACTAGACACCTGGGGGAATCCAAGATGGGGTGACTTGTGGGGCTCTGACCAGGTTCTGTTACCCAGAATCTTTTGCAAACCTCAAAATTTGGCCAAAAAAACACTTTTTCCTCTCATTTTGGTGACAGAAAGTTCTGGAATCTGAGAGGCGTGACAAATTTCCTTCCACCCAGCGTTCCCCCAAGTCTCCCGATAAAAATGGTACCTCACTTGTGTGGGTAGGCCTAGTGCCCACGAAAGTAAATGGCCCAAAACACAACGTGGACACATCACATCTTTTCACAGAAAACAGAGGTGTTTTTTGCAAAGTGCCTACCTGTGGATTTTGGCCGTTAGCTAAGCCGGCCCCAGGGGGGGCAGACATGGCCTAAAATAAATTTGCCCCCCACCCCCCGGGGAGCGACCTTTGCCTATGGGGTCACTCCCCCTGCGTGATATTGGCGCAAAGAAAAAGATCCCCGGTGCCTAGTTGTTTCTGCCCCCCCCCCTTGGTGGCAGATTGACCTAAAATCGCCCGATTTGCCCCTAAGGGGGGAAAAAATGGTCTAAATACAATTTGCCCCCCAGGGGAGTGACCCTTGCCTAATGGGTCGCTCCCCATCTCTAAAAAAAACAAACAAAAAAAAAAAAATTAGCTCTGGCGCCTAGAGGTTTCCTCCCCCCCAGGGGCAAATCGGCCTACTAACAATAGGCCGATCTGCCCCCGGGGGGGGCGGAAATGGCCTAAATACAATTTGCCCCTCCAGGGGAGCGACCCTTGCCTAAGGGGTCGCTCCCCATCTGTAAAACAACAACAACAACAAAATCCCTGGTGCCTAGTGGTTTCTGCCCCCCTTGGAGCAGATCGGCCTAATTAAAATAGGCTGATCTGCCCCGCATGGGTGCAGAAATGGCCTAAAATAAATTTGCCCCCAGGGGAACGACCCTTGCCTAAGGGGTCGCTCCCCATGCGTGAAATTCACGAAAAAAGAAAAAAAACTCCCTGGTGTCTAGTGGTTTCTGTCCCCCTTGGGGGAAGATTGGCCTCATAAAAATAGGCCAATCTGCCCCCAAGGGGGAGAGAAATGGCCTAAATATAATTTGCCCCCTAGGGGAGCGACCCTTGCCTAAGGGGTCACTCCCCACCTCTAGAAAAACAAAAAAACAAAACAAAAAAAAAACAACAACAAAAAAATTATCCCTGGTATATAGAGGTTTCTGCCCACCGCCCCTTGTGGGCAGAATAATAGACCGATCTGCACCCAGGGGGGGCAGAAAAGGCCTTAAAAAAAGCCCCCCCTGGGAGCGACCCTTGCCCAAGGGGTCGCTCCCTTATGCCAATTTCCTTTCAAAATTTAAATCCCTGGTGTCTAGTGGGCATTTTAGCAGCCGGATTGCTTTACAATCCGGCTGCTAAAACGCTGAGAAAGACTTCAAAGGGAAGGAAATTAGGGCCAGATGTAGCAAAACTTGGTTTTGCGACTCGGAAATTGCGACTCCGAGCGACTCGCAATTTCCGAGTCGCAAAACCATATGCAGAAAGGTGTCTCAGACACCTTCTGCGGGTCGCTATGGGGTCGCAAAGACCCACCTCATTAATATTAATGAGGTGGGTCGCAAATTGCGGCCCCATAGCGACTATGGGCACTCACTGATATGGAGGCCTGCTGTAGTCAGCAGATCTCCATGTCCGTGACTGCTTGTAAATAAAGCAGTTTTTTTTTTTTTCAAGTGTTGCCCGTTTTCCTTAAAGGAAAACGAGCTGCACTTAAAAAAAAATCCGAAACCTTTTGTTTCGGAATTTTTTCACGGTAGGTAGTGGTCCCTTGGACCACTACCTGCCCTGAAAAAATAATATGGGGTCCAGTCACAAAGGGGAAGGGGTCCCATGAGGACCCCTTCCCGTTTGTGAGTGGGTTACCATCCACTTCAAGTGGATGGTAACTGCGATGCGCAAATAGGAAGGGAACACCCCTTCCTATTTGCGACTCTGAAATGCATTTTGCGAGTCGGTCCCGACTCGCAAAATGCATTTCTGAATAGCAAACTCCGGTTTGCGACTCGCAAACGGCGATTTTTGCCGTTTGAGAGTCGCAAATCGGTTGCTACATCTGGCCCTAAATTTCCTTCCCTTCGAAGCCTCTCCGGCCTAATCCACGTGATCGGAAGAGAAATGCAAAGCATTTCTCTTCTGATGGGAGGAGGCCTTGTGACCATCAGCGCGCGATCGAGCGCTGACGTCACGGGGGTTGGGGGGGTCGGGGTGGAAGGGGAAGGGATTCCCCTTCCATCCCTGCCTTGGGTGGGTGGGAGGAACCCCACAGAGGTAGCACTAGCGCTCCTTCTGGGCTCTGTGCCCAGGACGTAATGGTTACGTCCTGGGCACACGAGCACTGTGCCTCAGGACCTAACCATTACGTCCTGGGCACAGAAGGGGGTAATAAGATAAATATATTAGTAATATGTGCATCCAAATCAAAAAGCATATAAATATTCACAAATCAAGGGACACTGCCCAGTCCTCAATGTTCGTGGGCCACATTACAAAGTTCAAGGCCCCAACTCACTTCTGCAACAAAACGGAGAGAACACTGCAGGGGCGTCAGGTCAAAAATAGACAGGCACCTCAGGGTGACGGGGAATGGGGGGGCACCTCAGCCAGAAGATTGTACAATGCCACTGGTCCTGGAGGGGGCAACATGTCCATCACTCTGTCCTGGGAAGTGCAAGGCCACAGTCTCTCAAGTGGGTGACTTGCCCATTTGCTCCGGAGGGGGCAACATGCCCTGTGCTTGGTCCTGGGGAGTACAAGGCCACAGTCTCTCAGTTGGGTGACTTGCCTACATGCTCTGGAGGGGGCAACATACCCTGTGCTTGGTCTTGGGGAGTGCAATGCCACAGTCTCTCAAGTGAATGACTTGCCCACATACTCTGGAGGGGCAACATGCCCTGTGCCTGGTCCTGGGGAGTGCAAGGCCACAGTGTCTCAAGTGGGTGACTTGCCCACAGGTTCTGGAGGGGGCATCATGCCCTGTGATCTTCATCCTGGGAAGGATGGGGTGAGTGGATGGCTTCTCCACTGGTTCTGGAGGGGGCATCGTGCCCAGTGAGCTTCATCCTGGGGAGGATGGGGTTAGTGGATGGCTTCTCCACTGGTTCTGGAAGGGGTATCATGCCCAGTGACCTCCATCCTGGGGAGGATGGGGTGAGTGGATGGCTCCTCCACTGGTTCTGGAGCAGGCATAGTGCCCTGTGATTTAGATCTTGGGGAGTGCAAGGTCACAGTCTCTCAACTGGGTGTCATACCCACGGGATTTGCAGGGGCCAGACTGCACAACAGCCCATGGACGTAGGACTACACACTGTCTGCCGACGGTGACGGCTGCTCAGTGGTGGCAGTGGTGCTACTGCTTGTGGCGGTGCTGGCAGTGGTGGGGGGAGGCTCCAGCCCATCCCCTGCAGCCTCGGACGGCCGCCCACTGGGGCTGCTGGTGCTGGTAGCAGTGCTGGCGGCAGTGCTGGTACTGGTGGGGGGAGGATCCAGCCCATCGCCTGCAGCCTCAAACGGATGCCCACTGGGGCTGCTGTTGGAGGTGCTGACAGTGGTAGGGGGAGGCTCCAGCACATCCTCTGCAGCCTCGGATGGTTGCACCACCATGGTTGGTGGTGGGGGCTCCGAATGAGTCCCAGCACCAGACCCCTTGTCTCTAGTGCCTGCTGTTGCAGGCCCATTGCCCTTCCTTCCAGCAGCTGGGGCTGCCTCCTTGCACTGCCTTGCAGCAGCTGGGGCTGCCTCCTTGCCCTTCCTTCCAGCAGCTGGGCCTGCCTCCTTGCCCTTCCTTCCTGCAGCTGGGGCTGTCTCCTTGCCCTACCTTCTTTCAGCTGGGGCTGACTCATTGTCCTTCCTTGACACACTTGTGGCAGGCACCCTTTCTGTCTGGCTGGCTTGTGGCCGAGATCCCTTCCCATCTGGAGTAGGTGGAGACACTACTGTGCCCATGGACTGGGTGGCTGAGGTGTTTGCCTAGGTTTTACCCACCCTGGCCTGACATGAGGGATGGGGGAGGGCTAGGGAAGAGATCAGTGATGATGAGGAAAGGCTTCTTAGGGATATTGGGGTGGGAAGAGGTGGATGGTTTGAGAGTGGAGGAAGAGGGAGTGGTGGTAGGAGGTGTCAGTGTACAGTGTTTGGGCGCAGGTGCATGGGCTGGATGCAGTTGTGAGGTCGATGGCTGTTTGGTGTCTGAGTGCTTGCGTTTGTATACTTTGGGAGGAGAGGGCACAGACACAGTGGGAGAGGACACAGGGAACGTGTGCATGGATGCGGAGGTGGTGACTGCCAGTGAGGTATGTGTACTGATAGGTGTGCTGGTGATGGTGGTAATGAATGAGGATGTGGTGCATGCAGGTGTGAGTGTAGATGCAACTGGGAGGGAGGTGGAGGACAAGGAGGAGGGGGACACAGCGTAGGCAGTGGATGTTGGTATATCTGATTCTGGATGTTGTTTTTGTGAGTGCCTGTGAGATGAAGTGTGGTGCTTGTGTTTGCCATGTCCACTTTTGTGTGTTGTCCGTTGTGTCTGCTCGTCTGCCTGTGTATTGGGATAGGTTGGAGTTGAGGGGAATGGGATAGGGATTGGGTGGAGGAAGTTGGGGGGGGGTGGAAACAGGGACAATGGCTGCCATTAGAGAGGAGGCCAGAGCCTGGATTGATTTCTGTTGGGCCTCCAAGCCAGTGTGAAAGCCATCCAGAAATGCATTGGACTATTGCATTTGGGCTGCCAGCCCCTGGATGGCATTCACAATGGTTGACTGCCCAACAGAGATGAATCACAGGAGGTCAATAGCCTCTTCACTCAGGGCAGCAGGGCTAACTGTGGCAGGGCTTGAGGTGTCTGGGGCGAAGGAGATGCCCACCCTCCTGGATGAGCGGGCATGGGCAACTCGCTAGGGAGCTGCTGGGAGCGCCATGCGGACATTGAGGTGGCAGCTGTACCTGTAGCTGGGGTGGGCACAGAGGTGTCCAACACCACCAGGGAACTTCCATCGGAGGACGAATCTGTGTCGGAACTGTCCCCTCCAGTCTCCGCCGTGGTGCTCCCCTCGCCCTCCGTCACACTGGTGCCCTCACCGTTGGTGGATTCGGCCTCCTGGGTCCTGTGGGATGCAGCTCCCTCCATCGCCGGTGCCTCTGCTCCTCCACCAGTTGATGTTAATGCACATAAGGACAGGGTGACAAAATAAAAAGGGGGGGAAGAGACAAAGGACACACTTGGTCAATGGCGGCCACAACACCATCGTTGGTGTACACAACACACTCACACACAGGGAACAGCCCTACGCATTAGGCAATGCACTACCAGTCACAATGCTAGTCACCGGCCCATGGATAGGGACAGCTAATGCAAATTACAGCATACGTGAGACCCACAGACTCCTGCCCAGAAGTGGATGCCTACTAGCTTGGTTGGAGGACTTTCACATCAGAATCCTGCACAACATGGGACCTACTCTGCAATTCCAGGCCTGGCCTAGGGGCACCCAAAGGGTCCACACCCCCCACCCAGATACCACCCCACCAGGCGGAAGTTGTAATTTAGGGCACTGTACTTATCCTCTTGTGGCTGCTGTGATGCCCCTAAGCACCCATATAGCTCCAGAAAGGCCACCACCAGTATGCAGGCCATCGGGGGGTCAGGGTTCGACAGGCACCCCTTCCCCGTTAGGAGGTCATCCCCAGCTGGGCCTGCGCTGTCTTTCGTGCCCAGCGTCTCAGGTCATCCCACCGTTTCCGACAGTGGGTGCTCCGCCTGCTGTAGACCCCCAGGGTCCACACGTCCTTGGCGATGGCACGCCATATACCCTTCTTTTGATGGGCGCTGGCCTGCCGGGAAATAGACACAGGGAAAGGTATTAGTCCGACCGTCCTGCCTGTTACACTCATGGCACACCATGCCTCTTCCCATCCCTATTAGCACAGCCATGGACCACTGTACATGCTCTACGCTGCCCAGGGCCCATCCACCAACCCCCCCCTACATGAGGATTTCACCCAGATCACTCCATGCACTTATGCCACATGCATCGTACTCACAGTGTACTCACCTGTTGGTCTGGAGGCCCATACAGCAGTTGGCACTGTGGTAAGACACCATCCACCAGTTGCTCCAACTCCACAGAGGTAAAGGCAGGTGCCCTTTCCACAGTAACACAAGCCATGGTCAGTTCCAGACACAGGTCACAGCAGCACCTACAGTGTAGGTCCGCTCCTGTGGAATGTCAGGTAGCAAGTGCGAGCACAGCTAGAAAATGGCAGTCACGTCTGCAGCAGTGCGTACCGTCTCTGTCGGCATACATCACCATTGGCCACTAGACCCCATAGGGCCCAATGATAATCAATGAGGAGTTGCACAGCGGTTCTCGACCTCCTCCCACAACGGCGCACAACATCAGCAGAATTACCTCATTTCCACCTGTCCCTCCATATAGGACAGGTGGATGCCATTTCAGGGGGGGTGCAGGCCATGGATCCTAACTGTGTCACAGTACACAAGATTGCAACCGTTGTGGATAAAAAGGAGATGGAGACATCCCCCTGTGTACAAATCCCTGGTGGACTTAGCAACAATGGAGGACAGGCACATTATCCTCACCTACAGACTTGACAGGGCCACAATCACAGAGCTATGTGCCCAATTGGAGGCTGACCTAATTTGTGCTATCCCTCACCCCACCAGAATCTCCCCTGTTGTGCAAGTCCTATCAGTGCTCCATTTCCTGGCAAGTGGGGCTTTCCAAGTGACAGTGGGCTTGGCAGCAGGAATGTCACAGCCAATGTTCTCAATAGTGCTGACCAGAGTGTTGTCTGCCCTGATTAAATACATGCGCAGCTAAATCGTTTTCCCCCAGGTGGAGGATTTGGCCACAGTGAAAGCTGACTTATATGCAATAGGACATATCCCCAACATCATTGGGGCAATCGATGGAACACATATTGCATTTGTTCCCCCCCCCTGCGAAATGAACAGGTGTTCAAAAATCAAAGAGTTTTCACTCCATGAATGTCCAGATGGTGTGCCTGGTGGACCAGTACATCTCCCATGTCAATGATGAGTATCCTGGGTCTGTGCATGATGCCTTTATTCTGAGGAATAGCAGCATTCCAAATTTGATGGCCCAACCCCAGAGGCACAGGGTATGGCTAATAGGTGAGCCCTGGTTCCCACCCAGTGGATGCTGGTGTATGGGTATGGTGTGGGCCCTAAGGGTGAGTGTGTGGCTAACAGTTGTCCCTCGATATTTGCAGGTGACTCTGGTTACCCCAACATCTCATGGCTACTGATCCCTGTGAGGAATGCCAGGACAAGGGTGGAGGAATGTTACAATGAGGCACATGGGTGAACAAGAAGGATTATAGAGAGGACCTTCGGCCTCCTGAAGGCCAGGTTTCGTTGCCTCCATCTAACAGGTGGATCCCTGTGCTACTCACCCAAGAAGGTCTGCCAGATCATCGTGGCATGCTGTATGTTGCACAACCTTGCCTTGCATCGCTAGGTGCCTTTTCTGAAGGAGTAGGAGGCTGGAGATGGCCGTGTGGCAGCAGTGCATCCTGTTGACAGTGAAGATGAGGAGGCAGAGGATGATGATGAGGACAACAGAAAGTGCAATTATTTGTCAGTACTTCCAATGAGACACAGGTAAGATGGTCTTAGTATGCATTTCATTGACAGTTTGATGTGTGACATTGTCACTGGCAGGCTGTGTCTTTCTACTTCTATTCCCACTCACTGTTCTCATTGGCATCTATTTTTGCAGATGTTGGTGCTCCACTATTGCTCCTGGTGTGTTCAGTGTCGCCAACTATAGGTCTTTCCAATGTAACATTACTGTACAGTTGAATTGCAATGTTTGAACCTGGTTCAAAGAATACATTTTTGTTAGTAATGGGGTCTTTGGTTGACAGTCAGGTTACTCCCTGTTCAAGCAAGGACCCTCACTCTAGTAGGGTAAAAGAGAATCACCCTCAGCTAACCCCTGCTTACACCCTTGGTAGCTTGGCAGAGCAGTAGGCTTAGCTTCAGAGTGCTAGGTGAAAAGTATTTGTACCAGCACACAAGGTAACTTAATGAAAACACTACAAAATGACACAACACCAGTTTTGAAAATAGGAAATATTTATCTAAACAAAACAAGACCAAAACGACAAAAATCCACAATACACAAGACAAGTTAACAATAAAAATGCAAAAAGAGTCTTTAAGTAGTTTTAAACACACACTAACACTGTTAGTGTGAAAAATTATCTTGGGTGCGTCAACCATAACCCCGCACAGCATCATAACGGGCTTGCAATGCATTGATTCCACTCACGACCGGGACCTTGCGTCGTTTCTCCTTTCACCGGGTCGGGGTGCGTTGTTTCTTCTCTCCGCAGGAGAGTGATGCGTCAATCCGGTCAGCACTCTCGGGTCCAGGCAGGCCTTGAGTTGTTTATCCACACCCAGCGGTACTTGAGTCAGAAATCCAGCCGCACAATGATCCGAAAACTCTGCAGCACGGGTTGTGATCTCCCAGCCTCTGTCAGCGATGCTGCGCATCGTTTCTCCTGCTCTGTGCGTTGATTCTTCGGTTGCATTTCTGGCGAGCGTCGATTTTCAGCTGCGGAGCCGGCGCCACGTTGTTTCTTCAGCCACAGATCGGAGTTGTGTCGATCTTTTCCCCGCACGGCACTCTGTGCGTGGATTTCCTTGTCTTTAGGCTGACAGCTTCTCCTTTCAAGGTCCCAGGAACTGGATGGGCACCACAGGGCAGTTTAGGAGTCTCTCCAGAGACTCCGGGTACTGGCAGAGAGAAGTCTTTGCTGTCCCTGAGACTTCAAACAACAGGAGGCAAGCTCTAAATCAAGCCCTTGGAGATTTCTTCTTAAGATGGAAGGCACACAAATTCCAGTCTTTGTCCTCTTACTCTGGCAGAAGCAGCATCTGCAGGATAGCTCCACAAAGCACAGTCACAGGCAGAGCAGCTCTTCTTCCTCAGCTCTTCAGCTCTTCAGCTCTTCTCCAGGCAGAGGTACCTCTTGTTTCCAGAAGTGTTTCTAAAGTCTGTGGTTTTGGGTGCCCTTCATATATCCAATTTCTCCTTTGAAGTAGGCCTACTTCAAAGTAAAGTCTCTTTTGAATGTAAAATTCTGTTGTGCCCAGGCCAGGCCCCAGACACTCACCAGGGGGTGGGAGACTGCATTGTGTGAGGGCAGGCACAGCCCTTTCAGGTGTGAGTGACCACTCCTCCCTTCCCTCCTAGTACAGATGGCTCATCAGGATATGCAGCCTACACCCCAGCTCCCTTTGTGTCACTGTCTAGTGTGAGGTGCACCCAGCCCAACTTTCAAACACACAATCCTAAAATCAACTTCACTAAAAGATGTATTTTTAAATTGTGTGCTCAGAGACCCCAAACTCCACATGTCCATCCGCTCCAAAAGGGAATCTACACTTTAATCAGATTAAAAGGTAGCCCCCATGTTAACCTATGAGAGGGACAGGCCTTGCAACAGTGAAAAACAAATTTAGCAATTTTTCACTGTCAGGACATACAAAGCACATTATTATATGTCATACCTTAACCATACACTGCACCCTGCCCTTGGGGCTACCTAGGGCCTACCTTAGGGGTGTCTGATATGTAAGAAAAGGGAAGGTTTAGGCCTGGCAAGTGGGTGCACTTGCCAAGTCGAATTTACAGTTAAAACTGCACACACAGTAGTGGCAGGTCTGAGACATGATTACAGAGCTACTAATGTTGGTGGCACAACCAGTGCTGCAGGCCCAGTAGTAGCATTTGATTAACAGGCCCTGGCACCTCTAGTGCACTTTACTAAGGACTTACTAGTAAACCAAATATACCAATAATGAATAAGCTAATTACATACACATTTTGTAAAGGAGCACTTGCACTTTAGCACTGGTTAGCAGTGGTAAAGTGCGAAGAGTAACAAAAACAGCAAAATCAGAGTACAACACACATCAATAACCTGGGGAACAGAGGTACAAAGTTAAGGGAGACCACACCAAGGATGAACAGTCTAACAATTTTGAAAACATTTGACATACACCATAATTGTATTTTATCAAAGTGTGTTTATTGCAGTGCTCTGAAGAAGAGAGGGTAGTGGAATAGGCTGGGGTGATGATGGAGGAAAGTCTATGTTAGAGTCCAGTCTATTTGTATCACAGGTGCATTGTCCAAGGGTGCAGTGGGAGGGGTGCTGTTGGCCTGTTGGTCCTGTGGCGGGGCCTCCTGTCCACTAGTGACAGCAGAGGTGGAGGGCTCTTCAGTGTTTTGGCTAGTGTCGGGGGCCCGGTGGTGTGCCACTGCCTCCCTCATACTGTTGGCCATGTCTGCCAGCACCCCTGCAATGGAGACCAGGTTTGTGTGGATGTCCTTCAAGTCCTCCCTGATCCCCAGGTACTGTCCCTCCTGCAGCCGCATGTTCTCCTGCAATTTGTCCAGAATCTGGCCCAGCGTATCCTGGGAATGTTGGTATGCTCCCAGGATCGCGGTGAGTGCCTCCTGGAGAGTCGGTTCCCTGGGCCTGTCCTCCCCCTGTCACAAAGCAGTCCTCCTAGCTTCCCTGTTGTCCTGTGCCTCTGTCCCCTAAACCCTATTCCCACTGCCACTGACCCAGGGTCCCTGATTGCCCTGTGTTTGTGGGGTGCCCTGGGGGTCCCTGTAGTGGTGGACACACTGCTGATTGAGGTGTTCTGGGGACAGAGGTATGGACCTGCTGGGTGGGTGCTGTGGTGGTGTTTCCTGAGAGGGGGAGGCTCTGTGGTGGTGTGATAGTGTGCCTGGGCAACCGACTGTCCGGAGGTCCCAGATGGGCCAGGTTGGTCATCCATATCCAGGCTACCAGAGCTGCTGTCATCAATGTGTGCCTCTTCTGTGAGGGGGCTGTATGTTGCCGGCACCTCTTCGCCGGTGATATTGGCTGGGTTACCTGTGGGGATATTGTTTCTGTGTGTAACATATTGTGCATGGGTGTGTTGCCCTCTTTGGTTGGATTTGCCCTGGCAGCTTTTCCTTGTGTGAGTTGTTATGTGGTGAGCTAAGTGTTTCTCTCTTGTGTGCATGCTGTGATGATAGGTGTCCATGCAGGTTTGTGAGGGGTCTCCATGCATGTGTGTTGCATGCAAGGCTTGGCATTGGGATGAGTGGGTTGTGATGCTGGGGTGTGTAGGAGGTGGTGAAGTGATGGGAGTGAGGGTGAGGGTGAGGGTGGGGTATGTGATGGCATGCAGGTAGGGGGGTGGTAGTAATAGAGAGTTTACTTACCAGAGTCCAGTCCTCCTGCTACTCCTGCCAGTCCCTCAGGATGCATGATTGACAAGACTTGTTCCTCCCATGTTGTTAGTTGTGGGGGAGGATGTGGGTGTCCACCGCCAGTCCTCTGTACAGCTAAATCGTGTCTTGCTACAATGGAACTTAATTTCCCTCATAGGTCGTTCCACCTCTTCCTGATGTCATCCCTTGTTCTGGGGTGCTGTCCCACGGCGTTGACCCTGTCCACGATGCTCTGCCATAGCTCCATCTTCCTAGCAATGGATATCTGCTGAACCTTAGGTCCAAATAGCTGTGGCTCTACCCGATTGATTTCCTCCATCATGACCCTTAGCTCTTCCTCAGAGAACCTGGGGTGTCGTTGTGGTACCTAGAGTGTGGTGTGAGAGTTGTGGATGAGGGTGTGTAGGGTGATGTGTTGCGGTGTGTGTAGTGAGGTGCGTGGGTAGTGTATAGGTGATGGTGGTATGTGGCTCTGGTTGCGTAGGTGCTCTTGCTGTCTCTCTTTCTGTTGGCAATGGTTAGTAGTTGTAAAGGATTGTGGGTAATGTGGGTGTGTGTTTTATAGTGGTATGGGTGTGGTGTGTGTATAGGTGTCAGGTGAGTGTAGTTTAATTGACCAATATAGTGTTGTTTTATTAGGTTATGTGTATTTTGAGCGCAGCGGTATGTACAGCCAATGGTTTACCACCATTGAATGCCCGCCTCGGTGATTTGTGGGTCATAATGTTGTGGGCGTAGTTCTGTTGGCATAACAGTGTGGGTTTGGATACCACCAGTTTATCACTGACCTTTGGGCTGGTTAACTTGTGTGTGTGGCTGTATAGTGATGGATTGGTATGTATGTGTCATAATATGGTTGGCGGATATCTGCAGCGGCGGCAGTATGTTGGCACAAGTCGGCATGGCGGTAAGTGGAATTTAATGCCAATGTCATAATGAGGGCCTAAATATGGAATGTATAGTAGCAAATAAAAGTTATAATAAATCCAATATGTATTATAATTGAATATAACCCATACCTAGAAAGAGTTTTAGAACTCTCACGAAAAGTTGCTAACTTCAGCCGTGTAGTGCCCTTCTCTGTTTGATCAGCCTCTGACAGCCTGAACCAGGCTGCCTTGATGAGGTGTGAATTGTCCTAGGCTGAAACAAAGGAAGCATCTGGTGGGAGGAGATATGCCTCAGCAGATGGTGCAACAGAATGGGGGGAGAGCAGCCAAACTGGTCTTCAAAGGAAGGAAGGGCATTTGAAACAACCACTGTACCTCTCAATTACTTGCGAACCCAGACAGTCAGGTACCCCTGATTAGATTAAGGAAGGGGTGTGCCAAGAGAAACTCAGCCAAACGTAACCTCTGAGATTGATTTTTGCCATTTTGGATCTTTAGAGAATGTTGCTCCCTGAGATTGATTTTTGCCACACTTCCAATGAAGTAATCACTCATGAGGGTGGTGGCCTGCACGTGACTGGACAGATGCCACCACTTATTGCCACCCCAGGAGCAAAGATAAATATGGCAGAGCTGCACCCACAACTCAGATCTCTTTCAGCAACATGACAAGAAGAAGAACGACGGCCCTTGTGGACCCCTGACCTGTACCTGGACACTGCACTCTGAAGGACTCCACCAGCCCACACATGGGCTTCACTACAAAATGAACTTTGCCTGGCTTCAACTGGTTCAAGAAGGGACTCCCTGTTTGCTACAGGTAGAAAATAGCTAACCAGCCTCCCCTTCATCAAAACCTGAAGAAACTGACCAGCTGACCACTGTTCAGTGGTCATTTTGGGATTTGAGCCAGGTCCATTCGGGGAGTTGGAGTCTTAACCCTCATGGAGAAGATCCAAAAGTGTGTAGAAGATTAGAGAACCGCAACCCAGCCTGACCTGCAGGTTCGTCCCTCTGAAAAGCTCCAATGCCCCAGGCTTCCAGAATTTCATTGAAGGCTCCTGGAAAAGCAATTCGGTGATGTTGACTTGAAATCGGCTTGCTGTGGAGGGTCGTCGGACGCTGGAGAGAAAAACCTCAGAAAAAATGAAAAAGGCTGAACATAAAATTGTTGACTGGGACTACCCACATAGAATATACGAGAAAGGCTCTAGGGATGTCAGATCCCGTCCCAAAAAATCATCTAAGTCTGAAGTTAGAATTCTGCACTAAGGTTTCCTGCCACACATATCAGAAGAGGGCTCCAGGGAGGTCAGATTGGACTGGCGACTTTGTCCCGGTGAGAAAAATCTTTAAGAAAAAGATTAATGTCCTCATTATGACTCTGGTGGCCTTCAGATCGCCAGGGCCACGGTGGTGGTTTCACCGCCGACAGGCTGGCGGTGAAGAAGGCCACATCCCTGTCTGTACCGCCAGGGTGGTTGGAGCTGCCGGGCCGGAGATTAGCATCTCCGAGCCGGCGGTTTAATGAAGATCGCCTGTGGTATTATGAGCTGGCTTTTTACCAGGGTTTCGGAAAACCCTGGCAGAAAGGCTACCGGTGACAGGAAATTTCTTTCCTGTCACCAGTAGACCACTCCACTACCCACCTCAAACCCAATACCCCCACCCCCTCCATACCAGAACCCCCACCCTCTACCAGAACAGCACCCCACACTCCCATCCCACTTCTAATACAGCGAACCCCCACCCGCATACACGTACATGCACACTGACATCCACACACACCCCGCATACACTCATTTACATATCTCACATACACTCATTCACCTACCTCGCATACACTCATTCACGCACCTCACATACACTCATACACCAACACTGACATGCACGCATTCACTCACAAGCATCCATACACGCATATACACACAAGCATCCATCACTTCAACATACATACACGCACTCAACTCAACATTTATACACACATACATTTCAACATTTATACACTCACTTCCACATTCATTTACGCATACACTTCAACATTTATACTCGCAGTCAACCATGCATACAAACATACTTTCACACACACATACACACACCCACGCACACCCAAACCCCCCACCCTCCCACCTCCTACCATGTTGGATGCCTGACTTACCTCGTCCAGCGAGGAGATCTTCCGGCAGGGAACGGAAACAGGCACTTCTACTGCCAGCATAGCCCCACCATCAAGACACCTCCAAGCTTTGCACGGGTCGAGGTGTGACCAGATATTCCTAGTGGCGCTTTCAGTTTCTAAGCGCTAAAACGATTAAGGGGGTCATTACAACATTGGCGGTATAAGGCGCTTACTGCCATGCAGAAGACCGCCAATACACCGCCACGGCGGCGGTAGACTGCCACAGCTATTATGACACACATCTCGGAATCTGCCGAAATTCAGACACCCACACAATCCCGCCACACCAAAGGTCAGCGATAAACATGCGGAAACAAAACCTCCACCTCCAAGCCAACAGAAACACGCCCATGCCATTACGACCCACGAATTCACACAGCGATCTTTCAACCGCGGTATTCCATTGGCGGTACACACCGCCGCAATACAAAACACCGCCACATTGGACAATTACAAATACACACACCTGATACACATACACACACCACTCCCACACATCCAATACAATATAAAACACACACCCACATCACCCACAAACCCCTACAACCAAAAATTCAGAGAGAAGGCGAGAGAGAGAGCACAGAATAGACAACCCCATCACACAGAGGCACACAACACCATCACCCACACAACATCCACGCACAAAACACCACCTACAACTACACTCACCACACTCATCAACACATACACCACCCCACACATCACACACAACACCCCATGTCACGCCAAAGACACCCCCGCTTCTCCGAGGATGAGCTCAGGGTCATGGTGGAGGAAATCCTACAGGTAGAGCCACAGCTATTTGGCTCACAGGTACTGCACACATCCATAGCCAGGAAGATGGAGCTATGGCAAAGAATAGTGGACAGGGTCAACGCAGTGGCACAGCACCCAAGAAATAGGGAGTACATCAGAAAGAGGTGGAACGACCTACGGGGGAAGGTGCGTTCCACGGTCTCCAGGCACCACATCGCGGTACAGCAGACTGGCGGCGGAGCCCCACCTCCTCCCCCTCAACTAACAACATGGGAGGAGCAAGTTTTGTCCATCTTGCATCCTGAGGGCCTCGGAGGAGTTGTTGGAGGAACGGACACTGGTAAGTCAAATCTTCACTATCATATCCCCCACCCTACCTGCATGCTATCACACACCCCCACCCTCACACCCTCCCCTATCACCCAAACTCCTCACTAATGTACCCATAACACCAACTACACATCCCAACCCCAAGACCTGCATGACACAACTAAGCATGGACACCCATCACTAAAGCATGCCCACTGCACATACCCAGAACACCCCCAACCATCAGCATACAACCCCACACACAGGAATGCCTGCACTGGGGTTCACGCACACCCAACCATTGCACACCATTACACACACACATGCAATAATCATGTACTTATACCCCCGCAGGAACCCGAAGGAACGTCACCACACCAGAGGGTCCAGACAACACCACTCCACCCCCAGAAGAGGCCCACAGTGATGACAGCAGCTCTGCCCTACTGGATCTTGATGACCAGCCCGGACCATCGTGGGCCTCAGGACAGTCGGTTCCCCTTGCCCAGCCACAGCCAACACCGAGCTTCCACCCTCTGGTAACACCAGCACAGCACCCACCCAGCGGGCCCAAACCTCCCTACCCAGGACAGGTCAATCAGCAGTGTGTCCACCACTACAGGGCACCCAGGCTAACCCAACACCCCAACAACAACAGGGACCTGGGGGCAGTGGTAGTGGGCACACGGTCCAGGGGCGGATGCACAGGAACACAGGGGAACTGGGAGGGCTGCTGTGCGACAGAGGGAGGACAGGCCAAGGGAACCAACTCTCCACGAGGCCCTATCCTCCATCATGGGAGCATACCACCACTCCCAGGAGACGATGGCGACGGTCCTGGCCAAGTTGCAGGAGACCCTGCGTCTGCAGGAGGAGCAGTATTTGGGGTTCAGGTAGGAGCTCAGGACCCTCTGCTCCGCCCTGGGCACCATCGTAGGGGTGCTGACGGACATTCAAAAGACCTTAAGGGACACCGTGGCACTCCAAGGGGCCCCTGACACTAGCATGGACGACGAACTGCCCACCACCTCCGCCGGCGCTAGTGGACAGGACGCCCGCCACAGGACCACCACACCAGCACCCCATCCCCTGCAGACGGACAACCACCACGCAAGCGGGCCCTGAGATCCAGAAACAGAACAGAGCAAGATGGTAAGACCCCCGCCAGGAAATAAGACCACCCTGATTGTCCCACACTGTCCCACTTTGTTACCCTGTCCAAATCGGAACTGCCCCAGCTCCACTTCCAATGGCCAGATGTGCAATGTACCTGTGAGACTAAGAGACTGGACTCTGCCATGGACATTCCTCCTCCATCACCCATCCCCATTTCACAACCCCCTTTCATTTTTTAGCACTTAAATAAACACTCTTGAAACACTAAATAAAATGGAGTCAGTCTATGATTTGTAATTTTGTATTATCAATGACAGTGTCA
The DNA here is from genome assembly GCF_031143425.1 of Pleurodeles waltl. NCBI lineage: Eukaryota > Metazoa > Chordata > Amphibia > Caudata > Salamandridae > Pleurodeles > Pleurodeles waltl. The sequence continues at coordinate 800,494,826 of NC_090444.1, read as the reverse complement.
TAATGGGTTACCCATTGGAAGGCTAACATACCAATGTCACACATCACAAGCCCTTCAAGGATGCAAGCAGTTGACACGTAGGTTACCACATTTGTGAAACTGAAATGGAAGGGGACAACTCAGTTAACAAATAGTGAGTGAAATGTCAGTACAGGATAGAGGTAGACGTGTGAAAGTTAATATAATGTTAAACCTGAAAATGTACTCACCTGTGTTTCACTGGAAATATTGCTGTATGACTGACTCCCTGTTGTCGTTTTCTTCTTCCTCAGCTTCATCCTCATCACTGTCCACAGGCTCCACAGCTGCTACAACACCGTCATCTGGATTATCCTCCTGTAGAAAAGGCATCTGGTGTCGCAATGCCAAATTATGGATCATGGAGCAGGCGATGAGGATGTCGCACACCTTCTTCGGTGAGTAGAATAGGGACCCACCTGTCATATGGAGGCACCTGAACCTGGCCTTCAGGAGGCCGAAGGTGCGTTAGATCACCCTCCTAGTCCGCCCATGGGCCTCATTGTAGCGTTCCTCTGCCCTGGTCCTGGGATTCCTCACTGGGGTCAGTAGCCAGGAAAGGTTGGGGTAACCAGAGTCCCCCAATAGCCATACACGGTGCCTCTGGAGTTGACCCATCATATCAGGGATGCTGCTATTGCGCAGGATGTAGGCGTCATGCACAGAGCCAGGGAACATAGCATTTACCTGCGAGATGTACTGGTCTGCCAAACATACCATCTGGACATTCATCGAATGATAACTCTTCCGGTTTCTGTACACCTGTTCAATGGCACCTATGACGTTGGGGATATGTCCAAGAGCATAGAAGTCACCTTTCACTGTAGGCAAATCCTCCACCTGAGGGAAAATTATGTATCTCCTTACGTGTTTCAGCAGGGCAGCCAACACTCTGGACAAGACGTTGGAAAACATAGGCTGGGACATCCCTGATGCCATGGCCACAGTTGTCTGAAAAGACCCACTTGCAAGGAAATGGAGCACTGACAGCACCTGCACGTCAGGGGGGATTCCAGTCGGATGGCGGATTGGTGACATCAGGTCTGGCTCCAACTGGCTACATAGTTCATGGATAGTGGCACGGTCAAACCTGTAGGTGACGATTAAATGTCTCTCTTCCATTGTCAACAGGTCCACCAGCGGTCGGTACACCGGAGGATTCCGCCATCTTCTCATATGTCCCAGCTGACAGTGCCTAAGAAGGACAACAGTGAATAAACAGTCACTATTCCTCCAGGTATGTACCCACAGTCACACACAAGACTACACCAGACAACAAACCCTTCCTGGATGTGTGTTGAGTGTAGGCCTCGGTATGTGTGATGCAGTAGTAAATGAAGCCATGTGGGCCCCTGAAATGGCGGCTGCCTGACCTCTAAACTGGGACAATGGGATTGTGGGGTAACAGCGCTGGCGTTGCACACCGTCGCGGTAGGCGGTCGTAGACCGCGGCGCAATGCTGCATTGGTTAACATTGGACCCTATGGGTCCCAGGAGCCAATGAACAGGTGCGCCGGCGGTGATGATGCGCACCGCCGCGCACGTCACCGCCATTTTCTATCTGTTCAATCACTAGATACCTGACCTTCGACAGGAGAGGACCTACACCTGCTAGTGCTGGTGTGACCTCGGTCTGGAAGCGACGATGGCTGCTGCGTCTGGGGAAAGGGCCCCTGCCTTCATTGCACAGGAGTTGGAGAAACTTGTGGATGGGGTCCTCCCCCAGTACATGCTACTCTACGGTCCTCCAGACCAACAAGTTAGTACACAGGGAGCACGTTGTATGGGCTAGGCCATGGTGGACAGGGCTGGGTGGAAGAGGGAAGGGGGGAGAGTTGATACTACAGTAAAGCATGGGAATAAAAGGCCCACATGGCCAGAGTAGGGAGGGGGCCACTCACAACGACGGTGCAGTTGGTAATGACTGTTCCTCTTTCCTTGTGCATGTCATGTAGGTCAGCGCCCACCAGAAGAGGGACATTTGGCGTGCCATCGCCAAGGAGGTCCGGACCCTGGGGGCCCACCAGAGACGGGGCACCCACTGGCGGAAGAGATGGGAGGACATTCGCCGCTGCAGCAAGAAGACGGCGGAAGCTCAGCTGCGGATGGCCTCCCAACGTGGGAGGGGTTCCCATCGCACCATGACCCCCCTGATGTTCCGGATCCTGGCGGTGGCCTACCCGGAGTTGGATGGGCGCTTAAGGACATCACAGCAGACACAAGGGGGTGAGTACAACCTCATTCTGCTGACTTTGCGTGCAGTGGAGGGGTCTGGGTGGGGGAGGTGGGCTGTGTGTGTCCCTAGGCCAGGGCGAGTTAGGTAGGCACGGCCCCTCCGTAATGTGTGCCATGTGGCACTCTACCCCACCTCTGAAGAGTGCCAAGTTGAGGTATAGTTGCCCCTGTGGCATCCATGTGCGCAGATTTCCAGCATTGCCATGTAGGCCATATCCCAGAAATTGCATGTGCAGAGGCCAGGAGCACGGCGTAATGCCTGGGGCTGCTGCATCTGTCTTGTCCGCCAACGGTAGCGGTATGCCATGCACTAAAACTCTCTTTGTTCTGTCCCCCCCCCCATTTCCTGCTCTCCCTGTCCTTTTGTACATCAGCATCATCAGGCGGAGGTACAGTGGCACCGGAGCACGAGGGAGCTGCATCCCACATGGCCATGGAGGGCCACACCACAGACTCTGAATGCACCAGTGGGACGGAGGGCGAGGGGAGCTTCACGTCGGCCACCGGATCACCAAGCAGCGACACGGACTCGTCCGCCGATGGGAGCTCCCTTGTGGTGGCGGCACCATCTGTGCGCCCCACTTCTACAGGTACAGCCGCCACCTCCCCTACCAGCACTGCCCTCCCAGCAGCCCCTCAGCGTTCACCCTGTGCCCGCTCACCCAGGAGGGTGGGCATCACCTTCGCTCCAGGCACCTCAGGCCCTGCCCCAGTCACCCCTGCTGCCCTCAGTGAGGAGGCCATTGACCTCCTTAGGTCACTCACTGTTGGGCAGTCTATCATTTTGAATGCCATCCAGGGTGTAGAAAGGGAGTTGCAACATGGTAATGCATTCCTGGAGGGTATTCATTCTGGTCAGGCTGCCCTTCAGCGAACCCTGCAATCTCTGGCCTCAGCACTGATGGCAGCCATTGTCCCTGTGTCGAGCCTCCCCTCTCCAACTTCCTCCACCCAGACCCAATCCCCTGTACCCCAGCCCCTCCCAAGCACACCTACAGACCAGCATGCACACAAGTCAACACACACAAGTAGCTCAAGCAAACATAGGCGCCACACACATCACAGGCACTCACGCAAGCCTCACCCACATACAGACACAGCAACATCCACTGTCTCCACTGTGTCCCCTTCCTCCTCTTCTCCCTCCTCCCTCCCAGTCTCGTCTACACACACACCTGCATGCACCACATCTACAGGCACTAGGACTCGCACCAGGACACCCAGCACCACAAGCCGCTCACCTGCACTCACCACCTCCACTGCCATTTACACGTCCCCTGTGTCCTCTCCCAGTGTGTCTGTGACGCCCCCTCCCAAAGTACACAAACGCCGGCAATCACTCACCCAACATCCATCCACCTCACGACAGCCTCCAGTACCTGCACCTGCACCCAAAACACCTAAAGTGACACCTCCTACAACCACCTCCTCTTCCTCCACTCCCAGACCCCCTCCAGCTACCCATCCCAGTGTCCCTCAGAAACTGTCCCTATGTCAAATTGACCTTTTAGCCCCCACCCCCCCCCTCCAATTCATCAGTCCCGTCGTAGCACCTCAGCCACAAATCCTCCAGTGCCAGTGGTGCGTGTTCCAGGTTTTTGGAGTGCACCGTCCACCAGGGCAGGCAGTAGGACCCGGAGCCAAGGCACTGGCAGCCCACCCCCTGTAAAGGCTGTGAAATTGGGGAGTGGACGACTGGACCGTGTCAAGACTCCTGGTGGGACAACAAGTGAAATGGGATCCAAGGCGATTGGTGAGTCAGCTGTAACTCCAAAGAAGGTGGGGAAGGTCCAGAGGAAGTCTCCCCAGCCTGTTATGAGTGTCACAGCGGAGAAGTGCGCCATCATTTCCGGCGGTCCAGACACAACCACCAGCACCGTCGTCACTGGTCCAGAGACCACCGCCGGAGTCACAGCCCAGGAGGGCCCAAGTATCGTCACTGGTCAAGAGACCACCGCCGGAGTCACAGCCCAGGAGGGCCCAAGTATCGTCACTGGTCAGGAGACCACCGCCGGAGTCAGTGCCCAGGAGGGCCCAAGTATCGTCACTGGTCAGGAGACCACCGCCGGAGTCACAGCCCAGGAGGGCCCAAGTATCGTTACTGGTCCAGAGACCACCGCCGGAGTCACAGCCCAGGAGGGCCCAAGTATTGTTACTGGTCCAGAGACCACCGCCGGAGTCACAGCCCAGGAGGGCCCAAGTATTATTACTGGTCCAGAGACCACCGCCGGAGTCACAGCCCAGGAGGGGACAGGATGCCACAGCCCCGCTGGCCAATGATGGAACCTCATGCCACACACCAATGTCCAGTGTGGAGATCGTCATGCCACACACCAATGTCCAGTGTGGAGATAGTCATGCCACACACTAGTGTCCAGTGTGGAGATCATCATGCCACACACCAATGTCCAGTATCAGAACCGCCATGGCAAAGCACCGCTGAACAGTCCTGAACCGCCATGGCAAAGCACCGCTGAACAGGGCAAAGACCGCCATGTCAAAGCACCGCTTAACAGGGCAAAGTCCGCCATGGCAAAGCACCGCTGAACAGTCCTGAACCGCCATGTCAAAGCACCGCTGAACAGGGCAGAGACCGCCATGTCAAACCACTGCTGAACAGGGCAGAGACCGCCACGGCAAAGCACCGCTGAACAGGGCAAAGACCGCCATGGCAAAGCACCGCTGAACAGGGCAAAGACCGCCATGTCAAAGCACTGCTGAACAGGGCAGAGACCGCCATGTCAAAGCACCGCTGAACAGTCCTGAACCGCCATGGCAAAGCACCGCTGAACAGGGCAAAGACCGCCATGGCAAAGCACCGCTGAACAGGGCATGCACCTTGTAGGAATGAGTGGACCGCCACATCAGGCATCCTTATCCCATGTGCAGCTGGGACAGTGACAGGGCAGGAACTTTCACGGGGAGACTCATCCAGTCTGGGCACCAGTCCCCCTCCAGAACCAGAGGAGACCTGCATCTACTTGAGAGACTGTGGCTTTGCACTCCCCAGGATGGCACAGTGGGCAAACCACCCACTATAGAGACTTGTGAGACTGTGGCTTTGCACTCCCCAGGATGGCACAGTGGGCAAACCACCCACTGTAGAGACTTGTGAGACTGTGGCTTTGCACTCCCCAGGATACATCAATGGGCATGGAGCCCCGTCGTGGATGTGGCTTTGCAGTCACCCGGCTGAGGTGCCCCCCCTTCCCTTCCCCCTGAGGTGCCTGTAGTATTTCTATCTGATGCCCCGGCAGTGTTCTCTCGGATTTTGGTCAGGTATCTATTGTGGGCCTCGCCCATGCATTTTTGGACTGTTGGTGCACGGACATTGTTGTGTACATATCTGCACTACTTCTTGTATTGTATATATAATTATGAGTGATTTAGAGATATATATCTGTATATTTTTGTATGACATGTATATTGGCACATTACAATGTTTGACCGAAATTCGCATTGTCTTTGCATTCTTCCGGGGGGATTGTGGGTTGTTAATGTGATGGTTTTGACTGCATTGGTGTGTATGTTGTAATATGCTAGGGTGGGGGTGTTTGGTGGGTGTCCCCCTGACTTTTGCCTCCCCCCTCCCCCGTGTCGTAGATGCAGTACTCACCGGTATCTTCTGCGCCTACGTCGCTGTTGGTCGTAAACGAGCAGAAAGACAAGGGCAGGTAGTATTTGGAGTTCCAGGTCCATGGAGTCGTCGTTCCTCGTGGGATGTGTTGAGGTGAGCGTTTTCCCATAGCAAAAGCTGTTTCCGCCGTGTTTTTATCCACGGTGAATCCACCCCGGAAAAGGTGGTGGATTGGCCTGTTGTAATACTGTGGGCAGTACATTGTCTCCCGCCTGTCTGTTGGTGATGACCTTGGCGGACCGAAGACCACCAGGGCCATTGTGGCGGTCTCACATTATGAGTGAGTCTGGTTGGCCTCTGCCAACCCGCCACATCCCAGCTTGCACCACCAGGGCAGTTGAACTGCTAGGCGAGAGATTAGCATCTCTGACCCGGTAGTCCAATGAAGACCGCAGGCGGTATCAAGAGTCGGCTTTCCACCAGGGTTTCTCCAGCGGTAGCACAGCCACAAACACCCTGGCGGAAAGGCTACCGGAAATTTATTTCCTGTCACCAGCAGATGACTCCCCCACCCCACTGCAGTCCCAACATCCCCCCACCCACCACTTCCATACCAGAACCCACCTCCCACCCCCCTTCCAGAACAGTACACCACACCCCCCTACAGAACACTAACCCCTTACCCACACATACATGCACACACACATGCACCCTGCATTCACTCATTCACTGACACTTACATACATGCATTTACTCACAGGCATCCATCCACACATGCATCCATACATGCATTCACACAAACATTCCAACACTAAAGTAACTATAACTTGCGCCCCAAGGTAACTATAACTTGTGCCCCGCCATGCAGGTTTCTCATCAATATTTGCAAATGTTGCAGTAATAATATCAATGATGCCACTGACGCGGTCATTAATGATGTAATATGTAGAGCATGGCGCAGGTACAAGTTATAATTACCTTAGGGCATGAGCTATAGCTTGAGTTAACAATAAATATAACTGTTGAATTTCTATGATTTTGTGCAAGGAAATTCAGAACCTAACTATAACGTCTCTGTAACCTTTGGTTTTTCAGTGAATTTTTTTGTTTTTCCTAGCATGCGAAGACGTAAACAAAAACAACGCTGCACACGGCATTTGGCTATGCACAGCAGGGGTTGGCCTCAAGGCCCTCCCTATAGCCACGCCCGTTGGCCAACCCATCTACATTCATTCTGCATATATATATTCACTGAAAAAATAAAGGTTACAGGGACGTTGCAGTAAGGAAGCAGAATAAATAAAAACATAGAAATTCACTTAAAAAACAAAGGTTACAGGAATGTTATAGTTAGGCTCACATTTTAAACATACCAAATCATGAAAAAAAAAAAAAAAATATATATATATATATATATATATATATATATATATATATATATATATATGTTCACTGGAAAAAACAAAGGTTACAGGGACGGTATAGTTAGGTTCTGAATTTACTTGTACAAAACCATAGAAATTAAGCAGTTATAGAGTTATTTCAAGTAACGATAACTTGTTCCCTAAGGTAACTGTATCTCGCACCTTTGCCATGCACAGTTTTAGAAAGTGGATTATTGGTAAGGGCAGGTGAGTACCTACACTTAGCAATAGGCCACTATCCCCCAATGGGTCCAGTTAGGTCTCCATAAATTAACCTCAGCTCAAGCCTTGGTAACTTGGTAATGAGCAACAAGGCTTAACTTAGGAGACAAAGGGGGTCAATATGAATTTAGGGGTGTCAAGACCACCATGTTAGTGGTGGTGGTCATACCGCCAACAGGCCGCTGGAGAAGACCGCCAAATTATGACCATGGCGGTATTCACAACAGAATACAGCTGAAGCACCACCGGCACTGCCACTGTGGTCTTGCCACCATGGACGATGTTTGCCATCTGCTGGCAGGTGGAGACCATTTTTCTGCCAGACAGATTATGAGGTTGCACACAGCCTAGGTTTCCACCATGGTTGCACCACCATGGAAACCCAGGCAGAAACCAACTGCATGAAAGGAGACACTCACTTTGAGGAAGCCATACTCATCTGGAGCCGCCATGGAACCAGAACTATGGGGGTCACCGACCACGGGAGCACCGCCAACAGGCTGGCGGTGCTCCGTCGAGCATTCTGACCGCGGCGGTTCAGCCGCGGTCAGAAACGGAAAGTCGGCGGTCTCCCGCCGACTTTCCGCTGCTCGGGAGAATCCTCCATGGCGGCGGAGCGCACTCCGCCGCCATGGGGATTCTGACACCCCCTACCGCCATCCTGTTCCTGCCGGGTCTCCCGCCAGGAACAGGATGGCGGTAGGGGGTGCCCCGGGGCCCCTGGGGGCCCCTGCAGTGCCCATGCCCATGGCATGGGCACTGCAGGTGCCCCCGTAAGAGGGCCCCACTTTGTATTTCAGTGTCCGCAATGCAGACACTGAAATACGCGACGGGTGCAAACTGCACCCGTCGCACATACCCACTCCGCCGGCTCCATTCGGAGCCGGCTTCCTCGTGGGGAGGGGTTTCCCGCTGGGCTGGCGGACTTCCTCCTGGCGGTCGCCCGCCAGCCCAGCGGGAAAGCCTGAATGGCCTCCGCGGTCTTTCGACCGCAGAGCGGCCATATGGCGGTTCCCGCGAGGCGGGCGGCTACCGCCGCCCGCCTCTGTCAGAATCACCCCCTATATGTCTTCCTTCTGGTCCTGCTGCTCCTGCTCGCCCAAAGACTCCAGTAAATGCAACAACAACAGCAACCATAAGTACAAACTCTTACCTGGTACTGTTGTAGATTGGCAAATTTTGTACACTCACACGGTGCAAGGGCGATACACACATATAACTGCACACTTACATGTACACTCACATACAGTCTCACACACACATTAGCACATACACAACAAACATGCCACCACCACCAAACACACGCAAACACATATACATATGTCACTAAGACACACAGGAACTCATGAAAGCAGTGCAAAGGCCCACACTCACACAGTACAACACAACAACACAACAAGTCACAAACACAACAGCACCATCTCCAATCGCTTGGCAGGAACCCACAGGGGACACTACCTGGGGACACATCACACATACATCACAATGTAATACCAACAGGCAAAATATTACATAGAAATACACAATCACAGGACTTACAGATCGACTTACCAAGAACACTGTATCTAACCTTTCATGCACATAACACACACACAGTCAAAGAAAACAAAGCCACTTAGCACACCAACAAACACATCTCAACAGAGACAAAACACAATACCAACACAACAAAATCTCTTGGACACACAAATGTCCATCACACAACAGATACCATACCACTCTAATACAAAAGCACTGCATGCAACCTCACATACTGCCTAAACAACACACATAGTCCAAGCAGAACACACACATACACACTTACAGACACACAACTAATGTCAGCCAGGCACACTTTCATACTAGGGAAAGAAATGCATGACAAAGATGTAAACAGGAAACCAACAACCAGTTGGTTCAAGAAATTATTATAAGGCAAAATATTGTAAAAAAACAAAGGCCATAGGCCAGTCCTCATTTCAGACAGTCAGTATGCACACAGTGCACAGATGTATGCCCCGAACGTGACTCCTGATTGCCATGCAACCTATATAAGGAAGGGCATCTATGGGGCAGTCAGACATCTCAGGGGTTATCTGGTGGGGGCAGTTGGGTTTAGGTCTTGGAGGGGGGCCTTTGGGATCTGGCTTTGGAGGGGAGGTTTGGGCTTGGACTTCGGTTTAGGGGAGGGTTGGGTTTTAGGTGGAGGGGTAGACTTCTTGGCAGGGGGGGGCATGGGAACCTTCAGAGGGGCAGTGGAGGACTTGGAGGTGGAAGGGCCAGACCTGGGGAGGGACACAGCAAGTTTAGGGGTATCACGGGGTAAGAGAGGAATAGGGAAAAGTCTGAAAGGAAAGCTTTCGCAGACACACGTGGATGGTCATAGCAAAAGGGCTTGGGTGTGAAGGGAGATGGAGTGGTTATACGAGGTGTTGGTGTGGATGTCTTGGGTGTATGTTTGTGGGAGGTGTGCTTGTGGGTGGTGGGTGTGTGTTGGGTGGTTGAGTGAGGGTCTCTATCTATCTTGGGAGGAGGGGGTAGAGGTGCTGGGGGATGCCATGGTAGGTGGGTGAGTGTCTGTTGGGGTGGTGACTGTACATATGGTGGATGTGGTGCACGTACACAAGTCTGTGATTGTGATATCTGTGGGTGTGGTGACTGGAGTGGATGTCAGAGGGTCTGCTGTGGTGCTGCCTGTGGGTAGGATAGATGTAGTGGTTGGACCTGTGAATGTTGGTGTGGTATGAGCAGGTGTGTCAGGTGTGCTGATGTTAGGGGTGGTGGGGGTGTCTTTGCAGGTTGTGACTCTTACTGTGTGTGCAGGTGTATGTTGCTTGTGTGCATGCCGGTGGTGTGTCCTGTGCTTGTCAGAGCTACTCATGAATGTTGAGGTGGATGCATGCTTGTCTGTCTGTGTGCTTTGGCTGGGTCGATGAAGAAGGATTTGGCTTTGGGAAGAGGAAGGTGGAGGGGGATGGTAGACAAAGGGTGACAGGCTGCTATGTGTAGGCTAGCCAGTGCACCGTGAATGCCCTGCAGGATTGCTCTGTTGGATCTTTGTTGCCAGTCCCTGGATGGCATTCATGATGGTCGACTGACCCACAGAGATTAACCTCAGGAGGTCAATAGCCTCCTCACTGAGGGTACCAGGGATGACAGGGGCAGGGGCAGAGGTTCTTGTGGCAAAGGAGACGCCCACCCTCTAGGGTGAGCGGACACAGCCAACTGGGTGGGGAGCTACAGGGAGGGGAGGATTCCAAAAATGAAGACGTGGATTCCGTCTTCCCCATGACACCCCCCTCACCATTTGGGCCACTGGTTCTCTCAGTGTCAGTGGTATCAGCACTTCAGGTCCAGTGGCTAGCAGATTCCCCACTTGGCTGTGCCCCGTCTCTTTCCCAGGCCGATGCTGATGCTGGGAAATAGAGAAAGAGAGGGTCATCACATTCTTAACATACACATACACTGCACAATACACAACATTAACAACACATCTATCTCTAAAAGAGCCCCAGTTAGGAAACATTTAAAGCCTACATCATGTCACAACTACATACTTCCAACAATCCAATATGACAACAGTATCATCACAAGATAACGCAGACACCTGACTACTAAATCACCATCCCATCAAATCAGCTGTAATACATATTATTCATGAACAAGATGAATTGGCTACATCGAAAGGCTCTCCCTACACAGATCATCACTGTGTATCAACAAATTACCCATAGAAAATGTTAAGTGACAACACAATATCATGCCTTACCCCAATCCACACTTGCCCAGTCCATCACAAGCAGTCATGTTACAAGAAAGTAAACTCATTTCACTTCTAATACTACACAGCATGTAGTTTTGCCATCACATACTTAACATGTGGCACTGTCCATAACATTCACAATGTCAAACACCTCAGATGAACTCACTACATGTGGCATACCCAAATTGTGAGCCTAGCATGTCATACAAAAAAATTAAAAAAGTTACTTAAAAAGGGTTATAAAGAGTATAAACAAAAACAAAAACATGTTACTCATTGACACATAGACAAAAATGACATGTCCAGCAGTAGGGGCCTACTTAGCACACAGGGTATAACCACAGATAAACACAGGGAGCATACCAAGATCTTCAACACAATGGACACTAGTCATGTGCATAAAGGCCACATACTATTCAACCTATTCGTGCTGAGTATAAACTTCAACATGAATACATCAAAATAGCTATATCACTAACAAATGTCCAGACATGTGTAACCTAACACCTCAGGACTGAAGTAATACTGGCATGATCCACTACTAAAATAACCATGATTGACATGTAGACCTAGAGTGCAGCAAATTGACTGACAACATATCCCCTTGCATCCAACATGTGTTTGTCAAATGGAAACCCAGCGACACTATTAAGTGAGGTAGAAATAAGCTGATCAATTACAAAATTTGTCTCAACTGCCTTAGCTTAGCAAAGGCAAGTCTGGCAAATTAGAGGCCTCAACATATCAATAGGCATAAAGTAAAAATTGACATGTGATAGAGGCACAAAACATTGTATGTTGCACCCATATAGGAATTGTATATCCCTATGTAGCATGGACAAAATACATGCCCTAAGGGATCAGCAGGCTAGCCACTTACCTTCTCTACACCACATACATGGTACAAATTGTTTGTAGACACATGTCAATGATATGACTAGTACTGTCATTGCTTTATTACCACCACATTTTTCATGATGTAGGATGTCCACCCTGATCAAACATCACAATTGTTGTCATTGTATAGTTCAGACATAGCAATGGGGACACCTTTTTACACCTCAGAGGGAGTGTAGTAAGTATGCCATTTGATAATCCTGTTTGGGATGGCAGCCTCACATGAAGTTCCCAATAATATCAGGGCACAGGATAACTTGGCCCTGTTACTCATCAATCAGACCCTATGTTGCACATTGAGCTAGATCCAGTGGAATAGGAATGTTCAAAGACTAAAGAGCTGGACAACTTACCAATTGGGTATATGGACTTTGGAATAGTAGGTGCAAAGGTTAACACTGCAGGTTGCACATATGTATAACCGTGTAGAGGTACACCTATGACACTGCCACACATGCATCACCATATGCTGTCATACTATGTGGTTGACATTGAGGAGTAACATGCCCCTATACACAATACTATGTCCACATCTGTGTATTGAAGTTGGCAACTGTTGTACTATGTCTCCCTAGGTGACCCTCTACCTGTACCACTTACCACATTGTCACAGCTGTGCTACTCAGACATCATACACCTAACTGGCATAGCCATAAACACGTGTTAAGTCACTACCTGCCCCCTTGTGGCTGCTGTGCTGCCCTTAAATGCTCATCCACCTCAGGGTAGGCCACAGCCAAAATGCAAGCCATTAGGGAGGTTAGGGTGTGACGGGCACCCCACCCTCATTGGGAGGACATCCCCAGCTAGGCCTCTGCGGTCTTCTGGGCCCAGCGTCTCAGGTCCTCCCATTGCTTCCTACAGTGGGTGTTCTGCCGGCTGTGGTCACCCAGGGTCCACTCTTGCTTGGTGATAGCACACCCGCTTCCCTTTTTTTGATGGGCGTTGAACTGTGGTTGACATAGACCTAAGCAAAAAGTCAGGTCCACATGCACCATACAAACACAAGTGGAGAGAACACAAGTTACAGCAAGTAGGCAAACCTTACCATCCTTTCAGTTCACATTCATGAACAATTTATCATCTGTATGCATCAACACCTACATAACTTCACATTTCAGGTACACCATCTTACACCCCAACTTACACACATTGGCATACCATTTGACTCACCTGCTCCTCTGGTGCACCATATAGCTGTTCATGCAGGGGTAGGACCTCGTCCACAAGGTTGTCCAGCTCTTCAGGGGTGAACGCTGGGGCCCTATCACCTGCAGGACATGGCATGATAGCTCTCAAAGGCAGTACACAGCAGCTCAGGTAGTGGAGGTCTTGCTGGCAGTAGTGTCAGGAGTCAAGTGAGTAGTAATGCAGAAGATGACAGTTATATCCACCATGTACAGGACCGTCACCACTGGCGGACATCGCCATTGGCCCAAGTCAACTACAGGCAGCAATGTGTTCCAATGGAAATTTACGCAGAGGTTGTGACCGCCTACCGCCATGATGACGTCCGTCGGCGGAGTTAGGTCACTTCCACATGTCCATTACAGTAGGTCAGGTGGCTGCCATTTTTAGCGCATTTCATATGGAAAAACATTTAAATCTGAATCATTGACAAATCCCTACATTGTGCTAATTATCAGTAAGTACTGCCTTCCGGTTTATTGGTCTATTTGTGCATATGAGTAATTAAAGCAGTGTAACGGAGGGATTTGTGCTGATACACCTTTTCTCAACATACTATGTACATTGGTAATGTAGATAATATGTTAAAAATGAGTTTCACATGTAAAGTCGGTTGGACCCACAAACACTGACAGTCACAGATTGATATGCATGTATATTACATTAGATAATTGGGAGAATGGGCACCAAGGGGAGTGTCATAGGATGCATAGGCATTTGCAGTCCTGTAAATGTCAGATGTTGTAACAAACCTCGATTTAGGATATGTGTGAGTTGCATATGTACATGTTCATTATGTGTGCAGTGTTCATGTTACATATTAATTTCATATGTTTCCACAGAGTTACCCTGGCATGAGGAGAGGAAGACGTACTCCAGTGTACCATCACTAGTAAACCTGTGGACCATGAAAGAGAGATTTACTAACCAGACATATCAGCTGAATAGGCGTACAATCATGGATCTTTGTGATCAGTTAGAACCTGATGTGATGCCTGTCATTGTCAATCCCTGTAGCATACCTCCCATCATTCAAGTCAGTGCTATATTTCCTGCCCACTGAGTCTTTTCAGAATACAGTGGCCCTAACTGCAGGGATGTGTCAGCCCATGTTCAGTCTGGTTTTGAGGTTTCCCCAACACTTGTATTTGGCCTACTTGAAGGCAGAGCTTTATGCAATGGAACATATTCTACATGTGGTTGGAGCCATAGATTGCAGCCATGTAGCCTTGGTTCCCCCCAGTGCCAATGATCAGGTATATGATAACCAGAAAACTATAACTCCATCAACGTTCAGGTTGTGTGTTTGGCAGACCAGAACATTTCACAAGTCATTGAAAAGTTCTCAGGATTAGTCCATGATTCCTTCATAATGCAGAACAGCAATATCTCACTGCTGATGACATGTATCAACAAAGACAAGGCCTGGCAGGTTGGTAAGTAAGATTTGACATGTGTGTTTTCAAAGTTTATCTCCTGCTATCACAACTGTGCATGTCCTCGATAAATGTTTGTACATTCCTACCTATTTGCTTACAGGTGACTCTGGCTATCCTAACCATCCTTGGTTGTTGACACCAGTGAGGTACCCAACCATGGCAGAGGAAGTCCGCTACAGTGAGGCCACAGAAGAACAAGGCATGTCATGGAGCAGAATTCTGGGCTCCCGAAGGCAAGATTTCGCTGCATGGACAGATCAGAAGGAGCCCTCCTCTACTCACCCAAGAAGGTATGTCAAATGATAGTTGCTTGCTGAATGCTCCACAATCTTGCCTGGAGACATCAGATACCATTCCTACCAAATGAGGGGGAGCCAGCAGTACTTGTGGGTACAAATGCAGATTTGCCAAGTGATGGTGAGCCAGATGAGGATGAAGCAGGAGGCGCCAGGTCAGATCTCATCAGTCATTACTTCAACTGACTCAAAGAATGTGATGTATTCCTGATGCAGTGATTTAAATTAATAACCTAGGGTTGATGGGTAGCATGTCAACTCCTTTTTACCATCAGCTATGATATAGTAGGTATCATAAATGCCTATGAATGAGTTGTGCATGCAGACTGTAATTTGGTATTGTGGACAGAACAGAGTGGTCTACAATGTCATTTATTGTTAATGCATATGCAAAGTCACTCATGTGAACATGACTTGTCTGAATGGAGGAATGTTTTCTGCTATATCCTATATCTCATCTATGTCAATCACAGATTTGTTGAGTTCCAGTTTGGCTCATCATCACTGGCAAGTCACAGACAACATCAAAAGCAGATGGGAATAGCAGGCACACATGGGAAGTGGAAATGGCTGAAACTAGGTAATGATTACAATGGGTATGTGGAGTGTAAGAAACATGGCCAGACTCTCAGGACACCGGGGTGGAATTGTGTTTACCCATCAAGATAACTTGTAGGATACTGGAGGTGGTCAAATGGTGCAATTGGTGTATGCATATGTGTCTGGCACATGTGAAAATGTAGAACCATAGCCTCTACCATAACAATGGTTTTTGTTGTATGTAACCTACCCTAGAACTAGCTGCCAGTGTGTTCCTACTTTGTAGACCAATGTGCATGTCTCTGTGGATTGACATAGGTGAGTGGCAAGCCTACGGGTATGTGACCAATGTAAGTAAAAGATCCCTGGACTGGGGACATCATTACTGATATCTGTCTTTACCATGGGGAGTGTATATTAGGAAGCTAAGGTGTGGTGATGTGATAAGGCTTTACCAGGTGACACAAGTGACCAATCTGTATGCCTTCTGGCTTGTAGGAAGACTGACATGTCTCTAACATCTGTATTCTGCGGATTAGCAGTGCTGACACCTCAGCAAGCATCCTGATGTTACTATCAGATATACTCTGTGTGCTGTATGCATGTCTACTAAAGAATGTGTGTAGATGTAGCATACAACAGTTTTTGAATCTGTCCATGTTTGAATCGTAATATAGTGAGACTTCTGCTGATAGAGTCCACATGTGATGTCCATAACATAGGTTGTACAATACAGAGGGATATATTGATAGCAGAGTTGACATGCATCACAGTTGTACATGGTTGACAAATGACACATACACAGGACCTGTGTTAAAGTGTGATTTATTGTGAACGATAAAACAACACTTGTAACTAGTAACTTACAAAAAAGACAATATAAACAGTGAAGGGTTCAGTCATGGTGACTGGAATCATGAGGGTAGATGCCACATCCTTAGGGTACACAAGTCCAAGGTCCTTGTACCATGGAAACATAGAGTTCGCTTTAAGAACAGTCAACAGGGTGTATCTTTGGCACACAAGGGGGACAAGTCAGGAGAGGCTCTCTTACTGGCAGTGGTTATGGTCTTGGCATCTGTTCCTCCTAGATGTCTGGGCGGAAGTCCATGTTTGCAGGGGGTTCCTCTGCTACAGAGGGTGGGGTGTCTGAGGCATGTCCTTCCCCTGGCAGGCCTCAATTCCACTATCAGCCACAGGTGTTGAAGGGCCTGGAGACTCATTGCCATGTCTGATGTTGTACTGCAGTCCTACTCAGGGTAGTGTTGATGTCCCTCATCCCCCCAACAATGGAAGCCAATCAGGCATTTTGTGCCTGTGATTGCTGCATGACATCCTGGTGGTTGTCCCTTTCCAGCTTTTGGATTTCCCCAATCATGGTGATTACCTGGCCCATCATGCCTTGGGAATTGTGGTATGCTCCCAGAACTTGGGAGATGGTTTCCTGGTCAGTATTGTCCCTTGGAGCCTCCACCTGCTGGCCCACAGCATACCTCCCACGTACCCTAGCCCCACATGACTGTGTCCCCAGCACAATGTGGCCACTCCTAGTGGTGGCGTGTCCATCATTGTCAGGGTTGACAAGAGGAGACTCAGGTACTTATACTATGAGGCACAAAATGGATGATATAGTCCTTGGGACACGGGTTTGGAGGCATTTGGTTGCCTGTGATGTAAATTCAACAGGGCTGGGAGGAGCCGATGTGGGCAGGGTAAGACTGACAGTTATTGACTGCTTCCTCTTCAGCGTCCACACATCCATGGGTGTTGTCTTCACTGGGGCCTTCATCCAGAGGGGTTGTAGCAGTCTCTGATATCCTGTCCATGGTGAAATTGGCAAGTTACCTGAGGGAGAAGTGGAACACAGAGTTGCTGTTACATTTTGGGCATTATTGATGTTGTGTGAAATACAGACAGTACTGTATTATTATCACCAGAAATTACAATGACAGCTGCTGCAAAATCTTGCTTTGTACAACATAAGACTCTGTAATTTCATAACAAAAACCATGCTTGTAGCTGTTAAATGAAGTTGGTAGTGATTGGATTGCTGAAACCATCTTATGTTGTCTGATAATTGACATGGGTATTTATCTTTGTTGCTTACTGAAGTGTCTGACATGATACATGGCACAAAAAAAGAGGTGTACAATGCACAATAGTGTCAGAGTAGTGACACAGTATCGGAGTAAGCAATAGGCATTGACCTGTAACTGGATGTACTGAATGTAAATCCACTTTGGCATTTAGATTTCCACCCCAAGGGGGTATATTTCAATCTTAGGAATCTTTGTTCTAGGGGCATTGTGATTGGGTACTCAGCTATATCAGTGTTTTGCTTCTAATAATAGTGGGAGTGGGCCATTGCATTGCTGTCATTGTTATTCACTGTTTCACACTTGCACAATCAAGTTGGCTTATATTGGTAGTTAGTTTCACAAGCATGATATTTCGCATTTAGTGCACTGTTCCGATTTTCACAGTGGTGGGATATTCTGGGCATTGCAGTGCTATGCGTTGCCAGTACTTCATGTGTCATTTCCAAGTGCTGTGGAGCCAGGTGAGTTTTGTGGACATGTGGCATGCCAGAGAGGGGTCTTGGAACATTTATACAGCGGTGTAGTGGGTGGTATGTGAATTGGGGTGGTTTAAGGTGGTGACGGAGCATGCAGGACATGACAATTGGGTGACATGGATTTTGTGGGTACTTGCCAGACTCCACTCCTCCAGGTATTCCTGTCAGGCCCTCAGGATCCAATATGTCCAAGACCTTCTCTTCCCAAGATGTGAAAGCAGGGGGAGGTGGTGGGGGCCCACGGCTAGTCTTTAGAACTGCCTGCTGGTGCATCGATGCATTGGAATGTACCTTCCCCCAGAGGTAATTCGCCTCTTCCTGATGACCTCCCTTATGGGTAGATAGCTGCCTACAGAATTCACCCTGTCCACTATTCTTTGCCACAACTCTATTTTTGTGGCAGTTGATGTTTGTTGGATCTGTACTACAAACAGGCATGGCTCTACCCTGACAATTTTGTCCACCATGACCCTCAGCTCCTCATCTGTGAAACATGGGTGTTTTGTGGGGAGATGGTAGTGATGGTGAAGATAGTATGGTAGTATTCAGAGAAAAAAGGCTGGAGTACAAGGTAAGTAATGAGGTGTAGGTGCTGTGATGTAAGTGGGTGATGTTTGTTGTGGATTGTGTGTGGCAGTAAAATGTGTGTTGTGTTTGTTGTGCAGGTGTGTGATGTGTGCGCAGTGAAATGTATGTGTATGCCTAATGTTATTTTTCCTATGTCTGTGAATGATTTAGCTTGTCTGTGGCTGTGTTTAGTGTTGAGGTTGCAAAGGATTGTGGGTTGTGTAGGTTTGCGGTATATAGTGCAGTGTGTTGGAGTGCTGTGTGTGTGGACGTGCGTCAGGTGTGGGGTATTTAAACTATCTAATGTGGTGATGTGTTCATTGTGCTGTGAGTTGAGACCGCTGAGGTTTGCACCGCCAATGGTTTTCCATCATGGAAGAACCATTGTCATAATTCGTGTATCGTAATCTGATGAGTGGCTTTCTGTCGGGCTGTTGGCGCTGGTGGTGGGACTGCCTCTTTTCCGTCCTCCATTGCCCTTGCAGTTTCAGAAATTAGGCTGTTTTTTGGCAGACTTCTCAGTGGGTACCTCAGTCAGGTTACCACCAACATGGCGGACTTTAGACAGCTGCACCGCCTGACCGCCAAAGTTGTAATGAGGCCCAAAGTGTGTAAACTTTCAACTATCACAAAACAGTAATAAAATAAAACACAAGAAAGAGTTTAAAACCATATTATAAAAATAGGATATATGTTTATCTTTAATTTGACACCAACACAAATAAAATCAGATAAGGGGAACGGGAGATTGAATTTTTAAAGTACATTGAAACTAAAAGCGCCACTCAGAATATATAGTTGCACCTCTACCGGGGCAATTTCAAAGATTAAGTCCGACAACGATAGAGCCCTGCTTGGCTACAGCAAGCAGGAGACCTTGGCCAAAAGTTTACATTCGATATTAAATTTCATAATAGAACTTTGGTATGGAAAGAGTGGATGCACAAAGGCATTATAACTTTAGATCAGTTAATTCTAGATAATGCTGTACTTGAATTTCAAGATATTCAACGGACATTTCATATCTCCACTTATTACGCTGTGAAATATCAAACTCTCTATGCTATCCTCTATAACTTATTGTCTCAATCTTTGGAGGCTCCCTCTTCTACACAACCTAATTCCCAACCTTATAATTTTTCCTCACAAGTCCCGGCGTCTTTTATATACAGAACCCTTACACATACCACTCTTGTGAGACCAAAATCTAAAATAGAATTAGCATGGGAGCAGGATTTCAATCAAAGCATTCCTATATCTACATGGAAAAAAATATGGTCAAAGCATCTACAACCCAAACTTTATTTTATTTTTACAATAGGTTGTACCTTTATAAATGTAAACTTACTACAGATAGCAAGTGCTGGTCGTGTTCTAAAGAAAACAGTCATTATGTGCACATGTTTTTTGAGTGCCCTGCAGTTCATACTTTTCGGGAACAAGTTTGGGATAAAGTTTATCAGATTTTCTCCATCAATGTACCTTTGAATGTCTTACATGTTTTTTTGGGTAGTACTTCATCTATTTGGTATTCCCAACCACTGCTTGGTAAATTGGCTGATTTGCTCATTGCTGGTGGACTGCAAATTATAACTTCAAATTGGAAAGATACTACGAAAATATCTGTTGTAACTTGCTGGAATCTGATCTGTTATAATCACAGAATGGATCGAGCAAATGCTAATACTACTCAACTGTTAATTAAAAGGGACATGCTTTGGTTTTCCCTCACCTCTTTCCTTTCGCAACACAAGACTTTACATACTACTGTTAATACTTAATGGTTGCTTTATTGTAACTATGTGATTTTTAACTTGCATTGTTTTACTTTTTCTTACTTTCCTTTCTCTCTTTCTTTCTTTACTAAAACATAACAAAAAATTCTAATATTCTACGGTACAATATTACAGTCTGGTTGTGTATACAAATTGTTTCTTATAGATATAATTATCTTTATGATTAAGATTAAGCCTTTTTTTTAAATTGTTTTTTCTTCTGGTTGCAAATGTATTTATTCTACTGTACCAGTGTATGCTAACTTATTCAATAAAGCATTATTTTTTAATTTTAAGTGGCATAGGGGGGACTGATGTGGGCCCCCCTACATGCCACTGTGCCCAATGGCCATGCCCAGGGGACAGAAGTCCCCTGGGCATGGCCATTAGGCAAGGGGGCATGACTCCTGTCTTTGCTAATCTTCATCCAGGTCAAAGTTAAATTTGGATCAAATGTCCCTGGAGCCCTCCTCGGACATGCTGCGGGGGAAGTCTTGGTCAACTTTTTACATTCAGACTTTGTCACTTTTTTGGAGCTTTTTCCTTCAGACGGTGGTCAACCTTCCACAGCAAGCAGATTTCGAGGTAAGGTCATCGGAGTGCATTTCCAAGAGCCCCCAGTGAAATCCTGAATGTCTGGAGCTCCGGAGCTTTTCAGCATGACTAACCTGCAACTCAGGCTGGGTTGAGGTTGAAATAAGCTGGCTTTACTCACCATGGGGGTTAGTCCCGATATGAAACTTTTTAGAAAAAGTTCTTCAGTCTTCTCCAAACTTTTGGATCTTCTCCTAGATAGTCTTTGAAGGTTCTTCAGGAGTTCGCAGCTCACCCCAAGGTTCTAGAAGCTCTGTGTTGCTCCTTGAAGGTTAGGACTTCAACTTCCAGAATGCACCTGGCTCAAACGCCAAAATGACCACTGGATATTGGTAAGTGTTTTCAGGGTTTGATGAAGGGCACTCTGGTTAACTATTTTTCACCTGTAGCAAACAGGGAGGCCCTTCTTGTACCAGTTGAAGCCCAGGCAAAGTCCTTTTTTGTGGTGAAGCCCAAGTGTTCAGCTGGTTTAGTTATTCAGAGCCCAGTGTCCAGGTGCAAGTCAGGGGTCCAGCAGGGTAGTCCTTCTTTTTCTGATGTTGTTCCTTGTGGCGATCAAAGGTGTTGGTCCAGCTCTGCCAAATTTACCCTTGCTCCTGGGATGAAAAGAAGGGGAGGGGCAACTCTCTAATCACAGGCAGGCCACCACCCTCTTGGATGACAACTTCCTGGGAAGTGTGGCAAAAATCAACCCCAGGGAGCAACATTCCTTAAAAATCTAAAATGGTAGAGACTGAATTTCGGAGGTTAGGTCTGGCTGAGTCCACCCACTGGTGTGGCTAAAAATCCTAACACACCCCTTTCCTGTCTTCTCCTAATCTAATCAAGAGGGCACCTGGTTGTCTGGGGTTACAGAAAATGGGGATTTTCCTGAGGTGCTCCAAATGTCCTTCCCTCCATTGAAGTCCAGTTTGGCTGCTCTCCGCCATCCTGTTTTCACCATCTGCTGAGGCAGATCTCCTCCCCCAGACACTGTCTTTGTCTTCAGCCGAGGACACTTCATACCTCATCAAGGCAGCCTAGCCAGGCTGCCAGAGGTTGGCCAATCAGAGAAGGGCACTACAGGGCTGAAGATGGAAACTTTCAGCCAGAGTTCTGAAACTTTTTCCCTGTTATATTAAATTCAACAATGGCAAGTTGTTGGATTTATTATAACAATACATTTGATGCCAAACGTGATGTAGTTAGCTCATTTTGGGAATATATAAATTTAAAAAAATCTCCCCAATTTAGCCTTTGAAGCCCATTTGTTACAGTGAGGGAATTTTTGTTTGGCTATTTTACCTCATCAGGGTTTTAAAAACAATTTTAACAATTTGTACAAGGTCCTTGCTTATAGTTACCTAGTATCCAGCCCCATGGGGCACTTATAGCACACCATAGGGATTACTTATATGTACAAATAAGGTAGCTTAAGACTTTGGAAGTCATTTTAATTCCAAAGACGAATTTGCATGTAACTTTAGTCTAAAAGCAGCCAGCAAGGCAGGCCTGCCTTTACATTGACACTAGGCACCTCAGCAGTGCACCTATGGGTGTACTACCTATGCTGGGGTCCCTAAACCTACATGCGCTACCATATACTAGGGACATATAGGTAGGTTGACATAGCCATTTATAATTAGGATGATTTGCACTGACCCTGGAACTGGTAAGCAGTACACAGGGCACAGACAGGAGTCAGTAACAAGTAGTATCTGTCCAAAAAGTTTGGGGGTGACCAGGGCAAAAAGGAGGTCTTTCCTACACACAGTTTTCTTATCAATAATTGTATTGCAAATGCAGCATTGATAATATCAAAGATGCCATACAAGATCTCATCAACTATATAATATGTGAAATAATTAGCTGTGCATGGCGAAGGCGTGATTTACAGATACCTTAGGGAGGTAGTTATAGTTACTTGAAAGAACTCTAACTATAACTGATGAATTTCTACGGTGTTGTACAAGTAAATTCAGAACCTAACTATAACATCCTTCAAATCTTTGTTTTTTTCAGAGAATTTCTATGATTTTTTAAAATAAAGTAATTTTAGTTATTGTACGTAATTCATATGCCCGCTGAGCACGGCCAAATCACATGGCCTGACCTGCAACCAGGCTTTGCAGTGCTGGTTGGCCACAGAGCCTGTCTTTGTCAGTGGATCTGTGAGTGGGTGCATGAATCAAATCAAAATCAAATCATAAACATTTATAAAGCGCGCTACTCACCCGTGCGGGTCTCAAGGCGCTAGGGGGAAGGGGATACTGCTGCTCAAAGAGCCAGGTCTTGAGTTGCCTCCGGAATGCGGAGTGGTCCTAGGTGGTCCTGAGGTTGGTGGGGAGGGAATTCCATGTCTTGGCCGCCAGGTAGGAGAAGGACCTCCCACCTGCCGTGGTGCGGCGGATGCGAGGGACGGCGGCGAGAGCGAGGTTGGAGGAGCAAAGTTGACGGGTGGGTGTGTAGAAACTGAGGCGGCGGTTGAGGTATTCAGGTCCCTTGTTGTGGAGGGCTTTGTGTGAGTGGGTGAGGAGTCGAAAGGTGATCCTTTTGTTGACGGGAAGCCAGTGCAGGTGTCTCAGGTGGGAGGAGATGTGGCTGTTGCGGGGTATGTTGAGGATGAGGCGGGCGGAGGCGTTTTTAATTCGTTGCAGACGTTTCTGGAGTTTAGCGGTGGTTCCTGCTTATAGGGTGTTTCCGTAGTCCAGGCGGCTCGTGACGAGGGCGTGGGTCACGGTCTTTCTGGTGTCGGCGGGGATCCAACGGAAGATCTTTCGGAGCATGCGGAGGGTGAGGAAGCAGGAGGATGATACGGCGTTGACTTGTTTGGTCATGGTGAGAAGTGGGTCCAGGATGAAACCGAGGTTGCGTGCGTGGTCTGAGGGGGTTGGTGCAGTGCCAAGGGCCGTGAGTGTCTGAGTGGGTCAAAAAGGGGATGTGTGAGTCTATGAGTGGGTCTGAGTGGGTGTATGAGTGTCTGAGAAGGTGTGTGAGTGTGCACATGAGTCTCTGAGTGCATATATGAGTGAATGAATTAATGTGTGAAGTAGTCTGTGGGTTTTCTTTCCAATTTTATAATATTTGTAAATATTTTAAGAATAGTTGATGAAAATTCACGATTATTAGTGAATTTTGATGAATACCACACATGGTTTTGAAGAATTATTTTAAACCATAAATTTGCCCCTAAAACACACCTTTATCAGACCTCTGGGTTCAGGGTACGTCCAACCTGACCCCTTGTACCACTTTCAAATTGGATTTTCACCTCCGGGGACTGTTTCCCATGAAATAAAATGGCGGCTGCAACTTTCTAGTCAGGTTGCGGTCTGCCGATTGAAATGCTTCTTTTCACATGCATATTTGTGAAAACTCACACATTTTTGCTAATAATTAGCTAAATATTGAGGAAGTGTGTATCCTAAAGTGAGTTGGTGTGTCAGTTGTTACATAGACGAGTGAGTGGATTTGTGAGTACTTGTGTTGTGAGTAAGTGGGTGTGTGAGTTGCAACATGGGTGACAGACTGGGTGTATGAGTGCCTGTACATGTGAGTGGCTGGGTGTATGAATGGTTGTGTAAGTGACTGTACTGATGAGTGAGCGGCTGTGTCAGTGACTGTATGGGTGAGCATGTGGGTGTGTGAGTGCTTGTATTGCTTATTGACTGGATGTGCAAGTGAATGAGTGATCTATTAATGGGTTTTGTGAGTGACTGTATTGGTGTATGAGTGGGTTTGTCATTGGGTTTATGGGTGTATGAGTAGGTGTAACTGTTAGACTTGGCATCACTGGCACTGTCTCCCCTAACTTTTTGCATCTACTTCCCAGGTTGCTTCTGTGTGCTGGACTCTGTTTTTGCTGTTTTGTTTGCTCTGGACACTTTACCACTGCTGACCAGTGCTAAAGTGTAAGCGTTTCCTGTATAAATTAGATGTGTACATTGGCTTATCCATGATTGGCATATTTGATTTACTTGTAAGTCCCTAGTAAAAGTGAACTAGAAGTGTCCAGGGCCTGTAAATCAAATGCTACTAGTGGGCCTGTAGCACTGGTTGAACCACCCACATTAGTAGCCCTGTAAACATTGCTCAGCCCTGAACTGTCATTTCGGCTTGGCAAGTGTACCCGCTTTCCAGGCTAAACGTTCCCTTTTTACACATGTAAGGCACCCCTAAGGTAGACTCTAGATAGCCCCATGGGCAAGGTGCAGTGTATGTTAAAGGTGGGATGTGTACTTATGTGTTTTATATGTCCTGACAGTGAAATACTTCCAAATTCAGTTTTCACTGTTGCAAGGCCTATCCCTCTCATAGGTTAACATGGGGGCTGCCTTTAAATATCCTTAAAGCACAGATTCCCTTTGGGAGCAGGAGGAAATATGGAGTTTGGGGTCCCTGAACTCACAATTTAAAAATACATCTTCTAGTGAAGTTGGTTTGTAGATTGTGGGTTTTCTTGCTTAAACCATTCTGTGAATCTGCCTGTTTGTGGATTCCCTGTCTGGGTCAGTTTGACATTTGGGCTATTTGCACCTCTTCACTAGACAGTGACACAAAGCGAGCTGAGGTATATCCTGAATATCCTGATGTGCTATCTGGGCTGAGGGGAGGGGAGGAGTGGTCACTTACACCTGTAAGGGCTGTGCCTGCCCTCACACAATGCAGTCTCCTACCCCCTGGTGTGTGTCTGGGGCCTCACCTGGGAAAAGCAGGATTTTGAAAAAAACAGTGACTTCTCTTTCAAGTAGGCCTACTTCAAAGGCTGAAAGGGATATAAGAAGAGTACCCAAAAACCCCTGAAAATCAGATTACTTCTGGAACCAAGAGTAACCTCTACCAAGGAGAAGAGCTAGAAGCTGGAGGAGGAGTACTGCCCCTTTGCCTGTGACTGTGCCTTGCTAGGTTGGCCTGCAGTAGCTGCTTCTACCTGAGAGAGGACAAAGACTGACTTTTGTGTGACTTCCCACTGGGGAAGAATCTCCAAGGGCTTGAACTGAGTTTGCCTCCTGTTGTTGAAGTCTCAGGGACAACAAAGACTTCTCTCTGTCAGCACTTGGACTCTCTTATAAGAGCCCTGCCTGCCACGTGGTGCCCTAGCCTGTCTCTGGGCTCTTGGAAGGTGCAGCTGGTGGAAAAGGTCCGAAATCCACATCAAGACCGCCATACAGAGAAACCTTTGACGCACCACCCACGTTGCAGCTGCCTTACGACGCTCCTCTGGCCTAGCTGCTAAAATCGATGCCCCACCTGCATCACGGCTGGGACATCGACACAACGTGGCTAGAAAAAAAATGAGCAATGGCCACAGTGGCTGCTTTAAATGGCACAAGCCCCCACGCAGCGTGCCTTCTTGACACCGTGCATGTAGATTTCAACACAACATAGCTGGGTGCGGAAAATCAATGCAAAGCCTGCCCGGTCCCGAGGTGCAGTTTAGGATTGACTTATCACTCTCTTGAGGGAGAAAAGAAACTATGCACGCTGAGCAGACTGGAGGAGGAACGACGCACTGTCTCCCTTGCGAGTGAGAAATCAACATATCGCTGGCCTTTTCCAACACACACTTGCGACTTTATATTGACGCTACCCAGGTATTTTTGTGCAATGACAGTGTCCTTACTGTTTTCTAAGGATCTAAGACTCTAATTCCTTTTAAAATATCTTGACTTGTGTATGTTGGATTTTTGTCGTTTCAGCCTTGTTTTGTTTAGATAAATATTACCTATTTTTCTAAAACTAGTGCGTCATTTTGTAGTGGGTTCACTGGTTTACTGTGTGTGTTGGAACAAATACTTTACACATTGCTTCTGAAGTTAAGCTTGCTTGCTCATGCCAAGCGACCAAGGGGGTGAGTGGGGGTTATCTGAGGGTGATTCTCCTTTATCCTGACTAGGGTGAGGGTCCTTGCTTGGGCAGGGGTAACCTGACTGCAACGTGGCTAGAAAAACAATGAGCAACACCCGCAGTGGCTGCTGTTAACCAAAGACCCCATTTCTAACAGTAACTAGCTGTATGAGTCTGTGAATACCTTAGTTAGTACAGTATGGGTGACTGAGTGGTTGTGTCAATGACTGTTTGAGTGAATGTCTCAAATGACTGTACAGCACTAGTTTTATGTTTCTGTCAATAAGTATGTGAGCAGATATGTGTGGAGATATCTAAGAGTTTGTGTGTGTAAATGAGTGTTTGTGTGTTTGTGAGGAAGATGACATCAGTGATGTCATTTGAGATGTCATCAGTGATGTCATCAGTGATGTCACTGACCATGTCATGAGTGATGTCATTTTTTTAAATTATATGATCATAATATACTGACATAATGTATTATGTATGATTTGGTTGTTTGAAAACAGTAACTAAATTAAAGGTATTGCAAACAATATGTAAAAGCAATGAAGTTTATGTATACTACATATTATAATATGATAGAGATTTATTGCACATGGGACACTAGATTTTACAGCATCTCTCTAGCTGTGAGACAGCTGTGACAGTGTCTATCTTGCTGTAAGAGTGAATGTGATAGTGTATGTCTCCTTGTGAGGGTGAGTGTTACAGAGTGTGTCTGGGTGTGAGACTACATGTCAAAGTGTCTACATTGGTATGAGACTGAATATGAGACTCTCTGTCTGGGTGTGAGGGGGGTGACAGTGATTTCCTGGATCTGAGAGTAGGTTTAAGAGTGTCTCTCTAAGTGAGAGGGTGAGCTTGAGAGTGTTGTGTGGGTGTGGCAGTGAGTGTTAGAGTGTGTCTTTGGGTATGAGACTACATGTGAAAGTGCTTGTCTAGGCGTGAGAGTAAGTGTGCCAGTCTTGGTCCTGGTGTGAGAGAGAATGTGACAGTGTCTGCGTCACTGTGAGAGTAGGTGTAAGAGTGTCTCTCTCTGAGTGTCAGAGTGAGTGTCAGAGTGTCTGCATGGCTGTGTGAGTGGGTGTGAGAGTGTCTGTCTGGGTGTGAAAGAAAGTGGGAGAGTCTTAGTGGGAGAGTGTGTGACAGTGTCTACCTCAATGCGAGAGTGGGTGTAAGAGTATCTCTCTCCAAGTGTGAGAGTGGTTGTGAGAGTGTCTCTCTGTTTGTGAGAGTGGGTGTGACAGTGGCTAACCTGCTGTGAGAGTGGTACTGAGACTCTCTGTATGGTTGCCAGACTGAGTGTCAGAGTATGTCTGTGAGTGTGAGATAAAGCGTAAGAATGTCTCTCTGGGTGTGAGTGTGAGAGAGCCTGGGTGTGAAAGTAAGTGTAACAGTCCGAGTCCAGATTTGAGAATGGGTGTGAGAGCATATCTCTTAGTTTAAGAGTGAGTGTGAGAGTGTCTGCATAGCTTTGAGAGTGGGTGTGAGAGTGTCTGTCTGGGTGTGAGATTAAGTGTGAGAGTCTCAGTCTTGGTATGAGCGGGAGTGTGACAGTGCATGCCTGGATGTGAGAGTAGTTATAAGACTGTCTCTCTAAGTGTGTGATTGAGCATGAGTGTGTCTGTATGGGTTTGAAATTGAGTGTCAGAGTGTGTCTCTGGGTGTGAGGCTATGGGTCAGATCTAGGAACGCAAAAAAGAGCGAGTCAGAAATAGCAACTCCATGCGAATTGCTATTTCCGACTTGCAAAACGATATGCCAGGAAAAATCGCTATTCCAAATAGGGTGTGGTCAGGTGTCACAAATTGCGACTGACTCGCAAATTGCATGCAGGTGAAAATTTTACTTTTGATAGACCCACTTTCTGGTTCTGAGTGATGACATCAGAACCAGGAAGTAACCCCATGGAACAGGGAGGAGCCCACCCAGCCCAAACTGCAGAGCCACACCCAGGTGAGAGGATCTTCAGCAACAATGGCTACACAGGAGAAGGAGACACCCAGTGGAGGAAGAAAACGCAAACTTAAGTTTTCTGAGAAGGAGTTGGAGGTGCTCACCGAGGAGTGCTGCCTACACCATGAGGAATTATTTGGCAAGGCAGCAATGAGTGTCCCTGACAGCCCCAAAAAGAAGATCTGGCAGGACATCCTGAACAAAATTAATGCCATTGGTGTCAGCCACCGCACCCTGGATGAGGTCCGCAAAAGGTGGTATGACCTTCGCTCCAGGACCAAGGAGAGGGTGGTGTAGCGCATGAGGGAGATGCATTGCACTGGAGGAGGGCCATCTACTGTACCACCCCCTGCAGCCATTGAAATCATGGTGGAGACAACTCTGGAGTTGGAGGCTGTACTGGGCATTGGAGACCTAGACATTTCAGCACCAGGAACATCAAAAAGTAAGTACCAAAATTAATGTATTTATACCAGCCTATGCACCATGCACACAATCACAGTACACATCAGCAGGAACCTCCAGATTAGCTCCATTCACAGTTTTGCAACCTATAGAACAGTGCATTATGGGCAATGTAGTACAGTAGTCCAAATATAGGGAAATGTTTATTCTGAGGTATCAAACATATGTGCGATACTGACAGTGTATCCCCTATGTCCAATAGGTCTCCCACAAGGCCCCCCCATCAGAGCCACTGTGCAGGAAAAGGATCATGGCACTAACACACCGGAGGAGGCTGCCACAGACACCGCAGGGGAGTGCGGGACAACACCACCTGTCCAATTGGCACAGGACAACTTGGATGATCCTGCTCTGGGTATGGAGGCAGCCATTAGGACACCAGGGCCAACGCCTAGGGAGAGCCAACCACAGGATCATCTGGCGCGGTGCGTAGACGACGCACAATGCAGTCTGTGCGTAGGGAGGATGTTGCAGATGAGGATTTGTTGGGACTTGAGGCATCCTTATTGCAGAGTCACCGGCTGCAAAATAGACAAATGCGGTTAATGTTAATGAACCGTAACCTTTCAAGACTGCAGAACACAATCATGCATGGGCTGGCAAATGTGGACAACCAGTTCACTACAATCGTCGCTCAATTGGGTAACCTGACTACCTCCATAGACAACTTAGTCAGGGAACTGGTGGCTGACAGGGCACAAGCACGGCGCAGGGAGCGCAACACTTCTGCCCGCTTAGACAGGCTAGGTGTTTCTATAGGGTGCCTGGCTTCCAATACAACCTGTCTGTCAAGGCGCACTGTCAGCCTGCAAGTGGAACAAGGGCATTTTTCAGGAGATGTGGCTCAAGGACTTGGCTGCATCAGCCATGTGGTGGACCTGCTGGAGACCAGACAGGCAGCAAGGGGCATTGGGGATACCCCGCAGGACAATGAGGAGGTCTCCAGTGTGAGTAGTGTGTCTGCCACTGATGCACGAGTTTTGCGGAGTAGCAGTGCACAGCAGGGCTCAGGGGACCAACCTGGAGTGAGCCATGGTGGACGCAGTCGCAGGAGGCTGTGAGCTACTGATATGTGGTGTTACAAAGACACATGCACGTAATGTGTCAGACTACACTTTTGTTTTGCATCCTGTAGTATAGTTGACAATTGTTCCACATTATAGTCCTGCAATAAAAGGGTTAATTTGTTGAACTACACAACCGGGCAATGTGTGTCTTACATTAGTGAGTGTTGTCACGGTTGCTACGTACCTACCAAAGTAGTGGGTTGCTATGTGGTTCCGTCTCTGTCTGCCCTCCATTGTGATGCTTCTATCCCCAGGCAGTCGGTGTGGTAGCTCTTACTCATCATCCTCCTTATCTGTGTCGTCAGGGGTGAGATATAGCCCACGTCTGGTGGCAATGTTGTGTAGGATGGCACAGATGGCAACTATATTGCATGCTGTTTCTGGGGCATACTGAAGTGCACCTCCACTTTTGTGCAGGCATCGGAATTGTGACTTCAACAAGCCGAACGTCCTCTCTATGACAGCTCTGGGCCCCCAATGTGCAATGTTGTATCGCCTCTCATTCTGACTGCTAGGTGTTAGGTATGGGGTGAGTATCCATGGTCTCAGGGCATATGCACTGTCACCTGTTTGCCAAAAGAGGCAAATTTAGCAGGGCATCACAGGGTTACACAGTAACATGCATGTAAGGCTTCAGAGTGTACTCGCCAGTACCTAATAAATATACTTCTCCAAACTCCACACGTTCTAGGCGTTGGTGTATCCCACTGTGCCTGAATATCTATGCATCTTGTGTGCTCCCTGGATATTTAGCCACAATGTCAGTAATGACATTATGGGCATCACATACCACCTGGATGTTTAGTGAGTGGGTACATTTCCTATTGCGGAACCCATATCCCAGAATTGCTGGTGGGCAAATTGGTATATGAGTCCCGTCCACACACCCGATTACTATTGGCAATTCTGTAGAAGTCCAACTTTGTGCTGTTCATTTCTGCCTCATTTCTGGGAAGGTATATATATCTGGACATGTGTTTGAGTATGGCATCTAGGAAATGTCTGAAGAATCTTGAGAGGGCACTTTGGGATACCCCACCTGCCACTGCAATCGTCCCCTGATAGCTACCCGAAGCCAAGAGGTGCAGTGAGCAGAGCACTTGCACATGTGTGGGGATGGCGCTGCCGCGCATTGTCTGGTGTTCTAGCTGGGGTTTCAGCAGTTCAATTATCTCTAAGATAACAGCGCTGCTCAGTCTGTATTTATCATAAACCTCATCCATGAGTTTGTTGAAATAGTGTCTGCCTGGTTCTGTATATCCTCTCCTGTCTCTGCCTCCTCTGCTGGGCAGCCTGGACTTTCCTCCTCCATGCAATCACGTATAGTGCAGCCATTTTGAGTAACCCAGATGCCTTCTGGGTCCCCTTTTATACTTTGCTTCTGGTTACCACCTGCTCTGAATCAGTGGTAATCGGGGTGTGCAAAACGGGCTTTTTGCGACTAGTCGCAATTTGCAACTGGCTTTTGCATACGGTTTGAGACTCACAATTTGCAACTTCCAGGTCGCACATTTTGCGAGTCGGTAATGGGTTGCATCACTATTTGGTACTCCGAAATGGGATTTGTACATCCTATTTTGCATTTTGCGAGGTCGCAAATAGCGCTTCGACCCATTTGCGACTCGCAAAAATTTGCTACATCTGGCCCTATGTGTGACAGTGTCTGACAAGGTGTGAGTGTGAGAGTGTCTGACTGGGTGTAAGAGGGAGTGTGACAGTGTCTGCCTGGATGTGAAATTAGATGTAAGAGTGTCTCTGTAAGTGTGAGACTATGTGTGATTGTCTCATTCTTTGTATGAGAGGGAGTGTGACAGTGACCGCCCAGTTTGACAGTGGGTGTAAGAGTATATCTCTCTCAGAGTCTGAGTGTGAGAGTGTCTGAATGGATGTGAAAGTGGGTGTGAGAGTGGATGTGACAGTGTCCCTCTGGGTTTCAGAGTGGATGTTAAGGTGTTTGTCTGGGTGTCTGAATAGGTGTATGAATTTATATTATATATATATATTTTTTTTACTTTCTGCAAAATCTGCGGATACATGCCTGTATTTACATCGGGGGGTGCACTGCACCCCACTGATGTATCCGAGGATCTCAGAAACCATAAAAATGTGTTTTAAGTCATTTGAAAACCATTTTTGTCACAAGTATATAACACTCATGGGGTCACAGAACTTATACAGTGACCCCATCATCTACATTCAGCCAAGAATTCAGCCCCGGAGACCATTTCCTGATGAAATAAAATGGCAGCTGCAACCAAGCCAACCAATCAGATTTTCCCTGTGGCGCATATACCTGCGGATCAATTCACAAGGAATCTGTGGAGAATCTGCAGCACTAGATATCTTAAATTACTCCAAAACTACTGAACAGATTTACACCAAATGACAAAAAGCATAATCTGCGGAACAGAATCTAGCTTTGTGCCAAATTTGGTGCAATTCCATTCAACGGTTCGGGCTGTAGGTATATCTAAAGAATGAAAAATACCTATTGACACAGAATGGAGATGACCGCCGGGGCTAGGGTTGGAGGGAGCACCGCCAACAGGCTGGCGGTGCTCCACAGGGTATTCTGACCGCGGCGGTTCAGCCGCGGCCAGAAAGGGAAAACCGGCGGTCTCCTGCCGGTTTTCCGCTGCCCTGGGAATTCCCCATGGCGGCGCAGCTTGCTGCGCCGCCATGGGGGATTCTGACACCCCATACCGCCATCCTGTTCCTGGCGGTTCGCCCGCCAGGAACAGGATGGCGGTATGGGGTGTCGTGGGGCCCCTGGGGGCCCCTGCAGTGCCCATGCCAGTGGCATGGGCACTGCAGGGGCCCCCGTAAGAGGGCCCCACTTTGTATTTCAGTGTCTGCCTTGCAGACACTGAAATACCCGACGGGTGCCACTGCACCCGTCGCACCTTCCCACTCCGCCGGCTCAATTCTGAGCCGGCGTCCACGTGGGAAGGATGATTTGCACTGGGCTGGCGGGCGGCCTTTCGGCGGTCGCCCGCCAGCCCAGTGCAAATCCCAAAATACCCTTAGCGGTCTTTCGACCGCGGAGCGGTATTTTGGAGGGGGGAACTCTGGCGGGCGGCCTCCGCCACCCACCAGGGTGAGAATCACCCCCAAGGTGTTTTGGGATCCCCTCTATTTCAGTCTCTGTTTCACAGATCACCCAATTATTTTCAAGACAGCAGCTGAACTGGCCAAAGTCTAAGTTATAAATTCTCATGAAAATTCATCAAGCAGCACCTAAGTTATTGGCAACACAAATAACGCTCCGTCAATGGAAAAATTGTCATAACTATAACTACCTAATGGCAACTGCACATTCATATTTATATTATAAATAAATGTATGTAATGAGAATAACATGCATATTCATTATATATAAAATATTGTTCTATAGAATACAATCATAACTTTGATGCAGATTTATGGACATTGTTGTCGGTGAGCTTTCTGGCTTCATGCTCACCCCCCACGGGTACTGGGTACCGCTATTTCCAGCATGTGCAGTATTGGATTGATTTATGGTATCAACTACTCACCGCCAAGAATCTTCACCATACTTTGGAGGTATGCCACAAGCGGCAAACAAGCACAATAGAGCTGAGCGCTATCACAGGGGACATTTACCGAGGGGTTTTGGGGGGGGGAGAGCACCCTATGGGAACGTCCAGTCCGTTGTCCCTACACCAGCCTATGCATGCCTTTACAAAAGTTACTGGAATATTTCCCTACTGACATCGGAAATAGTCCTAAACATTACGTGACCTTTTTTATAGGGTTTGTGTGGAGAGCCGAGGGAACCTGTTCATTTTGGGACGGGGGCAACAGTGGAGTGTTTACGATCTACAGAGGGGTGTTTTCTCTTATAATCACATCCTGACAGAGACTGTGGAGAATCAGAGGAATGTGGTGGCACAAGTGCCAGTATACCTTTGAAAGGTGTTGGTTACACCAAGGACATAGAGTGAGGATTTGAATTGAAGCAAAAACTGAAAAAAGTAAAGAAACTATGTAGGTCTAAGATTTTTAAGTGGTAGTAAGTGACATCTTTATAGAACTACGTGGTTAAAGGGATGGTCTCAAGGGGTTTGCGTATATACATTGTCACATCCTACAAGCCACCTGATCCCAAAATGCAGGAGGAATGGGCAGACAATGCAACAGGCAGTTCCAAGAGGATGCTGGACATTTTGATAAAATATGTGTGGCTAGATAGGAACAGTGTTGAAGGAGATTGAAACTATCAAGACAGAACTTGAATCTTGACCTGAGAAGGACATTATTGAGAACTGTATGACTGATATGTTGGTACTTCTTAATAAACATGAGGAGGGTATTAAATTGAGGAAACAGTCTAAACTGCATAGGGACTATCCTGAGTGTAAGAGCGGTAGAATTTTGACCTTCAGCTGGATGTTTGCTAAGGAATTTGAGAAAAGTACAGTAGTGTCTCATGGACCTACACCTCCATCTCCAAGAAAGGAGCTAGTGGGTACTGACACAGACACTTTGGCATAAGTTGAAAGTAGCAATTCAGAGAAAGCTCATGGATCAACCCCAGAGGAAGAGGTTGGGGTGGAGCCGGCATAGAATGCCAAGGATCTGGCAGTGGAGAAAAAAGAGGTGGAACAAGGCTACAGGGGCACCTGGGAGATACTGCAGGCCCAACAGCTGAACCAGAATGGATACAGAACTGGTAAATAAGACTATCATCAATCTGTCAGATAGAATTTTGACAGATACTGAAAAACAATTCCTGTGTTTTGGTCTTTCCTTTTGCCCTTTATGGGGGTTTGATTACGTAAATAGTAGGACTGATTTAATTACATTTATTAGAAAATTAAAACCTTAAACCTTCAGAATGGCACCAGTTGAGGTCAGGTTCCATGATGACTGGTGACCCCAGTAATAGGGATATCATCTCACAAAACCTTACCATAAATTATATGGATCTCCTTGTCACATTGAATGAATCTGATGACACTGCTCCTGGCGACCCCTGTACTCTTTTGGACTGACCGGGCATTACTTATAATGGTTCTTTTCCTAGTGGCTTTATACCTTCCTCTACCTTCCTTCCATGCCTCATGAGAATATTGACACTTTTTATGAGGTAGTCATCAAGGATTTTAAATGGTTGAGGAAGGTCAATCATGGCAGCATAAGGCACAATACCTGTCTTAAACATATGGAGGCCCTTGAATACCTTGTGAAGGATGAAAGCATAGTTACATGTGAGTTCCCTGTACACATTTGTTGATCAAGAGACAGGAAGCACTGCCTGATATCATTTCCTAAGGGCTAGACCCATCAAATATCTGGCCCCTGTAGAAATGATATTAGAAATGATAAGACACAGTTTGCAATAAAAAAAAATCCTTCAGTGGCACTGTTTTTTGTCAGATACTTGGCACAATGATGGGTACTTGCTTCACCCCCCACATCGCAAATCTTTTCCTGGGCTTGTGGGAGGAGTGGTTTGTTTGTGGATTTGACAATGTAGTCCGACTGCAAAAACATTGTTCCTTAGCTGAGGTTTATTGATGACCTCTTTATATTCTGAAAATGATCAGAGGCCACTGCTACAGTGTTTGTTAATGAGTTGAACAACAACACACTGAATTTGACCTTTGCCCAAACTATCAGTAAGAGGAGCATTGAATTTTAGATGTTACAGTGGAGATACTCAACGGTGAGATAAACAGTCACCTTTTCAGAAAACCCATAGCAGGGAATAGTCTCCTCCATGCACTCAACAGTAACCCAGACAACCTCAAGTGGAGCATTCCATAGTGTCATCTGCTGAGGGGAGGAAGGAATTGTAGTTCTGAGGAGGTGTTCCAGACACAATTTAAGGTGATGGGTCAGAGGTTCAAAGATCGTGGCTATTGCAATTGGGTTCTGCAAAAGGCTGTAAAATGAGTGAACATTGTCAAAAGAGAATAGATCTTTTTTTAGAATAACCCAGTCACCCACATTGATGCCACACCCAAATTTATATATACTTACCACAAAAGCTTGAATCTTATAAAGCAAATTCTAATCAAACATTGGGGTATTCCCGAAAGTGACCCAATGATTGGTGATCAGATTGGAGTGAAGCCTACCATCACTTCTCACAGAGCTAAGTTGTTGAGAGATGCCTTGGTTTGTAATGCTATTACTTTAACCAAAGGTATCAGTAAACATGGTATGAAAGGTTTCTTCCCATGTGGTTATTGCAAGGCCTTTCAGTATAGCCGGATGAGAAAAGAATATCATATTGTCAGGCACCGTGCATGGTGTATCATATAATTCTTCACATATAGAACTCAATATGTGATTTATGTTCTTGAGTGCCCATGTCAACCAAGATAAGTGGGCAGTACCATTTTTTCAGTAAAGGAATGGGTACTCAAGCACATGCGTGCCAGTGATCAAAAAGTATCCAAAGTATCTGGTGTCCAGGCATTTTCAAGAGGTATTATTAGAGAACACACTAAATTGACCTTTTATGCCATTGCACAGATGCCCAGAATCCCAGGGGTGGTGACCATACAATGAGAATGAGGAAGACTGAGTCCTAACTGCTCATTGATCAGGAAACTAGAGCCCAAGTGGTGTGAATCACGATGACGAAATAAGGGCCTGATTTAGAACTTAGCAGACGGGTAACTCTGTCACAACGGTGACGGATATCCCATCTGCTAAAATTTAAATCCCATTATATCCAATGGGATTTAGATTTCAGAGGATGTGATATCCATCACTGTAGTGACAGAGCAATCCATCCACCAAGTTCTAAATCAGGCCCTAAGTGTACATTTACATGAAGATTTAATTATGTTGTAGTATGAGTGTCCATGTTGTTTTACGTTCTCTCTTGAGAATGTATGTGCCTATGTTGCTTCTTGAATATTCTGACTTAATGTCCAGTATATACTTTGTTCATGTAAATAACTATGAGGTAATAAGAAGCTAGAAAGCGGTAACCCTCAGCTTCCCTGGATAGAACCAATAATTACACAAGAGAGGGTTAACCTGTCTAAAAATTAACCTTTAAAATATAAGAGGTCAGTTATCTGGCCTCAATATATGTTGAGGTGGCGGGGGATCTGCACACAGGTAAATTGGTGCATCACTGGTATCTCATGGAAATATTAATAATATTAATAAGATCCTCACCCACATGTACCACCAGTGATATTCTTCATCATTGGTTTATCACCCACTACACCTAGTGTGAGTGGGTTGGCTGAACTCAGTTTGTAAGCGAGGCTCTTTGACTAAGAGATATCAAGTACAAGTCACCTTCAGGATCCTATATCCTGTTTACTAGCAAGGTCCTTTGGCAAGGAAAAAAGTAGTTAGATGTTTTGTGAGTATAATGACCCCTAACGTCAATGTGTCAACATGTTGCAATCTGTATCTAGTGCCACCAAGGGTCACTAGGCTTTTTTTCAGGACCAGAAATGTACATAAAATCCCTACAACATATAGTTGGTAACTACCATCTCTGAGTAGCAGTTTATACAAACATTATGAAGCATGCAAACAAACAGACCAAATTGAACCTTTTCCTGAAAAGGTCTAACT
The DNA here is from genome assembly GCF_031143425.1 of Pleurodeles waltl. NCBI lineage: Eukaryota > Metazoa > Chordata > Amphibia > Caudata > Salamandridae > Pleurodeles > Pleurodeles waltl. The sequence continues at coordinate 800,456,848 of NC_090444.1, read as the reverse complement.
CTTCTTTTAGGTAGGACTTCACTAGGTAGTGAGGGTGGGCATTATCTTAAATCACACTTTCAACAAGGGTTTTCATCCTCCCTTACACCTAGGGAGGGTGTTAGAAATGGGGTCTTTGGTTGGTAGTCAGGTTACCCCTTGTCCAAGCAAGAACCCTCACTCTAGTCAGGGTAAAAGAGAATCACCCTCAGCTAACCCCTATTTACCCCCTTGGTAGCTTGGCACGAGCAGTATGCTTAACTTCAGAGTGCTAGGTGAAAAGTATTTGTTCCAACACACACAGTAACTTCATGTAAAAACTACAAAATGACACAACACAGGTTTAGGAAAATAGGAAATATTTATCTAAACAAAACAAGACCAATACGACAAAAATCCACAATGCACAAGACAAGTTATCAATTAAAAAACAAAAAGAGTCCTTATGGAATTTTAAATGCAACGCTAACGCTGTTAGCGTGGAAATGTACCTGAGTGCGTCAAAAATAACCCTGAGTGGGCGAGTGTGCATTAAAAAGGGCTTGCAATGTGTCTATTTCACTCACAAGCAAGACCTTGCGTTGGTTCTCCTGTAGTCGAGTCGGCATGCGTCATTTCTTCTCTCCGCAGGAGCGCAATGCGTCGATTTGAACCGCACTCCCAGCTCCTGGCAGGCCTTGCATAATTTTTGCACGCCCAGCGATGTTTTCATCAGAAATCCTGCCACACGATAATCCGAAAACCACACAACACGGGATGCGATCTCACCAGCCTCCGTCAGCGATGCTGCGTGTGATTTCTCCAGCCGTGGGCATTGATCTTCACGTTTCAGGCGAGCATTGATTTTCAGCCGTGAAGCTGGCGGCGCGCCAATTTTTCAGCTGCAGATCGGAGTTGCGTCAATCTTCCCCGGACGGCGGTCAGTGGTGGATTTCTCACTCTTGGGCTGTCAGCTTCTCCTTTCAGGGTCCCAGGAACTGGATGGGCACCACTTGGCAGAGTAGGGGTCTCAGCAGAGGCTCCAGGTGCTGGCAGAGAGAAGTCTTTGCTGTCCCTGAGACTTCAAACAACAGGAGGCAAGCTCTAAATCAAGCCCTCGGAGAGTTCTTCACAAGAAGGAAGGCAACAAAAAGACCAGTCTTTGTCTTCTAGCTCAGGCAGAAGCAGCAACTGCAGAATAGCTCCACAAAGCACAGTCACAGTTAGGGCAGTTCTTCTTCCTTAGCTCTTCAGCTCTTCTCCAGACAGAGGTTCCTCTTAGTTTCCAGAAGTGTTCTAAAGTGTGTGGTTTTGGGTGTCCCTCTTATACCCATTTTGCCCTATGAAGTAGGCTTACTTCAAAGAAAAAGTCTCTTGTTTGTGAACTCCTGCCTTGCCCAGGCCAGGCCCCAAACATACACCAGGGAGTTGGAGACTGCATTGTGTGAGGGCAGGAACAGCCCTTTCAGGTGTGAGTGTCCACTCCGCCCCTCCCTCCTAGCACAGATGGCACATCAGGAAATGCAGACTACACCACAGCTCCCTTTTTGTCAATGTCTAGCGAGAGGTGCAACCAGCCCAACAGTCAAAATGACAGGGAATCCATAAACAGGGAGAGTTACAGAAATGGTTTAAGCAAGAAAATGCTCACATTCTAAAAGTGGCATTATCAAACACACAATCCTAAAATCAACTTTACTAAAAGATGTATTTTTAAATTGTGAGCTCAGAGACCCCAAACTCCAAATGTCTATCTGCTCTCAAAGGTAATCTACACTTTAATCATATTTAAAGGTAGCCCCCATGTTAACCTATGAGAGAGACAGGCCTTGCAACAGTGAAAAACAAATGTAGCAGTATTTCACTGTCAGGACATATAAAACACATTACTATGGCCCTCATTATGACTCCGGCGGGCGGCGGAGGCCGCCCGCCAGAATTCCGCCCTCCGTAATACCGCTCCGCGGTCAGAAGACCGCGGAGGGTATTATGAGTTTTTCCCTGGGCTGGCGGGAGGTCTCCAAAAGACCGCCCGCCAGCCCAGGGAAAAACTCCCTTCCCACGAGGATGCCGGCTCGTAATAGAGCCGGCGGAGTGGGAAGGTGCGACGGGTGCTGTTGCACCCGTCGCGTATTTCACTGTCCGCAAGGCAGACAGTGAAATACATTTTGGGGCCCTCTTACGGGGGCCCCGCGACTCCCCCTCCCGCCATCCGGTTCCCGGCGGGAGAACCGCCAGGAACTGGATGGCGGGAGGGGGAGTCGGAATCCCCAAGCCGGCGCAGCTTGCTGCGCCGGCTTGGAGGATTCCTTGGGGGCAGCGGGAAACCGGCGGGAGACCGCCGGTTTCCCTTCTCTGACCGCAGCTAAGCCGCCGCAGTCAGAATGCCCCGCGGGGCACCGCCGGCCTGTCGGCGGTGCCTCCGCGTCCAGCGGCCCTGGCGGTTACAAACCGCCAGGGTCGTAATAAGGGCCTATATGTTCTACCTTAACCATACACTGCACCCTGCCCTTGGGGCTACCTAGGGCCTACCTTAGGGGTGCCTTACATGTAATACAAAGGAAGGTTTATAATAAAGACACTCCAACGTCTTTTTTTCTTTTCGATGTCTTTATTCTCCTTAAGTCTTCTGCGACCTACCCTGGCAGTTCCAGTGCACAACTGTCACTGCCAACCACCTTCCTTAACATTCCTATTCCCTTCTCCCGTTACCAGGCAATCAACATTCTACTCCTTAAACACAACACATCTCCCTCCTATACAAACAATAAATTTAAAATTCTGTTGTATAACATGACTATGGCCCTCATTACAACCCTGGCGGTCGGTGATAAAGCAGCGGTAATACTGCCAAAAGGCCGGTGGTAAAAAAAAATTGAATCATGACCACGGCGGAAACCGCCAACACATACAGCCAATTTAACACTCCGACCGCCACGCGGTAGCAACAAACACCGCGGCGGTAACCGCTAACAGCCAGGCGGAAGACAATATACCGCCCACAATATTACAACATGCCAATCTGCCAACTTTTCCGGTGTGGTACCAACCCCATCAAAAGCAAAGTGGAAACAGAACACAGAAGGGAAACAACTCACCTCTCAACACTCAAGGAAGAACCAGGACACCATGGAGCCTGAGCTGCAGGTGTTCCCCATGCTGGTGTACCTTCTCATACACCAGGAGCATGAACGCCGGCAAAGATGACCACAGTGAGTACTGCACCTAGCACACAGGGGAGGGGGGAGGAAAAAGAGAGTGACACACGCAACATGCAACACCCCCACCCTCACCCCCAGCAACATACACACAAACACATGCAACAACATTATATATACACCCCTAACACTCAGGAATAACGCAAAAACAAAAGGAATGGAGTAAAATTAGTGTAATCTAAGTAATTTTTAGAAATAAGGGCCAGATGTAGCAAAGAACCAATTTGCGACTTGCAAATTGCGAGTCCCTGCGACTCGCAATTTGCAAGTCGCAAATTGGTATGCAGTACGGTGTCTCAGACACCGACTGCGACTCGCTATGGGGTCGCAATGACCCAACTCATAAATATTCATGAGGTGGGTCGCAAATTGCGGCCCCTTAGCGAGTATAGGCACTCGCAAACATGGAGGCCTGCTGTCGTCAGCAGACCTCCATGTTCGTGACTGCTTTCAATAAAGCAGTTTTTTTTTTTTTTTTAAGTGTAGCCCGTTTTGCTTAAAGGAAAACGAGCTGCACTTAAAAAAAAAAACGAAACCTTTAGTTTCGTTTTTTTTTCAGGGCAGGTAGTGGTCCCTTGGACCACTACCTACCCTGAAAAAATATTTTTGGGTCCATTCACAAACTGGAAGGGGTCCCCTGGGGACCCCTTCCAATTTGCGAGTGGGTTACCATCCACTTGAAGTGGATGGTAACTGCGACACCATTTGCGACCGCATTACATACCACTCAGAATTGCAAATAGGAAGGGAACATCTCTTCCTATTTGCGATTCAAAAATTACCGACTCGCAATATGCATTTCTGCATTGGGAAACGCGTTTAGCGACTCGCAAACGGCATTTTTTACCGTTTGCGAGTCGCTAAACGTTTCCTACATCTGGCCCCACGTTCATAAAGAAATAAACATTATGTACAATACATACAATATATACAAAAGGAGAGACAATGCCCACTCCAAAATGTCCGTGGCTCACTGGGCCAAAACACACAGGCCAAGGCCACACTTGACTCCTGCCTCAATATGGAGAGAACACTGCAGGGGAATCAGGTCGAAAACACACAGGCACCTCAGGGGGACGGGGAATGGGGGGGCACCTCAGCCGAAAGATGGTATTACACCACTGGCCTGGAGGGGGCTCCAGGCCCACTGCTTGGTCCTAGGAGTGCAAGGCCACAGTCTCTCAAGTGGATGGTTTGCCCACTGCTTGGTCCTGGGGAGTGCAAAGCCACAGTCTCTGAAGTGGGTGGTTTGCCCACTGCGTGCTCCTGGGGAGTGCAAAGCCACAGTCTCTCAAGTGGATGGTTTGCCCACTGCTTGCTCCTGGGGAGTGCAAGGCCACAGTCTCTCAAGTGGGTGCCAGTTTTTCACTGGTTCTGGAGGGTGCCTTGTGCCCAGTGTGCTTCATCCTGGAACGGAGGGGGTGAGTGGATGGCTTCTTCCACTGGTTCTGGAGGGGGCCTTGTGCCCAGTGTGCTTCATCCTGGCAAGGAGGGGCTGAGTGGATGGCTTCTTCCACTGGTTCTGGAGGGGGGCTTGTGCCCAGTGTGCTTCATCCAGGCAAGGAGGGGCTGAGTGGATGGCTTCTTCCACTGGTTCTGGAGGGGGCCATGTGCCCAGTGTGCTTCATCCAGAATGGTGCAAGGTCAGAGTCTCTCACCTGTGTGTCACACTGACAGGTGTTGCAGGGTCCAGGACGCACTACAGCCCATGTAGTCACCACTACACACTGCTCTCTGGAGGTGATGGCTGCTCAGTGGATGCCAGTTGCGCTGCAGGTGGCGGTACAGGCAGTGGTGGTAGTAGCCTCCAGGCCTTCACCTGCAGCCTCGGACGCCTGCCCACTGGGGCTGCTGCTGCTGGAAGTGGTGCTGCTGGCGGCAGGGCAGGTGGCAGTGCTGGCAGCGGTGCAGGTGGCGGTGCTGGCTGCGGTGGTAGTAGCCACCAGGCCTTCACCTGCAGCCTCAGACTGCTGAAGTGCCATGGCTGGTGTTCTGTGCCTCTTTCTGCCCTTGGCAGATGGTGGTGCCTCCTTGCTTCTGCCAGCTGGAGTCTTTGTCTTGCCCTTGCTGGCTGGTTGGGCCTCCTTCCCCTTGCTGGCTGGTGTTCCCTTCTTGCCCTTGCCAGGTGGCAGACCCTTTTTTGCCTTGGCAGGTGGTACTGGCACACTGGGCTGACGGGTGCCTCCTTGGAGCCTCTCACAGCTGCCGAAACCACAGTGGCTGTGGACTGGGTGGCTGGGGTGCTGGGCTGGGTTCTGGCCACCCTGGCCTGAGGTGAAGGATGGGGGGAGAAGGGTAGGGAATAGGTCTAGGGTGGCAAGTTAAAGTTTCTTAGGGACACTGGGGTGGGGAGAGGGTGAAGGTTTGGGAGTGGAGGAAGAGGGAGTGATTGTAGGAGGTGTCAGTCTGCATTGTTTGGGTGCAGGTGCAGGTGCATGGGCTGGATGATGCTGTGAGGTGGATGGCTGCTGGGTGTCTGAGTGCTTGTGTTTGTGTAATTTCGGAGGAGGGGTCACAGACATGGTGGGAGAGGACACAGGGGACGTGTGCATGGATGTGGAGGTGGTGACTGCCAGAGAGGGGCATGTAGTGATAGGTGTGCTGGTGATGGAGGTAGTGGATGAGGATGTAGTGCATGCAGGTGTAAGTGGAGATGCTTCTGGGAGGGAGGTGGAGGATGAGGAGGAGAGGGACACAGTGGAGGCAGTGGATGTTGGTGTGTCTGCATGGGGATGGTGCTTGTGTGAGTGCCTGTGAGATGAAGTGTGGTGCTTGTGTTTGCCTGAGCCACTTCTGTGTGTTGATTTGGGTGACTTCTGGTCTGAAGGTGTGCTTGGGATAGGCTGGGGTTGAGGGGATTGGGACTGGGTAGAGGAAGTTGGAGGGGGGAGGCTGGAGACAGGGACAATGGCTGCCATCAGTGAGTTAGCCAGAGCCTGGAAGGCTCTCTGTTGGGCTGCCACGCCAGAGTGAATTCCCTCCAGGTATGCATTTGTTTGTTGCAAATGACCTGCTACACCCTGGATGGCATTCAGTATGGTTGAATGCCGAACAGAGAGGGATCCCAGGAGGTTAATAGCCTCCTCACTGAGGGCAGCAGGGCTGACTGGGGCAGGGCCTGAGGTGCCTGCGGCGAAGGAGATGCCCACCCTCCTGGGTGAGCGGGCACAGGAAACATGCTGAGGGGCTGCTGGGAAGGTGGTGCCGATATGGGGGATAGCATCTGTACCTGTTGTTGTGGTGGGCACAGAGGTGTCCGCCAACGTCAGGGAGCTTCCATCGGATGAAGAGTCGCTGTCAGTAGTGTCCCCTCCTGTCTCCGTGGTGGTGCTCCCCTCGCCCTCCGTCCCACTGGTGCCCTCACTGTTGGTGGATTCGGCCTCCAGGCCCAATTGGGATGCAGCTCCCTCCATCGCCTCTGCTCCATTGCCAGATGATGCTAATGCACACAAGGACAGGGTGGCAAAACAAAAAGGGGGGGAGAGACAGAGGATACACTTGGTCAATGCCAGCAACAACACTACTGTTGGCGTACACAATACACAGGGAACAGCCCTATGTACTAGGCCATGCACTACCAGTTACAATGCTAGTCCCCAGCTCATGGGATACAGTGCTTAACGCCATTAGCTGCACACCTGAAACCAACAGGACCCTGCCCAGTAGTAAATGCCCACTAACACTATTGGGGTTGGAGTGCATCTGAGCTTGCCCATCATTTAACATACCCTGCCATGTTTGCCCTGGACTGGGGCACCCACAGCCCACATCCCCCACTCAACCTTAATGTGTGAAAGTCATGATTCTGAATCTGTACTCACCCCCTTGTGGCAGCTGTGATGCCTTCAAGCGCCCATCCAACTCCAGATAGGCCACCACCAGGATGCAGAACATCAGGGGGGTCAGGGTACGACAGGCACCCCTTCCTCATTGGGAGGCCAGCCCCAGCTGGGCCTCCGACGTCTTCCATGCCCAGCAGCGCAGGTCCTCCCACCGTTTTCAGCAGTGGGTGCTCTGCCTGTCAAAGACCCCCAAGGTCCGCACCTCCTTAGCAATGGCACGCCAAATACCCTTTTTCTGATGGGCACTGACCTGCAGAAAAAATACAGCAGAAAAGGGATTAGTCATACCGTCCAGACTGTCATATTCATGCCCACCATATCCCTCCTATCCCCTTGCACACATACATTGACTTCTATACATGTAGCACTCTGCCCAGGATCCCTCAGATCCCCCCTACACAGGGCTTACACACACAGCACTCCATACATTCATGGCCCACACATCATGCTCACAGTGTAATCACCTGTTTGTCTGGAGGACCATAGAGTAAAGTGTACTGGGGTAGGTCCACATCTACTAGTCTCTCCAACTCGTCGGAAGTGAAGGCAAGGGCCCTTCCCCAAACACTCGAGCCATTGTCGCTTCCAGACACAGATCACAGCAGCACTTGCAGTGTAGGTCCTCTCCTGTTGAAGGTCAGGTAGCAAGTGAGTGCACAGATAGAAAAAGGTGGTCACGTCCATGGCGGTGCGTACCGTCACCCCCGGCGTACATCGCCATTGGCTCCTGGAACCCTTAGGGCCCAATGATAACCAATGCGATCTTACGTGGCGGTCATCAGCCGCCGACCGCAACAGCACACAACGCCAGCGGAATTATCTCATTTCCACTTGTCTCTCCTCACAGGTCAGGCAGCCGCCATTTCTGGGGGGCACAGGCCATGGCACCTAACTGCATCACAACAGACATTGGCACATCAACTGACTCACGAGTTCACATACTGTTTCTGTAAAGTAAGAAATGCATATTCATATTGACATATGTGTGAATATGACCTTCTGCTCACCGTCTATCCCCCTAGAGTTCAACCACTGAGGATGAATAGGAGATGGAGACATCTCCCGTGTACAGACCCCTGGTGGACCTGGCGACAATGGAGGACAGGCACATTATCCTGACCTACAGACTTGATCCAAGAACTGTGTGCCCAATTGGAACCAGACCTGATTTCGGCTATCCGCCACCCCACAGGTATTCCCCCGCTAGTGCAGGTCCTGTCAGTGCTCCATTTCCTGGGAATGGTTCCTTCCAAGTGACAGTGGCCATAGCATCAGGGATGTCTCAGCCAATGTTCTCAGACATGCTGACCATAGTGTTGTCTGCCCTGCTGAAACACATGTGCAGCTACATTGTATTCCCCCAGGTGGAGGATTTGGCCACAGTGAAGGCTGACTTGTATGCACTGGGACATATCCCCAACATCATTGGTGCCATTGATGGTACACATATAGCATTTGTCCCCCCCAGGAGAAATTAACAAGTGTTCAGAAATAGGAAAAGCTTTCACTATCTGAATGTGCAGATGGTGTGTTTGGCGGACCAGTACATCTCCCATGTCAATGCCAAGTATCCTGGCTCTGTGCATGGTGCCTTTATCTTGAGGAAAAGCAGCATTCCATATGTGATGTCTCAAATCACAGGGTGTGGCTAATAGGTGAGCCCATGGTCCCCACCCAGTTGATGTAGGTATATGGGTGTGGGTTTGGCCCTAAGGCTAACAGGTTTCCCTTGAATATTTGCAGTGACTCTGGTTACCCCAACCTCTCATGGCTACTGACCCCAGTGAGGAATGCCAGGATAAGGGCAGAGGAACGTTACAATGAGGCACATGGGCGAACAAGGAGGATCATTGAGAGAACCTTTGGCCTCCTGAAGGCCAGTTTCCAGTGCCTCCATCTGACGGTCTGATCCCTGTACTACTCACCCAAGAGAGTGTGTCAGATCATCGTTGCATGCTGCATGTTGCACAACCTGGCCTTGAGACGCCAGGTGCCTTTTCTGCCGGAGGATGAGCCTGGAGATGGTATTGTAGCAGTGGTGTAGTCTGTGGACAGTGAGGAATAGGAGGTAGAGGAAGAAGATGTCGACAACAGAAGTACACTCATTCAACAGTACTTCCAGTGACACACAGGTAAGACACTAACTTCACCTTCCATTGCAGTTTTGTATTTGACATTGAACATGGCAGCCTGATTTCCCTCTTTCTATGGCCACTTACTGTACCCTTTGGCATCTCTATTTTCAGATCTCTGTCCCCCACTCTGGTTCCTGGTGTGTTTACTGTTGCCCACTGCAGGTCATACCTATGTAAATATTACAGTACATTTGAATTTCAATGTTTACAGTTTGAAAAACTAATACATTTGTCATAGAATTCACAGACTCCATACTTGAATTTGTTCTAAGGGTGTTTATTTATGTGCTAATAAGTGTAGGGGGTATTGCAATGAGCTGGGTTGCTGATGGAGGAAAGTTCAGGGTCGAATCCAGTCTATTTGCATCACAGGTGGATTGTCCAAGGGGGCATAGGAAATGGAGCAATGGCAGTTCAAGGTGGACAGGGTGACAGAGTGGGACAGAAGGGTGACAATCAGGAGAGTCTTTTTTCCTGGCGGGGGTCTTGGCAATATTCTTTGGCTTCTGCCTGGATCGCAGGGACCGTTTGCGGGGTGGTTCTCCTTCTGCAGGGGGTGGGGTGCTAGTGGCCTGTTGGTCCTGTGGCGGGCCTTCTGTCCACTAGCGCTGGCGGAGGTGGAGGGCTGTTTTTCGGTTTGGCTAGTGTCAGGGACCCGCTGGTGTGCCACTGCGTTCCTCATGATGTTGGTCATGTCTACCAGCACCCCTGCAATGGTGACCAAGGTGGTGTGGATGTCCCTCAGGTCCTCCCTAATCTCCAGGTACTGTCCCTACTGCAGCCGCTGGGTCTCCTGCAGCTTGGCCAGTATCTGGCCCATGGTCTCCTGAGAATGGTGGTATGCTCCCAGGATGTTGGTGAGAGCCTTGTGGAGAGTCTGTTCCCTGGGCCTGTCCTTCCCCTGTCGCACCACAGTCCTCCCAGCTCCCCTGTTGTCCTGTGCCTCTGTCCCCTGAACTGTGTGCCCACTGCCACAGACCCCAGGGCCCTGATTGTCTTGTGTTTGTGGAGTTGCTTGGGATCCCTGTAGTGGTGGACACACTGCTGATCGATGTGTCCTGGGGACAGAGGTATGGGTTCGCCAGGTGGGTGCTGTGCTGGTGTTTCCTGAGGGGGGGAGGCTCTGTGGTGGGTTGGGACTGTGGCTTGGTCACCGACTGTCTACAGAACTACAGAAAAGACTCCAACGCATCCAGAACGCCTCCGCACGCCTCATCCTTGACATCCCCCGTCACAGCCACATCTCCGGACACCTGAGAGACTTGCACTGGCTCCCTGTCAGCAAGAGAATCACGTTCCGTCTCCTCACCCACGCACACAAGGCCCTCCACGACCTGGGCCCCAGGTACCTCAACAACCGCCTGACCTTCTACACTCCCACCCGCCAGCTACGATCGACCAGCCACGCCCTCGCCGCCGTGCCACGCATTAGAAAAGCCACCATGGGAGGAAGATCCTTTTCCTACCTGGCAGCCAAGACTTGGAACTCCCTCCCCATCCACCTCCGCCTGACCCAAGACCACCTCTCCTTCAGGAAGCAACTCAAGACCTGGCTGTTCGAGCAGTAGCGGTCCCCCCTCCCCCAGCGCCTTGAGACCCTCCGGGTGAGTAGCGCGCTATACAAATTTCTTGATTGATTGATTGATTGATTGACTGTCCAGAGGTCCCTGATGGGCCAGGTTGGTCATCGTGATCCAGATGTGCAGAGCTTCTGTCATCACTGTGGGCCTCTTCAGGGGGAGGACTGGATGAGGCTGGCACCTCCTCTCTGGTGACGTTGAGTGGGGTTCCTGTGGGGATGTAAATGCAGTGTTATTATATCTGCGTATGCCATCTTGTGCAGGGATATGTTTCCCTCAATGGTTGTTATTAGCAAGGCAGCTTTGGCTTGTGTGAGTTGTGCTTGGTTTGGCTAAGTGGTTGTCACTAGTGTGCAAGCTGTGGTGATTGGTGTCCATGCATTGTTTTTGCATGTAGGGCTTGGTTTTGGGACGGGTGGGTTGTGATGATGGGGTATTTGTGAGATGGTAGGGTGATGGGGGTGAGGGCAGGGGTTGTTGTTTGTGATGGCATGCAGGTAGGGTGGGGGATAAAGTAGTAAAGATTTTACATACCAGAGTCCAGTCCTCCTGCTACTCCTGCCAGGCCCTCAGGATGCATGATTGCCAAGACATGTTCCTTCCATGTTGCTAGTTGTGGGGGAGGAGGTTGGGGTCCACCGTCAGTCCTCTGTACAGCTACCTGGTGTCTTTCAATCACGGAACGCACCTTCCCCGTAGGTTGTTCCACCTCTTCCTGATGTCATCCCTTGTTCTGGGGTGCTGTCCCACAGCATTGACCCTGCCCACCACTCTCCGCCATAGCTCCATCTTCCTTGCAATAGTTGTCTGCTGTACCTGTAATCCGAATTGCTGTGACTCTCCCCGGATGATTTCCTCCACCATGACCCTTAGCTCCTCCTCAGAGAACCTGGGGTGTCTTTGTGGTGCCATGGGTGTAGTGTGAGTGGTATGTGTGAGAGTGTGTGGGGTGATGTGCTGTGAGGTGCGTGGATGGTGTATGGTTGATGGTCTTTTGTGGCTCAGATTCAGTGGGTGCTCCTGGCTTGTCTCTCTCTCACTTGCCAAAATCTTTGGGTCATAAAGCATTGTGGGTATTGTGGGTGTGTGTTGTATAGTGCTGTGGGTGTGTGGGTGTGGTGTGTGTATGTGTGTCAGGTGTGTATAGTTTGAATTGTCCAATGTGGTGCTGTTTTGTTAGTGTGTGTGTATTTTGAGCACGGCGGTATGTACTGCCAATGGTTTACCGTGGTTGAATGTCTGCCGCGGTGATTCGTGGGTCATAATGCTGTGGGCGTATTTCTGTTGGCGCAACGGTGTGGGTTTTGGTACTGCCAGTTTATCACTGACCTTTGGGTTGGCGTACTTGTGTGGGTGTCTGCATTGTGGGGGATTTCTCTGTGTGGGTCATAATACCCGTAGCGGTATACCACTGCGGTCACGGTATGTTGGCAGAAGTCAGCATGGCAGTAGGCGTCACTTACCGCCAATGTTGTAATGAGGGACTATGGGCCAGATGTAGCAAAGGATTTTTGCGTCGAAATGGCGAAAATCGCTGTTTGCGAGGCGCAAATGCCTCTTTGCTATGCAGAAATGCATATTGCGAGTCGGGACAGACTCGCATTATGCATTTCAGAATCGCAAATAGGAAGGGGTGTTCCCTTCCTATTTGCGATTCGAGTGGCATGCAATACCATTTGCGACCGCATATGCGGTAGCAAATGGTATCGCAGTTACCATCCACTTCAAGTGGATGGTAACCCACTCGCAAATTGGAAGGGGTCCTCTTTGCGAATGGACCCAAAACAATTTTTTCAGGGCAGGTAGTGGTCCAAGGGACCACTACCTGCCCTGAAAAAATACCGAAACTGAAGGTTTAATTTTTTTTTTTAAGTGCAGCTCGTTTTCCTTTAAGGAAAACGGGCTACACTTAAAAAAAAAAAATGCTTTATTGATAAAGCAGTCACGAACATGGAGGTCTGCTGACGACAGCAGGCCTCCATGTTTGCGAGTGCCTAGACTCGCTATGGGGCTGCAATTTGCGACCCACCTCATGAATATTAATGAGGTGGGTCATTGCGACTCCATAGCGAGTCGCAGACGGTGTCTGAGACACCGTTCTGCATTGGAAATTGCGACTTGCAATTTGCGAGTCGCTCCGACTCGCAAATTGCAAGTCGCAATTTCCAACTTTGCTACATCTGGCCCCAAATCTCTAAAAATAATTATAAACTCAATACATTCGACATAGTTGAAATGTATGCAACTTGAGAACGAATAAACTATACAATTTTAACATGCATATAAGTACATAATCCAAATTCATACACAAAAACAAATATTCATAACGTATGAAAATGCTTGCTCAGTGCACACTTTAAATCACATAGGGCCTGATTCTGACCCCGGCGGTAAGGAACCGCCGGGGCCAGGGTCGGTGGGAGCACTGCCAACAGGCTGGCGGTGCACCGCAGGGCATTCTGACCGCGGCGGTTTTGCCGCGGTCAGAAGTGGAAAACCGGCGGTCTCCCGCCGGTTTTCCGCTGCCCATTAGAATCCTCCATGGCGGCGCAGCTCGCTGCGCCGCCATGGGGATTCTGACAGCCCATACCGCCATCCTGTTCCTGGCGGTTCTCCCGCCAGGAACAGGATGGCGGTATGGGTTGTCGTGGGGCCCCTGGGGGCCCCTGCAGTGCCCATGCCAATGGCATGGGCATTGCAGGGGCCCTCGTAAGAGGGCCCCACAAAGAATTTCACTGTCTGCATTACATCGCACCTTCCCACTCCGCCGGCGCAATTCTGAGCCGGCGTCCTCGTGGGAAGGGAGTTTTACACTGGGTTGGCGGGCGGCCTTTTGGCGGTCGCCCGCCAGCCCAGTGTAAAACACAGAATAGCCGCAGCGGTCTTCCGACCGCGGTGCGGTATTCTGGAGGGGGGAAGTCTGGCGGGCAGCCTCCGCCGCCCGCCGGACTTAGAATGATGCCCATAATCTTAATTTAAGTCACATAGGCCCTCATTCTGACCTTGGCGGGCGGCGGAGGCCGCCCGCCAAAGTCCCGCCGTCAGGTTACCGTTCCGCGGTCGAAAGACCGCGGCGGTAATTCTGACTTTCCCGCTGGGCTGGCGGGCGGACGCCTTCAGACCGCCAGCCAGCCCAGCGGGAAAGAGGCTTCCACGATGAAGCCGGCTCGGAATCGAGCCGGCGGAGTGGAAGCTGTGCGACGGGTGCAGTTGCACCCGTCGCGTATTTCACTGTCTGCCCCGCGACCCCCCCTACCGCTCGGACCGCCGGGATCTGGATGGCGGTAGGGGGGGTCGGAATCCCCGCGGCGGTGCAGCAAGCTGCGCCGCCGCGGAGGATTCAATGGGGCCGCGGTACACTGGCGGGACCCCGCCAGTGGTGCCGGTCCGACCGCGGCTTTACCGCCGCGGTCGGAATCCCCATTGGAGCACCGCCGGCCTGTCGGCGGTGCTCCCGCGGTCCTCCGCCCTGGCGGTCAAAGACCGCCAGGGTCAGAATGACCCCCATAATCTTTCAAATAATAAGGCTTCCTTATAGATCTTTTCTTCTATCCTTCTACTCCTCCTTATTTCCTACACTCCCATCCTTGTTACTCTTCACTATATACCTCCACTTCCACAATTCCACTTCATTCCACTTACTGTTGCGCCGCGGCCCATGTTAGGGGTCGCGGAGCATGCGGCGGCCCTTTTCTACGGCCGCGTGCTGTTCTTCTGCTGCGGCGAGGCCTGAGGCCCAGGATTGGGCGTCGGTCCTCACCGCGCACAGCGTGCGACGCGGGTGTTGTCGTGGGGTGTCTGCGCCCCCCCCCAGCATCACACTTACCGGGTGCCCCGTTTCAGGGCCTTCCTTTCCTCCTTCATGATTTCTGGAGCCATGCCTTCTCCTTCCCAGCACACCTTGCATCTCTCTTTTCCCTGCATGCATCTGTTCCCTTTTTTACTATGGTCCCTTTTCCTATCTATTGCTACAGCCCCTTCCCAATCCTTTATGGTGCTGTTACTTCTTCCTGTCTATCACTTCCTGTCTAGGGGTATATAAGGGGAATCAATTCTTCTTCTCATTGCGTTGCACCACTTCTGCTGTGGTGGTCACGCTCCGGCTGGTCTCCAGTTGTTCCTTTTTTTTCCTCTGCTTTCCCGTATTTCCAGGCTTCTGAGTGCTAATTCCTTATGTCCTCCTTCTGTTCCAGGGAGTTCCTGTTGGAGGTTTTTTCCCCTTGGGGTTTTTCCTCTGGGACTCCTTCTGGAGAGCACGGACTGTGGTGGCGTACTATTGTCAACAGCACTGTGGCTACCGGAAGGGGTCGCCCCTATCTCGGTCAGAGTAGGACTTGCAGGAACCGGGGCCGCACACCATCCCTCTCCGATACAGACGGTAAACCCAGGGTGAATCGTGACACTTACACACACTTCTCACATTCCACCTCTTGCCGTCATCCAGCTCCACAATATATCCACTCACCTTCGCCACCCGCTTAGGCACAGACCACATAAAAAAAACTTTTTTCATTTTTTCCCACATCCTAGTTCTCACCCAATCGCCCACTGACAACGAACACTTCTTCACACCATCCATATCCCTACCATCATATTTTTTCTGCCTTTCACCCACTCAACTTAACAATGTCCTCTCATCCACTTTTCCTTTACCTGCCTTCTCCATCCAATCCGGCATCACTTTGGTGCATGGCTTCCTACCTTTCAACAATATAAACAGCGTTTCCAAAGTGAGAGAATATGGGGTGGTGCAATATCTCCACAACAAATTCTTAATCTTTTTCTTCCAACCCAAACCACATTGGACTGATAACTGTATGTTCTCACATAACACCCTGTTGAATCTTTCCACCAATCCGTTCTCTCTCGGATGCGCTACAGCAGTTCTAATGTGTTTAACACCACAGCTCGTCACATAATCTTTGAATTCACCAGATGTAAACTGTGGACCATTATCTGTCCACTGTAGCCTCTTGATAACCTTCTCTTCTCCACACTTCTTCACAAAATTCTATAATCACACTTGACATCACATCTCTCACTATGGTGACTTCCAGCCATTTTGAATGGTAGTCCACCATTACAATAGCAAAAGTTTCCCCATTCCCATCCAGCTCAAAAGGGCCACATACATCCATACCCACTATCTTCCATGGTCTATCTGGGAATGGTATCGGAACCACTGGGGTTCTCTCTCCAACATGAGTGTTATCAATGCATGCACAACATAAACAATTTCTCACAAACCTCTCCACGTCCCGATCCATGCCTGGCCACCAAAAATCCTCTCTAACCTTTCTCTTCATACCAGACATTCCACCACGTCCTTCATGTAACACCTCCAGCACCTTTTCTCTTAACTTATGTGAAACAATTAACTTGTTACCACTCCTCAACAACCCATCCTGTTTTGATATCTCTGACCACACATTCTTAAAATGCGATACTATGCTGGTAATTCCTCCCAAATTTGACCAATGTTTACCCAAATTACTTCGTAGTGCTTGCATTTCTACATCCTCATCCATCAACGCTCTCCACACCTCTTCACAAATAGCCCTCGTCTTTGTGTCTTGTAAGTCTGCAACCATCCATTCCTCGTCTCCCTCAACCTCCATATCCTCAATTGGTAATCTCGATAAGCAATCCACATTCACATTTGTTACTCCTGGAACATATTTCATCATAAAATCTTACTCTTGCACTCTATACAGCCATTTCGCTATTCTAGAAGACGCTCGGCCTGCGCCCTTTGTGGTAAACATGTCAATTAAAGGTTCATGTCCGTCTGTAGTTAAAATTTCTTTCCCTAAACATAGTTTCTGAAGTGAGTTACCCCCGACCAACAGGCAAGAGCTTCCTTCTCAATTGCAGAGTATGTAACTTCTGCCCCCCCAATGTTCTAGAAGCAAATGCTATTACATGCTCTTTTCCATCGTGTTGTTGCATTAACATCGCTGCCAGACCATACATACTGGCATCAGTTGATATTATGATATGAGCTTCTGCCACAAACGTTTTCAGTTCTACAGCGTTAATTATATTTCTCTTCAATTCAGAATACGCCCGTTGACATTGTATTGACCATTCAAACCTTTGATTTTTTTTCATCAACATACGCAATGGTTAGGCAATATCAGCAAACGTCTTCACAAACTTCGCAAAATACTTGGTCAAACCCAAAAATGACCTCAATTGGTCCTTATCCACAGGGTTCGGAGCTTTCTCAATCACCTCCAATAAATTCATCTTTGGCTTTATTCCTTACCCAGACACAGTATGACCTAGATACTCAACACTCCGACACTCAACCTTGCTTTTCTTCACTTCCACAGTCATACCTGCTTTTCCAGAATTTAATATACTTTCTTCAACATCTTATCATGTTCCTCCACATTTTTTGCCCATACCAATTCATCATCTTGGAAAAAGTTTACATTTTTGATTTTACCCAACAAACTCTGCACAACTCTTTGGAAAACTGCAGAGGCTGACGCCAACCCAAAAGGCATGCGTATAAATCTAAATGCTCCTTCTAGTGTTATAATAGACGTCAAATGTCTTGAATCCGGATGCAACGTAATGTGATGGTATGCACTCGACAAATCAAGAGTTGAAAATATTTCTCCTCCTCGAATACACATTATCAATTCATTTATATTGGGTACTGGGTGTCTATCAATCCAGATATTTTCATTCAAATCCCTCAAATCCACACACATCCTGATTTTACCATTTGGTTTCTGAGCCATCACCACCGGACTCAACCACTCTAAAGACTCAGCTTCTTCTATCACCCCCATTTCTGGTAACCTGGTTAATTCATCTTTCAGTGCATCCTTCAGTACTACTGGTACCCCTCTTACTTTATGTACCTTTGGTATGGCCCCTTCTTTTAGTAATATTTTATGTTGAAATCTTTTGAGACATCCCAATCTATCACCAAACAGCATCGGAAACTCTGATTTCCACTTTTCTGGTCCTCGATCCTCATGCACAATGGTCAAAACTTGTTCCTCTGTATTTGGATTTAACACTATTTCCAATGCTCTTTGCTCATCCCACCCTAATAAACACCTGTCACTCTTCACCACATATACACAACAGGAGATTTCCCTCTGTTTGAACACCATATTCCCTTGGAAACATCCTACGATTGCTATTTTGCTCCCACCATAACCTATCAGTTAAATCTTGGACATAGACAAATTTAGCTTTCCTACTTTCTTCCACGTTTCTCTATCAATCAATGTACACGGGGAACATGAATCCACCCACATACTAATCAATACCCCATTTAAGTTCACAACACATTTTGGCAGTCTATACCCATCGTTTCCTAGCATTAACACATCACTTTTGTGCAACACTTCTTTTGTGGTGACATCACTCCGCATAAGCACCTCTATATGCTCGTCATCATTTCCATCCTCTGACGGAACATGTCCACAACTCTGATCATCGCTACACAGACAATTTACACTTTTCTTCTTATCCACACCGTTCCTATGATTACACACTTTAGAAAAATGTCTGTTACACTTGAAACATTTGGCATTCTTGGCTGGACAACTCACCGAAAATGGCAAATGTTTTATGCTGCCACATCTGTAAAATTTCTTCTTTCGTTCGCCCTTATTTCCATTCTTATTGCATTTGATTGTGTCTATCTCCTGGACAGCCATACCTTCCCCATCTTTTTCATCTTTCTTTCCTAACTCCTTCATATATCTATCACCTCATCCAATGACGGATCTTTCAAGGATAAAAATTTCACTTGAATCTTCATATCCCTAGTATGATTTATCAATTGATCTCTTATTATTACCTCATGTAAGTCCTTAAACTTACATGTATTAGCTAGAGACCGCAATGCACACACAAACTGATCGAATGACTCACTGGGAGCTTGTATTCTAGAGAAAAACTTATGACGCTCCACTACAATACTTACTTTCCTACTACAATGATTTTCCAATGCCCCCATGGCGCTTATGTATACATCGTTACCCTCCACTTCTTCATCTGACCTATCACAATTCATGTCAACCTCATTATAGGGTAATGTTTTCAACACTTTCCTACCCTCTACTATGTTTTTATTTATGTAATTATGTTTCATCAAAGCCAGTTTTCTATTAGCAGTAAAAATAGCCCTGCCCAAAGCCTCTAAATAAGTCTCAAAAGCCTCTCACCAATCTTCCCAAGGCATACTTGGTTCACCAGGCACATTTAAAAATGTGGGTGATGGCATTATTGACTGCATACTTCTCTTTTTGCACACAAAAAAACAATTTCACAAAAAAAATCCGTTTTCTTTTTTCAAATAAACACCATTAATCACTAGTCCTTGCGTCCCTTAAAACCTTAAAAACAAAGTTCCATTAACATTTCTGCAGACCCTCAAATTTAAATGCACATTCCTTCTCAGACCGTAAATTGACTTTGGGTTCACGTTTCCTTAAATAACTTGAATAGATGATAACAACGCTGTCCACATCCAACGCACTGTTCCTCCATCAGTACCTGTGCGCTGTTAATTTACAGCAATTCGTCCATTTTCGCAGGTTGGTTTTCCTTGTTACAGGAACGTGCAGATTTCACGTTTGCTCTGCTTTCCTGCTGTTCCGACGCTTATTTCTATGGTGAATTCTGCCTTTACTCACCATAGGCTGTCAGGCTAGCTCCTTTGCATGTGAACCTGCAAACTCAAGAGCGAGACACGCGCAACGGTCTTCACCCAGCACGAGGTAAGTGCTTATTGTACTGCAAAATTTGCCAACTAATGCAGTCAAAAAGAAAAAAAACACTTTCAAATCTCACGCGCCAATGAACCGCCAAGCACTCCACGTCGTGAACTTCCTATTAGTCTGGTCCGATTCCCGTCATCACACTCACAGTTCGGGTACATCGCTGTGCCTTAGGTGACAGACCAGCTCTGCCACCTTATGGCACAACCAGGCAAGTATGCCCCCTGCAGGCTGCCTCCACCAGCGTACGGTTCTTCTTTCACCCTATACGCCTAAACCTCCATGGACTCCAACAACATCGATGGCGACACCCCGTTCCTTCTTTTTTCTTTTCTTCCTGCCAGGGTTGGTTCACCATGTGAATCTGACCCTCGTCGCCATTGAAAAAGACTATTCAATGTCTTTTTTTCTTTTAGATGTCTTTATTCTCTTTAAATCTTCTGCGTCCAACCCTGGCAGTTCCAGTGCACAACTCACTACCACCCACCTTCCTTGACATTCCAATTCCTTCTATCAGTCCCAGGCATTCTACTCCTTAAACACAACAGTTTAGACTTGGCAAGTGGGTACACTTGCTAAATCGAATTTACAGCTTAAAACTGCACACCAGAAACTGCAGTGGCAGGTCTGAGACATGATTACAGCGCTACTTAGGTGGGTGGCACAACCAGTGCTGTGGGCCAACTATTAGCATTTGGTTTACAGGCCCTGGGCACCTCTAGTGCCCTTTACAAGGGACTTACTAGTACATCAAATATGCCAATCATGGATCAACCAATTACATACATATTTTGTATAGGAGCACTTGCCTTTTGCACTGGTTAGCAGTGGTAAAGTGCCCAGAGTAACAAAAACAGCAAAAACAGAGTCCAGCACACATCAACAACCTGGGAAACAGAGGCAAAAAGTTAGGGAAAACCAGCCAAGGATGAAAAGTCTAACAGAGGAGATGAGGAATAAAACAACAGTAGGATTTACAGATTGTATTTGAATAAACCTACACACGATTAAATCTAAACATTCATACTTACCTTTGTGAATCAGACCAGACAGGTTAAGCTTGTCAACAACAACCTCAGTCATTTAGTAAATACAACTCTTCTTCAATTCTGTCGTTTCTTTCATAGCAAGATTCTCAATGATATTTAAGTCAGTCATTTGTAAACCAGTCCTGTGCAATTACCGGCATAATATTTTTGTAAACTAATGTTTATAAATTGTGAAAGGCAACAAAAACTCAATGTCTGATATTTTCAGTTTGTATAATAAATCATAAACTATCCCTAAATCATTTTGCTGTGACAACCCCTTCATTTGCTTCCATTACCTTGGTGTTAAGAGAATTATTTTTCCGCTGTGCTCGCTTATTAAAACACATTGGGCAACAGGCTCTTTTTCAGACATTAACTTTTGTCTGCGACTAATGAGTTTCCTGCAACTGAACATGTCATGCAAACACCATCTGAAAAGTGACTGGTGTCAAAGGGTTCAACATTGCTGAATGCTTGGAATTGGTTTGTAGTCCACTTTGTAACTGTTCACGGTCCCTTGATGATAAGATGAGTTAAATGCAACACATACTTGAGAGTTTACATTTACAGATTAACTGAAGGACTTCCTGATTTTCAAATCTAGAATTTTTAAACGTCATAATATATGTCTTGCACTGTCTGGTTCGATTGATTGCGATATACATATTTCAAGTGAGCATCCAAGTAAAATAAACCACTGCACTACAATTACTTTTGAGAATTAACGGGTAATATCCGCCCGCATTTCTGGAATTGCCCTTTCCTGGGGAAAATTTGCAAGTACAACTGGAACAACGCAACGACCTTTATTATCGATCACACATAAAGCAAAAACAGAATACAATATTGTCTGACCAAATTCATACTGTTGTGACAAGTTTATCAATTAAAGTTTCAGCCCATAGTTTCCAAATCCTATACTAATTCCAACAGTATACTGGGACGTATCTAAAATAAACCTGTTCAATACAGTATGCAACAACTAATGAGTGGTCCCAACAAATAGCAAAGCAGCCTGCGCTGATGTGGAGCGTCTCTCTGTGATAATCTCAATGCACAGTCAGCCTGCCTCATGTCAGAGAACACTTCTCTTCATAACCTATATTTAACTAGGCTGCTCGTCATAGCTACTAGATTGTTCTTATTAAGGTTTCTTAAAGAGTTAATTAACAGAATGCTTTTGATAGACACTATGGAACATTCATAATAAAGCAGGTTAACCTTCTTGACATTACACTGTATCTGCAAGTGTGCATTAAGTAACTTTTTTGTAATTATGTTGCATATTGAATGTACCAATAATCTCAACCTCATGTTTGTTGCAAAAGCATATCTAATGATTATTAGTCCAATAAAAGCCACTATGTTACTTGCGAGAATTAGTGTTCGATTTTAGTGTATGCGAAGGCAACTAAAATGGATGCTATACAAAGGTACAGCTTAGTTTAATGCTTCTCATGCTGGGTATCAAATTGCTGATGGTGGTTATGGCTATTTATGAGTGGCTAGCCAAAACAAACACTTTGAGGGTGATTCTCTTTTGAGAAATCACTTTTTCCATCATAAGCAGAATCGCAGGGGGACCACGATCTTGCCCTATGGTACACGTTCCTGAGCCTGACCATGGCTGTGGTTTCTACCCCATACTTATGCCAAGCTTACAGACACGTTTGTGCAGTCCACAGGTTCATCTATGGGGCCAGCTTCAGTCAGATCCTGATTTTTGTGTGTTTCTGGAAGACTGATCTAGCAACAGATGTTTTTGGCCTATATTCTATTAATTTTCCTTATCGTTCATGTGAAAGAAGTTCAATACTTTACTATCCTTTTGTTAGTCTTCAGTTATATAGTATTGATTATCACATCAGCCCTTGCTTTGAATGTACTATTATTACTTTGTTTCTGGAGAAGGAAGAAGTTCTGAAAGCAGTAGGGCAGTTTGAATCTTGGAAAAATAAAAAAGGATACACAACTTTTGGCCATATTATTTAAATGTTTTGACGGCTTATGACTATGATTTGAAGATTAATGTAAAGAAAACTAATGAGCATGCACTTTGATAATTAGGTTCCCAGTGTGTTGAAAACTGTAGCTGTATATAGTGTTTTTGAAGTTTACTGAAAGCGAATGCCTAGCCATCCAAGCAACATCAGATCAAACTTGAGTGTTTTCTATTTTTGTCTCTACCAGTTAGGAGAAATAGTTGATAGCCCCAAATGTTGCCCCACTGTTCAGCGCAGCGCAGCGCAGCACCACAAGGCTTCTTGCTGCGCTGCGCTGGGCTGCCCTGCGCCAAAAGGACAGGGCTGGAATGCACAGTATTTATGAAAAATGGTGCATTCCTGTCCTTTCAGCCTGCGCTGGTACACAAATTGGTGCCTAGCGCCAACGCAGGTGCCCTTGCACCATGGTGGAATGGTATCAGCATTGTTAGCACAATTGTTTTTGTGCAGGAACGGATACATTTCTGCACAAAAACAATTAATTGAGGCGTTTTCCTCTTTCTAGAATGCAGCAAACAAAGAAAGAGGAAAAAACAAGGACAAATAAAGTTTTTTCTCCTTGTTATGCCTCCATGGGAAGAGGCGTTAGATTTTGACACATTCCCAGGTTTACAGATTCTTGTAAATCTGGGAATATGTCAAAACCTGTGTGTGTTGCATGGGAACACACACCGCAAAACCCATGGTACGCCTTGCTGATGCAGTGTAAGGCAACGCAGTGACTTGTGCTGCATTGCCTGAACCATATTAACAATGCCATGAAAAGCCATGCAAAGTGTCTTTTGCGTGGCCTGGTAGATGTGGGCCTGAACTATGCACCACCGATGCGTCACAAAATGTGATGCACTGGTGGCGCAGGCAGCTTGTAAATAATCCCCCAAGTACATACAATCACTTGCCTATTGGACTTCCATTTTTCTCAATTCCGCGGCTACCTGCTTTAATACTAAGGTCCTCATTATGAACATGGCGGGAATGACCGCACCACCAGCGATGGCGGTAACTACCGCCAACAGGCTGGTGGTCTGGGCTGGCAAATAATGAAGCACATGAAAAACAGGCAGTCTGAGAAACATTCACCGCCAGCAGAGGAGTGTCGACAATGACAGAAGAGGCCACACACAGGCCGACGTTAAGGCCCTACCCACCCAACATATAGTGAAGCACTAGACCGCCGTCAGTTCCGGGGCAGGAACCACCGCCACCCAAAGCCAGGTGGAAACGAACCAAATAAAAGGAAAAACTCAACGGAGGGTCACATCACACTCCGAAGCAGACATGGAGAGACAGTTGGAAATCATGCCATTGCTGCTTCTTGCCATGTACCTCTGCGACAGTGACCGTCGACGAAGGCGATGATGGTAAGTACTGCAGCCTACTAAACAAGGGAAGAAATGACACAGTGACATACCCACCCACTCCACCCACCCCGTAACGCACCAACAACCCCTCGCAACATCACAAGGCAAACACACCTGAGCAAGAGGTACTTACCAGACACAAGGCCAAGACAACCTGCCAAAAGTACACACATGTGCACAACACCCCCCCCCACAACGAAATGAGGAATTACGGATCCAGAGTGTGCCAACACCAACACTGGGCACACAAACCTTATTAAAGCTCCAGGAGCAACAGATTGCCCAAATGAGGCCATTGGCCAGTCCAAATCAAAAAGGCTGATGGGCCCAAATGGCCCGAACTTGACTCTCACATGTGCACATGGTACTCCCCCATAAAGGGGCATCAATGGGCAGCCAGGCACCTCAGAGAACAGGGGCAAGGGGTGGACTTACGTCTTTGAGGGGGGGCTTGGGCATACGTTTGGGAGGTAAAGGGGGATTTGGTGTTGCTTTGGAAGGTAGGGGAGCGGGCTTGGACCGTGGGTGGCAGATGGTCTAGGGCCAGCACAGGGACTATTGCTCACTGGGGAAGGTGCACAGGAATGGGAAGTGCGGACAGGGGCAGACTTGGAAGTGGAAGGAGTGGACAGAGAAAGGAGGTGTGCACGTTTAGGGATGAGACAGGGTGGGCCAGTGGGTTCAAAAAGGTCTACACAGGATAGGAAAAGTTTCTTAGGGGTGGTTGGGGTGGACCTGGAGGAAGGTGTGGGAGTGGAGGTAGAGGGAGTGGTTGTAACAGGTGTAGGTGTGTGTGACGTGAATGCAGGTGCCTGATCAGTATGCTGAGGTGTGGTGGATGTGTGTTGGGTGGGTGTCTGTGAACGTCTGAGTGTAATTGGAGGAGGAGGGGTGGACACAGTGGGACAGGACAGGCTGCCAGTGTAAATGGATGTTGTCTGGGTGTCTGCTAGTTTGGTGAGTGTGCTGTAAGTGTTACTCAAAGTCTTTGGGGTGAGTGCAGGTGCGGTGTCTGGTGTGCATGACTGGATGTCTGATGTGGTGGTGACTGCAAGAATGGGGTCAGCAACAGTGAATGAGGTGCAGTGCTT